>NC_060128.1:43613667-43945373 GCF_021461395.2 Schistocerca americana
CGATGCTTCACTTCAGTTTCACTGTATCTCTTGGACCTTCTTAGTGACCATGAAACACAGAAATTGCATCCGAATTTAATACAAAAGGCACAATGCCGACTTCAGTACAAGAGGACTGACACTCTAACATTCTATGATTGGAACCTCTCCTGTGGGTACAGATTTAGATTACGATGCTTCACTTCAGATTTACTGTATACCTTGTACCTTCTTATTGACGAAGAAACACAGAAACAGCATCCGAATTTAATACAAAAGGCACAATGCCGACTTAAGTACAATATTACCGACACACTCACTTTCAATGATTTGAACCTCTCGTGTAAGTCCAGTTTTAGATTCCGATTCTTCACTTCAGGTTTACTGTATCCCTTGGACGTTCTTGATGATGCTGAACACAGATATTGCATCCGAATGTAATACAAAGGGCTCAAGGCCGACTTAAGTACAAGAGGACTGACACTCTAACTTTCTATGATTGGAACCTCTCCTGTGAGTCCAGTTTTAGATTACGATGCTTCACTTCAGATTTACTGTATACCTTGGACCTTCTTATTGACGATGAAACACAGAAATTGCATCCAAATTTAATACAAAAGGCACAATGCCGACTTAAGTACAAGAGGACTGACACTCTCACTTTCTATGATTTGAACCTCTCCTGTGAGTCCACTTTTAGATTCCGATGCTTCACTTCAGGTTTACTGTATCCCTTGGACCTTCTTATTGACGATGAAACACACAAATTGCATCCGAATTTAATACAAAAGGCACAATGCCGACTTAAGTACATGAGGACTGACACTCTCACTTTCTATGATATGAACCTCTCCTGTGAGTCCAGTTTTAGGTTACGATGCTTCACTTAAGGTTTACTGTATCCCTTGGACCTTCTTATTGACGATGAAACACAGAAATTGCATCCGAATTTAATACAAAAGGCACAATGCCGACTTAAGTACAAGAGGACTGACACTCTCACTTTCTAGGATTTGAACCTCTCCTGTGAGTCCAGTTTTAGATTCCGATGCTTCACTTCAGGTTTACTGTATCCCTTGAACCCTCCTATTTACGTTGAAACACAGAAATTGCATCCGAATTTAATACAAAATTCACAATGCCGACATAAGTACAAGAGGACTGACACTCTCACTTTCTATGATTATAACTTCTCCTGTGAGCCCAGTTTTAGATTCCGATGCTTCACTTCAGGTTTACTGTATCCCTTGGAACGTCTTATTGACGATGAAACACAGAAATTGCATCCGAATTTACTACAAAAGGCACAATGCCGACTTAAGTACAAGAGGACTGACACTCTCATTTTCTATGATTTGAACCTCTCCTGTTAGTCCAGTTTTAGATTGCGATGTTTCACTTCAGGTTCACTGTATCCCTTGTACCTTCTTATTGACGATGAAACACAGAAATTGCATCCGAATTTAATACAAAAGGCACATTGCCGACTTAAGTACAAGAGGACTGACACTCTCATCTTCTATGATTTGAACCTCTCCTGTTAGTCCAGTTTTAGATTGCGATGTTTCACTTCAGGTTTACTGTATCCCTTGTACCTTCTTATTGACGATGAAAAACAGAAATTGCATCCGAATTTAATACAAAAGGCACAATGACGACTTAATTACAAGAGAACTGACGCTCTCACTTTCTATGATTTGAACCCCTCTTTTGAGCCCAGTTTTAGATTCCGATGCTTCACTTCAGGTTTACTGTATCGCTTGGACCTTCTTATTGACGATGAAACACAGAAATTGTATCCGAATTGAATACAAACGGCACAATGCCGACTTAAGTACAAGAGGACTGACACACTAACTTTCTATGATTGTAACCCCTCCTGTGAGTCCAGTTTTAGATTACGATGCTTCACTTCAGATTTACTGTATACCTTGGACCTTCTTATTGACGATGAAACACAGAAATTGCATCCAAATTTAATACAAAAGGCACAATGCCGACTTAAGTACAAGAGGACTGACACTCTCACTTTCTATGATTTGAACCTCTCCTGTGAGCTCAGTTTTAGATTCCGATGCTTCACTTCAGTTTCACTGTATCTCTTGGACCTTCTTAGTGACCATGAAACACAGAAATTGCATCCGAATTTAATACAAAAGGCACAATGCCGACTTCAGTACAAGAGGACTGACACTCTAACATTCTATGATTGGAACCTCTCCTGTGGGTACAGATTTAGATTACGATGCTTCACTTCAGATTTACTGTATACCTTGGACCTTCTTATTGACGAAGAAACACAGAAACAGCATCCGAATTTAATACAAAAGGCACAATGCCGACTTAAGTACAATATTACCGACACACTCACTTTCAATGATTTGAACCTCTCGTGTAAGTCCAGTTTTAGATTCCGATTCTTCACTTCAGGTTTACTGTATCCCTTGGACCTTCTTGATGATGTTGAAACACAGATATTGCATCCGAATGTAATACAAAGGGCACAAGGCCGACTTAAGTACAAGAGGACTGACACTCTAACTTTCTATGATTGGAACCTCCCCTGTGAGTCCAGTTTTAGATTACGATGCTTCACTTCAGATTTACTGTATACCTTGGACCTTCTTATTGACGATGAAACACAGAAATTGCATCCAAATTTAAAACAAAAGGCACAATGCCGACTTAAGTACAAGAGGACTGACACTCTCACTTTCTATGATTTGAACCTCTCCTGTAAGTCCAGTTTTAGATTCCGATGCTACACTTCAGGTTTACTGTATCCCTTGGACCTTCTTATTGACGTTGAAACAGAAATTGCATCTTAATTTTATACAAAAGGCACATTGCCGACTTTAGTACAAGAGAACTGACACTCTCACTTTCTATGAATTGAACCTCCCCTGTGAGTCCAGTTTTAGATTCCGATGCCTCACTTCAGGCTTACTGTATACCTTGGACCTTCTTATTGACGATGAAACACAGAAATTGCATCCGAATTTAATACAAAAGGCACAATGCCGACTTAAGTACAAGAGGACTGACACTCTAACTTTCTATGATTTGAACCTCTCCTGTGAGTCATGTTTTAGATTCCGATGCTTCACTTCTGGTTTAGTGTATCCCTTGGACCTACTTATTGACGATGAAACACAGAAATAGCATCCGAATTTAATTCAAAAGGCACATTGCCGACTTAAGAACAAGTGGACGGACACTCACACTTTCTATGATTTGAACCTCTCCTGTGAGTCCAGTTTTAGATTCCGATACTTCACTTCAGGTTTACTGTATCCCTTGGACCTTCTTATTGACGATGAAACACAGAAATTGCATACGAATTTGATACAAAATGTACAAAGCCGACATAACTGCAATAGGACTGACACTCTAACTTTCTATGATTTGAACCTCTCCTGTGAGTCCAGTTTTAGATTACGATGCTTCACATCTGGTTTACTGTATACCTTGGACCTTCTTATTGACAATGAAACACAGAAATTGCATCCGAAATTTAATACAAAAGGCACAATGCCGACTTAAGTACAAGAGGACTGACACCCTAAATTTCTATGATTTGAATTTCTCCTGTGAGTTCAGTTTTAGATTCCGATGCTTCACTTCAGGTTTACTGTATACCTTGGACCTTCTTATTGACGATGAAACACAGAAATTGCATCCGAATTTAATACTAAAGGCACAATAACGACTTAAGTACAAGAGGACTGACACTCTCACTTTCTATGATTTGAACCTCTCCTGTGAGTTCAGTTTTTGATTCCGATGCTTCACTTCAGGTTTACTGTATACCTTGGACCTTCTTATTGACGATGAAACACAGAAATTGCATCCGAATTTAATACTAAAGGCACAATGACGACTTAAGTACGAGAGGACTGACACTCTCACTTTCTATGATTTGAACCGCTCCTGTGAACCCAGTTTTTGATTCCGATGCTTCACTTCAGGTTTATTGTATCCCTTGGACCTTCTTATTGACGATTGAACACAGATATTGCATCCGAATTTAATACAAAACGCACAATGCCGACTTAAGTACAAGAGGACTGACACAATAATTTTCTATGATTGTAACCTCTCCAGTGAGTCCAGTTTTAGATTACGATGCATCACATCAGGTTTACTGTATACCTTGGACCTTCTTGTTGACGATGAAACACAGAAATTGCATCCGAATTTAATACAAAAGGCACAATGACGACTTAAGTACAAGAGGACTGACACTCTCACTTTCTATGATTTGAACCTCTCCTGTGAACCCAGTTTTAGATTCCGATGCTTCACTTCAGGTTTACTGTATCCCTTGGACCTTCTTATTGGCGACGAAACACAGAAATTGCATCCGAATTTATTACAAAAGGCTCAATGCCGACTTAAGTACTAGAGGACTGACACTCTCACTTTCTGTGATTTGAACCTCTCCTGTGAGTCCAGTTTTAGATTCCGATGCTACACTTCAGGTTTACTGTATACCTTGGACCTTCTTATTGACGATGAAACACAGAAATTGCATCCAAATTTAATACAAAAGGCACAATGCCGACTTAAGTACAAGAGGACTGACACTCTCACTTTCTATGATTTGAACCTCTCCTGTGAGCTCAGTTTTAGATTCCGATGCTTCACTTCAGTTTCACTGTATCTCTTGGACCTTCTTAGTGACCATGAAACACAGAAATTGCATCCGAATTTAATACAAAAGGCACAATGCCGACTTCAGTACAAGAGGACTGACACTCTAACATTCTATGATTGGAACCTCTCCTGTGGGTACAGATTTAGATTACGATGCTTCACTTCAGATTTACTGTATACCTTGGACCTTCTTATTGACGAAGAAACACAGAAACAGCATCCGAATTTAATACAAAAGCCACAATGCCGACTTAAGTACAATATTACCGACACACTCACTTTCAATGATTTGAACCTCTCGTGTAAGTCCAGTTTTAGATTCCGAATCTTCACTTCAGGTTTACTGTATCCCTTGGACCTTCTTGATGATGTTGAAACACAGATATTGCATCCGAATGTAATACAAAGGGCACAAGGCCGACTTAAGTACAAGAGGACTGACACTCTAACTTTCTATGATTGGAACCTCCCCTGTGAGTCCAGTTTTAGATTACGATGCTTCACTTCAGATTTACTGTATACCTTGGACCTTCTTATTGACGATGAAACACAGAAATTGCATCCAAATTTAAAACAAAAGGCACAATGCCGACTTAAGTACAAGAGGACTGACACTCTCACTTTCTATGATTTGAACCTCTCCTGTAAGTCCAGTTTTAGATTCCGATGCTACACTTCAGGTTTACTGTATCCCTTGGACCTTCTTATTGACGTTGAAACAGAAATTGCATCTTAATTTTATACAAAAGGCACATTGCCGACTTTAGTACAAGAGAACTGACACTCTCACTTTCTATGAATTGAACCTCCCCTGTGAGTCCAGTTTTAGATTCCGATGCCTCACTTCAGGCTTACTGTATACCTTGGACCTTCTTATTGACGATGAAACACAGAAATTGCACCCGAATTTAATACAAAAGGCACAATGCCGACTTAAGTACAAGAGGACTGACACTCTAACTTTCTATGATTTGAACCTCTCCTGTGAGTCATGTTTTAGATTCCGATGCTTCACTTCTGGTTTAGTGTATCCCTTGGACCTACTTATTGACGATGAAACACAGAAATAGCATCCGAATTTAATTCAAAAGGCACATTGCCGACTTAAGAACAAGTGGACGGACACTCACACTTTCTATGATTTGAACCTCTCTGTGAGTCCAGTTTTACATTCCGATACTTCACTTCAGGTTTACTGTATCCCTTGGACCTCTTATTGACGATGAAACACAGAAATTGCATACGAATTTGATACAAAATGTACAAAGCCGACATAACTGCAATAGGACTGACACTCTAACTTTCTATGATTTGAACCTCTCCTGTGAGTCCAGTTTTAGATTACGATGCTTCACATCTGGTTTACTGCATACCTTGGACCTTCTTATTGACAATGAAACACAGAAATTGCATCCGAAATTTAATACAAAAGGGCACAATGCCGACTTAAGTACAAGAGGACTGACACCCTAAATTTCTATGATTTGAATTTCTCCTGTGAGTTCAGTTTTAGATTCCGATGCTTCACTTCAGGTTTACTGTATACCTTGGACCTTCTTATTGACGATGAAACACAGAAATTGCATCCGAATTTAATACTAAAGGCACAATAACGACTTAAGTACAAGAGGACTGACACTCTCACTTTCTATGATTTGAACCTCTCCTGTGAGTTCAGTTTTTGATTCCGATGCTTCACTTCAGGTTTACTGTATACCTTGGACCTTCTTATTGACGATGAAACACAGAAATTGCATCCGAATTTAATACTAAAGGCACAATGACGACTTTAAGTACGAGAGGACTGACACTCTCACTTTCTATGATTTGAACCGCTCCTGTGAACCCAGTTTTTGATTCCGATGCTTCACTTCAGGTTTTATTGTATCCCTTGGACCTTCTTATTGACGATTGAACACAGATATTGCATCCGAATTTAATACAAAACGCACAATGCCGACTTAAGTACAAGAGGACTGACACAATAATTTTCTATGATTGTAACCTCTCCAGTGAGTCCAGTTTTAGATTACGAGCATCACATCAGGTTTACTGTATACCTTGGACCTTCTTGTTGACGATGAAACACAGAAATTGCATCCGAATTTAATACAAAAGGCACAATGACGACTTAAGTACAAGAGGACTGACACTCTCACTTTCTATGATTTGAACCTCTCCTGTGAACCCAGTTTTAGATACCGATGCTTCACTTCAGGTTTACTGTATCCCTTGGACCTTCTTATTGGCGACGAAACACAGAAATTGCATCCGAATTTATTACAAAAGGCTCAATGCCGACCTTATGTACTAGAGGACTGACACTCTCACTTTCTGTGATTTGAACCTCTCCTGTGAGTCCAGTTTTAGGATTCCGATGCTTCACTTCAAGTTTACTGTATCCCTTGGACCTTCTTATTGACGATGATAGACAGTTATTGCATCCGAATTTAATACAAACGGCACAATGCCGACTTAAGTACAAGAGGACTGACACACTCACTTTCTATGATGTGAACCTCTCCTGTGGGTCCAGTTTTTGATTACGATGCTTCACTTCAGGTTTATTGTATCCCTTGGACCTTCTTATTGACGATGAAACACAGAAATTACATTCGAATTTAATACAACAGGCACAATGCCAACATAAGTACAAGATTACTGACACACTAAATTTCTAAGTTTGTAACCTCTCCTGTGAGTCCAGTTTTAGATTACGATGCATCACATCAGGTTTACTGTATACCTTGGACCTTGTTATTGACGATGAAACACAGAAATTGCATCCGAATTTAATACAAAAGGCACAATGCCGTCTTAAGTACAGGAGGACTGACACTCTCACTTTCCATGATTTGAAATTCTCCTGTGAGCCCAGTTTTAGATTCCGATGCTTCACTTCAGGTTTACTGTATCCCTTGGAACTTCTTATTGACGATGAAACACAGAAATTGCATCCGAATTTACTACAAAAGGCACAATGCCGACTTAAGTACAAGAGGACTGACACTCTCATTTTCTATGATTTGAACCTCTCCTGTTAGTCCAGTTTTAGATTGCGATGTTTCACTTCATGTTTACTGTATCCCTTGTACCTTCTTATTGACGATGAAACACAGAAATAGCATCCGAATTTAATGCAAAAGGCACAATGATGACTTAAGTACAAGAGGACTGACAGTCTCACTTTCTATGATTTGAACCTCTCCTGTGATCCCAGTTTTAGATTCCGATGCTTCACTTCAGGTTTACTGTATCCCTTGGACCTTCATATTGACGATGAAACACAGAAATTGCATCCGAATTTAATACAAAAGGCACAATGCCGACTTAAGTACAAGAGGACTGACACACTAACTTTCTATGATTGTAACCCCTCCTGTGAGTCCAGTTTTAGATTACGATGCATCACATCAGGTTTACATTATACCTTGGTCCTTCTTATTGACGATGAAACACAGAAATTGCATCCGAATTAAATACAAAAGGCACAATGCCGACTTAAGTACAAGAGGACTGACACCTCAATTTCTATGATTTGAACCTCTCCTGTTAGTCCAGTTTTAGATTGCGATGATTCACTTCAGGTTTACTGTATCCCTTGTACCTTCTTATTGACGATGAAACACAGAAATTGCATCCGAATTTAATACAAAAGGCACAATGACGACTGATGTACAAGAGGACTGACACTCTCACTTTCTATGATTGTAACCCCTCCTGTGAGTCCAGTTTTAGATTACGATGCATCACATCAGGTTTACATTATACCTTGGACCTTCTTATTGACGATGAAACACAGAAATTGCATCAGAATTAAATACAAAAGGCACAATGCCGACTTAAGTACAAGAGGACTGACACTATCACTTTCGATGATTTGTACCTCTCCTGTGAGTCCAGTTTTAGATTCCGATGCTCACTTCAGGTTTACTGTATCCCTTGGACCTTCTTATTGACGATGATAGACAGTAATTGCATCCGAATTTAATACAAACGGCACAATGCCGACTTAAGTACAAGAGGACTGACACTCTCACTTTCTATGATTCGAACCTCTCCTGTGGGTCAAGTTTTTGATTACGATGCTTCACTTCAGGTTTACTGTAACACTTGGGCCATATTATTGACGATGAAACAAAGAAATTACATACGAATTTAATACAACAGGCACAATGCCAACTTAAGTACAAGATTACTTACACACTAACTTTTCTAAGGTTGTAACCTCACCTGTGAGTCCAGTTTTAGATTACGATGCATCACATCAGGTTTACTGTATACCTTGGACCTTCTTATTGACGATGAAACACAGAAATTGCATCCGAATTTAATACAAAAGGCACAATGCCGACTTAAGTACAAGACGGCTGACACTCTCACTTTCTATGATTATAACCTCTCCTGTGAGCCCAGTTTTAGATTCCGATGCTTCACTTCAGGTTTACTGTATCCCTTGGAACCTCTTATTGACGATGAAACACAGAAATTGCATCCGAATTTACTACAAAAGGCACAATGCCGACTTAAGTACAAGAGGACTGACACTCTCATTTTTTATGATTTGAACCTCTCCTGTTAGTCCAGTTTTAGATTGCGATGTTTCACTTCAGATTCACTGTATCCCTTGTACCTTCTTATTGACGATGAAACACAGAAATTGCATCCGAATTTAATACAAAAGGCACAATGCCGACTTAAGTACAAGAGGACTGACACTCTCATTTTCTATGATTTGAACCTCTCCTGTTAGTCCTGTTTTAGATTGCGATGTTTCACTTCAGGTTTACTGTATCCCTTGTACCTTCTTATTGACGATGAAACACAGAAATTGCATCCGAATTTAATACAAAAGGCACAATGACGACTTAAGTACATGAGAACTGACACTCTCACTTTCTATGATTTGAACCCCTCCTGTGAGCCCAGTTTTAGATTCCGATGCTTCACTTCAGGTTTACTGTATCCCTTGGACCTTCTTATTGACGATGAAACACAGAAATTGCATCCGAATTTAGTACAAACGGCACAATGCCGACTTAAGTACAAGCGGACTGACACACTAACTTTCTATGATTGTAACCCCTCCTGTGAGTCCAGTTTTAGATTACGATGCATCACATCAGGTTTACATTATACCTTGGACCTTCTTATTGACGATGAAACACAGAAATTGCATCCGAATTAAATACAAAAGGCACAATGCCGACATAAGTACAAGAGGACTGACACTATCACTTTCGATGATTTGAACCTCTCCTGTGAGTCCAGTTTTAGATTCCGATGCTCACCTCAGGTTTACTGTATCCCTTGGACCTTCTTATTGACGATGAAGCACAGAAGAGAAGCATCCGAATTTAATACAAAAGGCACAATGCCGACTTAAGTACAAGAGGACTGACACTCTCACCTTCTATGATTTAAACCTCTCCTGTGAGTCCAGTTTTTGATTACGATACTTCACTTCAGGTTTACTGTATCCCTTGGACCATCTTATTGACGATGAAACACAGAAATTGCATCCGAATTTAATACAATAGGCACAATGCTGACATAAGTGCAGGAGGACTGACACTATCACTTTCGATGATTTGAACCTCTCCTGTGAGTCCAGTTTTGAGTTACGATGCTTCACTTCAGGCTTACTGTATCCCTTGGACCTTCTTGTAGACGATGAAACGCAGAAATTGCATCCGAATTTAATACAAAAGGCAAAATGCCGACTTAAGTACAAGAGGACTGACACTCTCACTTGCTATGATTTGAACCTCGCCTGTGGATCCAGTTTTACATTACGATGCTTCACTTCAGGTTTACTGTATACCCTGGACCTTCTTACTGACGATGAAACACAGAAATTGCATCCGAATTTAATACAAAAGCCACAAAGCCGACTTAGGTACAAGAGGACTGACAGTCTCACTTTCTATGATTTGAACCTCTCCTGTGAGCCCAGTTTTAGATTCCGATGCTTCACTTCAGTTTTGCTGTATCCCTTAGACCTTCTTATTGACGATGAAAAACAGGAATTCCATCCGAATAAAATACAAAAGGCACAACGCCGACATACGTACAAGAGGACTGACACTATCACTTTCGATGATTTGAACCTCTCCTGTGAGTCCAGTTTTAGATTCCGATGCTCACTTCAGATTTACTGTAGACCTTGGACCTTCTTATTAACGATGAAACACAGAAATTGCATCCGAATTTAATACAAAAGGCATAATGCCGACTTAAGTACAAGAGGACCGACACTCTCACTTTCTATGATTTGAAACTCTCCTGTAAGTCCAGTTTTAGATTCCGATGCTTCACTTCAGGTTTACTGTATCCCTTGGACCTTCTTATTGACGTTGAAACAGAAATTGCATCTTAATTTAATACAAAAGGCACATTGCCGACTTAAGTACAAGAGAACTGACACTCTCACTTTCTATGATTTGAACCTCCCCTGTGAGTCCAGTTTTAGATTCCGATGCTTCACTTCAGGTTTACTGTATACCTTGGACCTTCTTATTGACGATGAAACACAGAAATAGCATCCGAATTTAATACAAAAGGCACAATGCCGACTTAAGAACAAGAGGACTGACACACTTTCTATGATTTGAACCTCTCCTGTGAGTCCAGTTTTAGATTCCGATGCTTCACTTCAGGTTTACTGTATCCCTTGGACTTTCTTATTGACGATGATACACAGAAATTGCATCCGAATTTAATACAAAAGGCACAATGCCGACTAAGTACAAGAGGACTGACACACTAATTTTCTATCATTGTAACCACTCCCGTGAGTCCAGTTTTAGATTCCGATGTTTCACTTCAGGTATAGTGTATCCCTTGGACCTTCTTATTGACGATGAATCACAGAAATTGCATCCGAATTTAATACAAAAGCATAATGCCGACTTAAGTACAAGAGGACTGACACTCTCACTTTCTAAGATTTGAACCTCTCCTGTGAGTCCACCTTTAGATTACGATGCTTCACTTCAGGTTTACTGTATACCTTGGACCTTCTAATTGACGATGAAACACAGAAATTGCATCCGAATTTAATACAAAAGGCACAATGCCGACTTAAGTACAAGAGGACGGACACTATCACTTTCGATGATTTGATTCTCTCCTGTGAGCCCAGTTTTAGATTCCGATGCTTCACTTCAGGCTTACTGTATCCCATGGACCTTCTTATTGACGATGAAACACAGAAATTGCATTCGAATTTAATACAAAAGGCACAATGCCGACAAGAGGACTGACACTTTCACTTTCTATGATTTGAACCTCTCCTGTGAGTCCAGTTTCAGATTCCGATGCTTCACTTCAGGTTTACAGTATACCCTGGACCTTCTTATTGACGATGAAACACAGAAATTGCATCCGAATTTAATAGAAAAGCCACAATGCCGACTTAAGTACAAGAGGACAGTCACTCTCACTTTCTATGATTTGAACCTCTCCTGTGAGCCCAGTTTTAGATTCCGATGCTTCACTTCAGGTTTACTGTATCCCTTGGACCTTCTTATTGACGATGAAGCACACAAATTGCGTCCCAATTTAATACAAAAGGCACAATGCCGACTTAAGTACAAGAGGACTGACACTCTCACGTTCTATGATTTGAACCTCTCCTGTGAGCTCAGTTTTAGATTCCGATGCTTCACTTCAGTTTCACTGTATCTCTTGGACCTTCTTAGTGACCATGAAACACAGAAATTGCATCCGAATTTAATACATAAGGCACAATGCCGACTTCAGTACAAGAGGACTGACACTCTAACTTTCTATGATTGGAACCTCTCCTCTGGGTACAGATTTAGATTACGATGCTTCACTTCAGGTTTACTGTATACCGTGGACCTTCTTATTGACGAAGAAACACAGAAACAGCATCCGAAATTAATACAAAAGCCACAATGCCGACTTAAGTACAATATTACCGACACTCTCACTTTCAATGACTTGAACCTCTCGTGTAAGTCCAGTTTTAGATTCCGATGCTTCAATTCAGGTTTACTGTATCCCTTGGACCTTCTTGTTGATGTTGAAACACAGATATTGCTCCCGAATTTAATACAAAGGGCACAAGGCCGACTTAAGTACAAGAAGACAGACACTCTAACTTTCTATGATTGGAACCTCTCCTGTGAGTCCAGTTTTAGATTACGATACTTCACTTCAGATTTACTGTTTACCTTTGACCTTCTTATTGACGATGAAACACAGAAATTGCATCCGAGTTTAATACAAAAGGCACAATGCCGACTTAAGTACAAGAGGACTGACACTCTCACTTTCTATGATTTGAACCACTCCTGTAAGTCCAGTTTTAGATTCCGATGCTTCACTTTAGGTTTACTGTATCCCTTGGACCTTCTTATTGACGTTGAAACAGAAATTGCATCTTAATTTTATACAAAAGGCACATTGCCGACTTAAGTACAAGAGAACTGACACTCTCACTTTCTATGATTTGAACCTCTCCTGTGAGCCCAGTTTTAGATTCCGATGCTTCACTTCAGGTTTACTGTATCCCTTGGACCTTCTTATTGACGATGAAACACAGAAATTGCATCCGAATTTAGTACAAACGGCACAATGCCGACTTAAGTACAAGCGGACTGACACACTAACTTTCTATGATTGTAACCCCTCCTGTGAGTCCAGTTTTAGATTACGATGCATCACATCAGGTTTACATTATACCTTGGACCTTCTTATTGACGATGAAACACAGAAATTGCATCCGAATTAAATACAAAAGGCACAATGCCGACATAAGTACAAGAGGACTGACACTATCACTTTCGATGATTTGAACCTCTCCTGTGAGTCCAGTTTTAGATTCCGATGCTCACTTCAGGTTTACTGTATCCCTTGGACCTTCTTATTGACGATGAAGCACAGAAGAGAAGCATCCGAATTTAATACAAAAGGCACAATGCCGACTTAAGTACAAGAGGACTGACACTCTCACTTTCTATGATTTGAACCTCTCCTGTGAGTCCAGTTTTAGATTCCGATGCTTCTCTTCAAGTTTACTGTATCCCTTGGACCTTCTTATTGACGATGATAGACAGTAATTGCATCCGAATTTAAAAAAAGGGCACAATGCCGACCTAAGTACAAGGGGACTGACACTCTCACTTTCTATGATTTGAACCTCTCCTCTGCGTCCAGTTTTTGATTACGATGCTTCACTTCAGGTTTACTGTAACACTTGGACCTTCTTATTGACGATGAAACACAGAAATTACATCCGAATTTAATACAACAGGCACAATGCCAACTTAAGTACAAGATTACTTACACACTAACTTTCTAAGTTTGTAACCTCTCCTGTGAATTCAGTTTTAGATTACGATGCATTACATCAGGTTTACTGTATACCTTGGACCTTCTTATTGACGATGAAACACAGAAATTGCATCCGAATTTAATACAAAAGGCACAATGCCGACTTAAGTACAAGACGCCTGACACTCTCACTCTCAATGAATTGAACCTCTCCTGTGAGCCCAGTTTTAGATTCCGATGCTTCACTTCAGGTTTACTGTATCCCTTGGAACCTCTTATTGACGATGAAACACAGAAATTGCATCCGAATTTACTACAAAAGGCACAATGCCGACTTAAGTACAAGAGGACTGACACTCTCATTTTCTATGATTTGAACCTCTCCTGTTAGTCCAGTTTCAGGTTGCGATGTTTCACTTCAGGTTCACTGTATCCCTTGTACCTTCTTATTGACGATGAAACACAGAAATTGCATCCGAATTTAATACAAAAGGCACAATGCCGACTTAAGTACAAGAGGACTGACACTCTCACCTTCTATGATTTAAACCTCTCCTGTGAGTCCAGTTTTTGATTACGATACTTCACTTCAGGTTTACTGTATCCCTTGGACCATCTTATTGACGATGAAACACAGAAATTGCATCTGAATTTAATACAATAGGCACAATGCTGACATAAGTGCAGGAGGACTGACACTATCACTTTCGATGATTTGAACCTCTCCTGTGAGTCCAGTTTTGAATTACGATGCTTCACTTCAGGTTTACTGTATCCCTTGGACCTTCTTGTAGACGATGAAACGCAGAAATTGCATCCGAATTTAATACAAAAGGCAAAATGCCGACTTAAGTACAAGAGGACTGACACTCTCACTTGCTATGATTTGAACCTCGCCTGTGGATCCAGTTTTACATTACGATGCTTCACTTCAGGTTTACTGTATACCCTGGACCTTCTTACTGACGATGAAACACAGAAATTGCATCCGAATTTAATACAAAAGCCACAAAGCCGACTTAGGTACAAGAGGACTGACAGTCTCACTTTCTATGATTTGAACCTCTCCTGTGAGCCCAGTTTTAGATTCCGATGCTTCACTTCAGTTTTGCTGTATCCCTTAGACCTTCTTATTGACGATGAAAAACAGGAATTCCATCCGAATAAAATACAAAAGGCACAACGCCGACATACGTACAAGAGGACTGACACTATCACTTTCGATGATTTGAACCTCTCCTGTGAGTCCAGTTTTAGATTCCGATGCTCACTTCAGATTTACTGTAGACCTTGGACCTTCTTATTAACGATGAAACACAGAAATTGCATCCGAATTTAATACAAAAGGCATAATGCCGACTTAAGTACAAGAGGACCGACACTCTCACTTTCTATGATTTGAAACTCTCCTGTAAGTCCAGTTTTAGATTCCGATGCTTCACTTCAGGTTTACTGTATCCCTTGGACCTTCTTATTGACGTTGAAACAGAAATTGCATCTTAATTTAATACAAAAGGCACATTGCCGACTTAAGTACAAGAGAACTGACACTCTCACTTTCTATGATTTGAACCTCCCCTGTGAGTCCAGTTTTAGATTCCGATGCTTCACATCAGGTTTACTGTATACCTTGGACCTTCTTATTGACGATGAAACACAGAAATAGCATCCGAATTTAATACAAAAGGCACAATGCCGACTTAAGAACAAGAGGACTGACACACTTTCTATGATTTGAACCTCTCCTGTGAGTCCAGTTTTAGATTCCGATGCTTCACTTCAGGTTTACTGTATCCCTTGGACTTTCTTATTGACGATGATACACAGAAATTGCATCCGAATTTAATACAAAAGGCACAATGCCGACTAAGTACAAGAGGACTGACACACTAATTTTCTATCATTGTAACCACTCCCGTGAGTCCAGTTTTAGATTCCGATGTTTCACTTCAGGTATAGTGTATCCCTTGGACCTTCTTATTGACGATGAATCACAGAAATTGCATCCGAATTTAATACAAAAGCATAATGCCGACTTAAGTACAAGAGGACTGACACTCTCACTTTCTAAGATTTGAACCTCTCCTGTGAGTCCACTTTTAGATTACGATGCTTCACTTCAGGTTTACTGTATACCTTGGACCTTCTAATTGACGATGAAACACAGAAATTGCATCCGAATTTAATACAAAAGGCACAATGCCGACTTAAGTACAAGAGGACGGACACTATCACTTTCGATGATTTGATTCTCTCCTGTGAGCCCAGTTTTAGATTCCGATGCTTCCCTTCAGGCTTACTGTATCCCATGGACCTTCTTATTGACGATGAAACACAGAAATTGCATTCGAATTTAATACAAAAGGCACAATGCCGACTTAAGTACAAGAGGACTGACACTTTCACTTTCTATGATTTGAACCTCTCCTGTGAGTCCAGTTTCAGATTCCGATGCTTCACTTCAGGTTTACAGTATACCCTGGACCTTCTTATTGACGATGAAACACAGAAATTGCATCCGAATTTAATAGAAAAGCCACAATGCCGACTTAAGTACAAGAGGACAGTCACTCTCACTTTCTATGATTTGAACCTCTCCTGTGAGCCCAGTTTTAGATTCCGATGCTTCACTTCAGGTTTACTGTATCCCTTGGACCTTCTTATTGACGATGAAGCACACAAATTGCGTCCCAATTTAATACAAAAGGCACAATGCCGACTTAAGTACAAGAGGACTGACACTCTCACGTTCTATGATTTGAACCTCTCCTGTGAGCTCAGTTTTAGATTCCGATGCTTCACTTCAGTTTCACTGTATCTCTTGGACCTTCTTAGTGACCATGAAACACAGAAATTGCATCCGAATTTAATACATAAGGCACAATGCCGACTTCAGTACAAGAGGACTGACACTCTAACTTTCTATGATTGGAACCTCTCCTCTGGGTACAGATTTAGATTACGATGCTTCACTTCAGGTTTACTGTATACCGTGGACCTTCTTATTGACGAAGAAACACAGAAACAGCATCCGAAATTAATACAAAAGCCACAATGCCGACTTAAGTACAATATTACCGACACTCTCACTTTCAATGACTTGAACCTCTCGTGTAAGTCCAGTTTTAGATTCCGATGCTTCAATTCAGGTTTACTGTATCCCTTGGACCTTCTTGTTGATGTTGAAACACAGATATTGCTCCCGAATTTAATACAAAGGGCACAAGGCCGACTTAAGTACAAGAAGACAGACACTCTAACTTTCTATGATTGGAACCTCTCCTGTGAGTCCAGTTTTTGATTACGATACTTCACTTCAGATTTACTGTTTACCTTTGACCTTCTTATTGACGATGAAACACAGAAATTGCATCCGAGTTTAATACAAAAGGCACAATGCCGACTTAAGTACAAGAGGACTGACACTCTCACTTTCTATGATTTGAACCACTCCTGTAAGTCCAGTTTTAGATTCCGATGCTTCACTTTAGGTTTACTGTATCCCTTGGACCTTCTTATTGACGTTGAAACAGAAATTGCATCTTAATTTTATACAAAAGGCACATTGCCGACTTAAGTACAAGAGAACTGACACTCTCACTTTCTATGATTTGAACCTCCCCTGTGAGTCCAGTTTTAGATTCCGATGCTTCACTTCAGGTTTACTGTATACCTTGGACCTTCTTATTGACGATGCAACACAGAAATTGCATCTGAATTTAATACTAAAGGCACAATGACGACTTAAGTACTAGAGGACTGACACACTAACTTTCTATGATTGTAACCTCTCCTGTGAGTCCAGTTTTAGATTACGATGCATCACATCAGGTTTACTGTATACCTTGGACCTTCTTATTGACGATGAAACACAGGAATTCCATCCGAATAAAATACAAAAGGCACAATGCCGACTTAAGTACAAGAGGACTGACACTCTCACTTTCTATGATTTGAACCTCTCCTGTGAGTCCAGTTTTAGATTCCGATACTTGACTTCAAGTTTACTGTATCCCTTGGACCTTCTTATTGACGATGATTGCCAGTAATTGCATCCGAATTTAATACAAACGGCACAATGCAGACTTAAGTACAAGAACACTGACACTCTCACTTTCTATGATTTGAACCTCTCCTGTGGGTACAGATTTAGATTACGATGCTTCACTTCAGATTTACTGTAGACCTTGGACCTTCTTATTGACGATGAAACACAGAAATTGCATCCGAATTTAATACAAAAGGCACAATGCCGACTTAAGAACAAGAGGACTGACACTCACACTTTCTATGATTTGAACCTCTCCTGTGAGTCCAGTTTTAGATTCCGATGCTTCACTTCAGGTTTACTGTATCCCTTGGACTTTCTTATTGACGATGATACACAGAAATTGCATCCGAATTTAATACAAAAGGCACAATGCCGACTAAGTACAAGAGGACTGACACACTAATTTTCTATGATTGTAACCACTCCCGTGAGTCCAGTTTTAGATTCCGATGTTTCACTTCAGATATAGTGTATCCCTTGGACCTTCTAATTGACGATGAAACACAGAAATTGCATCCGAATTTAATACAAAAGGCACAATGCCGACTTAAGTACAAGAGGACGGACACTAACACTTTCGATGATTTGAACCTCTCCTGTGAGTCCAGTTTTAGATTCCGATGCTTCACTTCAGGCTTACTGTATCCCATGGACCTTCTTATTGACGATGAAACACAGAAATTGCATTCGAATTTAATACAAAAGGCACAATGCCGACTTAAGTACAAGAGGACTGACACTTTCACTTTCTAAGATTTGAACCTCTCCTGTGAGTCCAGTTTTAGATTCCGATGCTTCACTTCAGGTTTACAGTATACCCTGGACCTTCTTATTGACGATGAAACACAGAAGTTGCATCCGAATTTAATAGAAAAGCCACAATGCCGACTTAAGTACAAGAGGACTGTCACTCTAACTTTCTATGATTTGAACCTCTCCTGTGAGCCCAGTTTTAGATTCCGATGCTTCACTTCAGGTTTACTGTATCCCTTGGACCTTGTTATTGACGATGAAGAACAGAAATTGCGTCCAAATTTAATACAAAAAGCACAATGCCGACTTAAGTACAAGAGGACTGACACTCTCACGTTCTATGATTTGAACCTCTCCTGTGAGCTCAGTTTTAGATTCCGATGCTTCACTTCAGTTTCACTGTATCTCTTGGACCTTCTTAGTGACCATGAAACACAGAAATTGCATCCGAATTTAATACATAAGGCACAATGCCGACTTCAGTACAGGAGGACTGACACTCTAACTTTCTATGATTGGAACCTCTCCTGTGGGTACAGATTTAGATTACGATGCTTCACTTCAGGTTTACTGTATACCGTGGACCTTCTTATTGAGGAAGAAACACAGAAACAGCATCCGAAATTAATACAAAAGCCACAATGCCGACTTAAGTACAATATTACCGACACTCTCACTTTCAATGACTTGAACCTCTCGTGTAAGTCCAGTTTTAGATTCCGATGCTTCAATTCAGATTTACTGTATACCTTTGACCTTCTTATTGACGACGAAACACAGATATTGCATCGGAGTTTAATACAAAAGGCACAATGCCGACTTAAGTACAAGAGGACTGACACTCTCACTTTCTATGATTTGAACCACTCCTGTAAGTCCAGTTTTAGTTTCCGATGCTTCACTTTAGGTTTACTGTATCCCTTGGACCTTCTTATTGACGTTGAAACAGAAATTGCATCTTAATTTTATACAAAAGGCACATTGCCGACTTAAGTACAAGAGAACTGACACTCTCACATTCTATGATTTGAACCTCCCCTGTGAGTCCAGTTATAGATTCCGATGCTTCACTTCAGGTTTACTGTATACCTTGGACCTTCTTATTGACGATGAAACACAGAAATTGCATCTGAATTTAATACAAAAGGCACAATGCCGACTTAAGAACAAGAGGACTGACACTCAAACTTTCTATGATTTGAACCTCTCCTGTGAGTCCAGTTTTAGATTCTGATGCTTCACTTCAGGTTTACTGTATCCCTTGACTTTCTTATAGACGATGAAGCACAGAAATTGCATAGGAATTTGATACAAAAGGTACAAAGCCGACATAAGTGCAAGAGGACTGACACTCTAACTTTCTATGATTTGAACCTCTCCTGTGAGACCAGTTTTAGATTACGATGCTTCACATCAGGTTTACTGTATACCTTGGACCTTCTTATTGACGATGAAACACAGAAATTGCATCCGAAATTTATCAAAAACGTCACAATGCCGACTTAAGTACAAGAGGACTGACAGCCTAACTTTCTATGATTGGAACCTGTCCTGTGAGTCCAGTTTTAGATTACGATGCTTCACTTCAGGTTTACTGTATAACTTGGACCTTCTTATTGATGATGAAACACAGAAATTGCATCCGAATTTAATACAAAATGCACAGTGCCGACTTAAGTACATGAGGACTGACTCTCTGACTTTCTATGATTTAAACCTCTCCTGTGAGTCCAGTTTTAGATTCCGATGCTTCACTTCAGGTTTACTGTATCCCTTGGACCGTCTTATTGACGATGAAACACAGAAATTGCACTCGAATATAATACAAGAGGCACAATGCCGACTTAAGTACAAGAGGACTGACACTCACATTCTATGATTTGAACCACTCCTGTGAGCTTAGTTTTAGATTCCGATGCTTCACTTCAGGTTTACTGTATACCTTGGACCTTCTTATTGACGATGAAACACAGCAATTGCATCCCAATTTAATACTAAAGGCACAATGCCGACTTAAGTACAAGAGCACTGACACTCTCACTTTCTATGATTTGAACCTCTCCTGTGAACCCAGTTTTAGATTCCGATGCTTCACTTCAGGTTTACTGTATCCCTTGTACCTTCTTATTGACGATGAAACACAGAAATTGCATCCGAACTTAATACAAAACGCACAATGCCGTCTTAAGTACAAGAGGACTGACACACTAACTTTCTATGATTGTAACCTCTCCTGTGAGTCCAGTTTTAGATTACGATGCATCACATCAGGTTTACTGTATACCTTGGACCTTCTTATTGACGATGAAACACAGAAATTGCATCCGAATTTACTACAAAAGGCACAATGACGACTTAAGTACAAGAGGACTGACACTCTCACTTTCTATGATTTGAACCTCTCCTGTGAACCCAGTTTTAGATTCCGATGCTTCACTTCAGGTTTTCTGTATCCCTTGGACCTTCTTATTGACGATGAAACACAGAAATTGCACCCGAATATAATACAAGAGGCACAATGCCGACCTAAGTACAAGAGGACTGACACTCTAACTTTCAATGATTTGAACCACTCCTGTGAGTTCAGTTTTAGATTCCGATGCTTCACTTCAGGTTTACTGTATACCTTGGACCTTCTTACTGACGATGAAACACAGAAATTGCATCCGAATTTAATACTAAAGGCACAATGACGACTTAAGTACAAGAGGACTGACACTCTCACTTTCTATGCTTTGAACCTCTCCTGTGAACCCAGTTTTAGATTCCGATGCTTCACTTCAGGTTTACTGTATCCCTTGGACCTTCTTATTGACGATGAAACACAGAAATTGCATCCGAATTTAATACAAAACGCACAATGCCGACTTAAGTACAAGAGGACTGACACACTAACTTTCTATGATTGTAACCACTCCTGTGAGTCCAGTTTTAGATTACGATGCATCACATCAGGTTTACTGTATACCTTGGACCTTCTTATTGACGATGAAACACAGAAATTGCATCCGAATTTAATACAAAAGGCTCAATGACGACTTTAGTACAAGAGGACTGACACTCTCACTTTCTATGATTTGAACCTCCCCTGTGAACCCAGTTTTGGATTCCGATGCTTCACATCATGTTTACTGTATACCTTGGACCTTCTTATTGACGATGATACACAGAAATTACATCCGAATTAAATACAAAGGGCACAATGCCGACTTAAGTACAAGAGGACTGACACTATCAATTTCTATGATTTGAACCTCTCCTGTGAGTCCAGTTTTAGATTCCGATGCTCACTTCAGGTTTACTGTATCCCTTGGACCTTCTTATTGACGATGAAACGCAGAAATTGCATCCGAATTTAATACAAAAGGTTCAATGCCGACTTAAGTACAAGAGGACTGACACTCTCACTTTCTATGATTTGAACCTCTCCTGTGAGTCCAGTTTTAGATTCCGATGCTTCACTTCAAGTTTACTGTATCCCTTGGACCTTCTTAATGACGATGATAGACAGTAATTGCATCCGAATTTAATACAAACGGCACAATGCCGACTTAAGTACAAGAGGACTGACACTCTCACTTTCTATGATGTGAACCTCTCCTGTGGGTCCAGTTTTTGATTACGATGCTTCACTTCAGGTTTACTGTGTCCCTTGGACCTTCTTATTGACGATGAAACACAGAAATTACATCCGAATTTAATACAACAGGCACAATGCCAACTTAAGTACAAGATTACTGACACACTAACTTTCTAAGTTTGTAACCTCTCCTGTGAGTCCAGTTTTAGATTACGATGCATCACATCAGGTTTACTGTATACCTTGGACCTTCTTATTGACGATGAAACACAGAAATTGCATCCGAATTGAATACAAAAGGCACAATGCCGACTTAAGTACAAGAGGACTGACACCCTCACTTTCCATGATTTGAACTGCTCGTGTGAGCCCAGTTTTAGATTCCGATGCTTCACTTCAGGTTTACTGTATCCCTTGGAACTTCTTTTTGATGATGAAACACAGAAATTGCATCAGAATTTACTACAAAAGGCACAATGCCGACTTAAGTACAAGAGGACTGACACTCTCATTTTCTATGATTTGAACCACTCCTGTTAGACCAGTTTTAGAATGCGATGTTTCACTTCAGGTTTACTGTATCCCTTGTACCTTCTTATTGACGATGAAACACAGAAATTGCATCCGAATTTAATACAAAATGCACAATGACGACTTAAGTACAAGAGGACTGACACTCTCACTTTCTATGATTTGAACCTCTCCTGTGAGCCCAGTTTTAGATTCCGATGCTTCACTTCAGGTTTACTGTGTCCCTTGGACCTTCTTGTTGACGATGAAACACAGAAATTGCATCCGAATTTAATACAAAAGGCACAATGCCGACTTAAGTACAAGATTACTGACACACTAACTTTCTGTGATTGTAATCCCTCCTGTGAGTCCAGTTTTAGATTACGATGCATCACATCAGGTTTACATTATACCTTGGACCTTCTTATTGACGATGAAACACAGAAATAGCATCCGAATTAAATACAAAAGGCACAATGCCGACTTAAGTACTAGAGGGCTGACACTATCACTTTCGATGATTTGAACCTCTCCTGTGAGACCAGTTTTAGATTCCGATGCTCACTTCAGGTTTACTGTATACACTGGACCTTCTTATTGACGATGAAACACAGAAAAAGCATCCGAATTTAATACAAAAGGCACAATGCCGACTTAAGTACAAGAGGACTGACACTCTCACTTTCTATGATTTGAAACTCTCCTGTGAGTCCAGTTTTAGATTTCGATGCTTCACTTCAAGTTTACTGTACCCCTTGGACTTTCTTATTGACGATGATAGACAGTAATTGCATCCGAATTTAATACAAACGGCACAATGCCGACTAAAGTACAAGAGGACTGACACTCTCACTTTCTATGATTTAAACCTCTCCTGTGAGTCCAGTTTTTGATTACGATACTTCACTTCAGGTTTACTGTATAACTTGGACCTTCTTATTGACGATGAAACACAGAAATAGCATCCGAATTAAATACAAAAGGCACAATGCCGACTTAAGTACTAGAGGGCTGACACTATCACTTTCGATGATTTGGACCTCTCCTGTGAGACCAGTTTTTGATTACGATGCTTCACTTCAGGTTTACTGTATCACTTGGACCTTCTTATTGACGATGAACACAGAAATTACATCCGAATTTAATACAACAGGCACAATGCCAACTTAAATACAAGATTACTTACACACTAACTTTTTAAACTTGTAACCTCTCCTGTGAGTCCAGTTTTAGATTACGATGCATCACATCAGGTTTACTGTATACCTTGAACCTTCTTATTGACGATGAAACACAGATATTGCATCCGAATTTTAATACAAAAGGCACAATGCCGACTTAAGTACAAGAGGACTGACACTCTCACTTTCTATGATTTAAACCTCTCCTGTGAGTCCAGTTTTTGATTACGATACTTCACTTCAGGTTTACTGTATAACTTGGACCTTCTTATTGATGATGAAACACAGAAATTGCACTCGAATATAATACAAGAGGCACAATGTCGACTTAAGTACAAGAGGACTGTCACTCTAACTTTCTATGATTTGAACCACTCCTGTGAGCTTAGTTTTAGATTCCGATGCTTCACTTCAGGTTTACTGTATACCTTGGACCTTCTTATTGACGATGAAACACAGAAATTGCATCCGAATTTAATACTAAAGGCACAATGACGACTTAAGTACAAGAGGACTGACACTCTCACTTTCTATGCTTTAACCTCTCCTGTGAACCCAGTTTTAGATTCCGATGCTTCACTTCAGGTTTACTGTATCCCTTGGACCTTCTTATTGACGATGAAACACAGAAATTGCATCCGAATTTAATACAAAACGCACAATGCCGACTTAAGTACAAGAGGACTGACACACTAATTTTCTATGATTGTAACCACTCCTGTGAGTCCATTTTTAGATTACGATGCATCACATCAGGTTTACTGTATACCTTGGACCTTCTTATTGACGATGAAACACAGAAATTGCATCCGAATTTAATACAAAAGGCACAATGACGACTTTAGTACAAGAGGACTGACACTCTCACTTTCTATGATTTGAACCTCTCCTGTGAACCCAGTTTTGGATTCCGATGCTTCACATCAGGTTTACTGTATACCTTGGACCTTCTTATTGACGATGATACACAGAAATTACATCCGAATTAAATACAAAAGGCACAATGCCGACTTAAGTACAAGAGGACTGACACTCTCACTTTCTATGATTTGAAACTCTCCTGGTAGTCCAGTTTTAGATTTCGATGCTTCACTTCAAGTTTACTGTACCCCTTGGACTTTCTTATTGACGATGATAGACAGTAATTGCATCCGAATTTAATACAAATGGCACAATGCCGACTAAAGTACAAGAGGACTGACACTCCCACTTTCTACGATTTGAACCTCTCCTGTGGGTCCAGTTTTTGATTACGCTGCTTCACTTCAGGTTTACTGTATCACTTGGACCTTCTTATTGACGATGAACACAGAAATTACATCCGAATTTAATACAACAGGCACAATGCCAACTTAAGTACAAGATTACTTACACACTAACTTTTTAAACTTGTAACCTCTCCTGTGAGTCCAGTTTTAGATTACGATGCATCACATCAGGTTTACTGTATACCTTGAACCTTCTTATTGACGATGAAACACAGATATTGCATCCGAATTTTAATACAAAAGGCACAATGCCGACTTAAGTACAAGAGGACTGACACTCTCACTTTCTATGATTTAAACCTCTCCTGTGAGTCCAGTTTTTGATTACGATACTTCACTTCAGGTTTACTGTATACCTTGGACCTTCTTATTGACGATGAAACACAGAAATTGCATCCGAATTTAATACAAAAGGCACAATGCCGACTTAAATACAAGAGGACTGATACTCTCACTTTCTATGATTTGAACCTCTCCTGTGAGTCCAGTTTTAGATTCCGATGCTTTACCTTAGGTTTACTGTATCCCTTGGACCATCTTATTGACGATGAAACACAGAAATTGCATCCGAATTTAATACAAAAGGCACAAAGGCACAATGCTGACTTAACTACAAGAGGACTGACACTATCACTTTCGATGACTTGAACCTCTCCTGTGAGTCCAGTTTTGAATTACGATGCTTCACTTCAGGTTTACTGTATCCCTTGGACGTTCTTGTAGACGATGAAACACAGAAATTGCATCCGAATTTAATACAAAAGGCACAATGCCGACTTAAATACAAGAGGACTGATACTCTCACTTTCTATGATTGGAACCTGTCCTGTGAGTCCAGTTTTAGATTACGATGCTTCACTTCATGTTTACTGTATAACTTGGACCTTCTTATTGATGATGAAACACAGAAATTGCACTCGAATATAATACAAGAGGCACAATGCCGACTTAAGTACAAGAGGACTGTCACTCTAACTTTCTATGATTTGAACCACTCCTGTGAGCTTAGTTTTAGATTCCGATGCTTCACTTCAGGTTTACTGTATACCTTGGACCTTCTTATTGACGATGAAACACAGAAATTGCATCCGAATTTAATACTAAAGGCACAATGCCGACTTAAGTACAAGAGCACTGACACTCTCACTTTCTATGATTTGAACCTCTCCTGTGAACCCAGTTTTAGATTCCGATGCTTCACTTCAGGTTTACTGTATCCCTTGTACCTTCTTATTGACGATGAAACACAGAAATTGCATCCGAACTTAATACAAAACGCACAATGCCGTCTTAAGTACAAGAGGACTGACACACTAACTTTCTATGATTGTAACCTCTCCTGTGAGTCCAGTTTTAGATTACAATGCATCACATCAGGTTTACTGTATACCTTGGACCTTCTTATTGACGATGAAACACAGAAATTGCATCCGAATTTACTACAAAAGGCACAATGACGACTTAAGTACAAGAGGACTGACACTCTCACTTTCTAAGATTTGAACCTCTCCTGTGAACCCAGTTTTAGATTCCGATGCTTCACTTCAGGTTTTCTGTATCCCTTGGACCTTCTTATTGACGATGAAACACAGAAATTGCACCCGAATATAATACAAGAGGCACAATGCCGACCTAAGTACAAGAGGACTGACACTCTAACTTTCAATGATTTGAACCACTCCTGTGAGTTCAGTTTTAGATTCCGATGCTTCACTTCAGGTTTACTGTATACCTTGGACCTTCTTATTGACGATGAAACACAGAAATTGCATCCGAATTTAATACTAAAGGCACAATGACGACTTAAGTACAAGAGGACTGACACTCTCACTTTCTATGCTTTAACCTCTCCTGTGAACCCAGTTTTAGATTCCGATGCTTCACTTCAGGTTTACTGTATCCCTTGGACCTTCTTATTGACGATGAAACACAGAAATTGCATCCGAATTTAATACAAAACGCACAATGCCGACTTAAGTACAAGAGGACTGACACACTAATTTTCTATGATTGTAACCACTCCTGTGAGTCCATTTTTAGATTACGATGCATCACATCAGGTTTACTGTATACCTTGGACCTTCTTATTGACGATGAAACACAGAAATTGCATCCGAATTTAATACAAAAGGCACAATGACGACTTTAGTACAAGAGGACTGACACTCTCACTTTCTATGATTTGAACCTCTCCTGTGAACCCAGTTTTGGATTCCGATGCTTCACATCAGGTTTACTGTATACCTTGGACCTTCTTATTGACGATGATACACAGAAATTACATCCGAATTAAATACAAAAGGCACAATGCCGACTTAAGTACAAGAGGACTGACACTCTCACTTTCTATGATTTGAAACTCTCCTGTGAGTCCAGTTTTAGATTTCGATGCTTCACTTCAAGTTTACTGTACCCCTTGGACTTTCTTATTGACGATGATAGACAGTAATTGCATCCGAATTTAATACAAATGGCACAATGCCGACTAAAGTACAAGAGGACTGACACTCCCACTTTCTACGATTTGAACCTCTCCTGTGGGTCCAGTTTTTGATTACGATGCTTCACTTCAGGTTTACTGTATCACTTGGACCTTCTTATTGACGATGAACACAGAAATTACATCCGAATTTAATACAACAGGCACAATGCCAACTTAAGTACAAGATTACTTACACACTAACTTTTTAAACTTGTAACCTCTCCTGTGAGTCCAGTTTTAGATTACGATGCATCACATCAGGTTTACTGTATACCTTGAACCTTCTTATTGACGATGAAACACAGATATTGCATCCGAATTTTAATACAAAAGGCACAATGCCGACTTAAGTACAAGAGGACTGACACTCTCACTTTCTATGATTTAAACCTCTCCTGTGAGTCCAGTTTTTGATTACGATACTTCACTTCAGGTTTACTGTATACCTTGGACCTTCTTATTGACGATGAAACACAGAAATTGCATCCGAATTTAATACAAAAGGCACAATGCCGACTTAAATACAAGAGGACTGATACTCTCACTTTCTATGATTTGAACCTCTCCTGTGAGTCCAGTTTTAGATTCCGATGCTTTACCTTAGGTTTACTGTATCCCTTGGACCATCTTATTGACGATGAAACACAGAAATTGCATCCGAATTTAATACAAAAGGCACAAAGGCACAATGCTGACTTAACTACAAGAGGACTGACACTATCACTTTCGATGACTTGAACCTCTCCTGTGAGTCCAGTTTTGAATTACGATGCTTCACTTCAGGTTTACTGTATCCCTTGGACGTTCTTGTAGACGATGAAACACAGAAATTGCATCCGAATTTAATACAAAAGGCACAATGCCGACTTAAATACAAGAGGACTGATACTCTCACTTTCTATGATTGGAACCTGTCCTGTGAGTCCAGTTTTAGATTACGATGCTTCACTTCAGGTTTACTGTATAACTTGGACCTTCTTATTGATGATGAAACACAGAAATTGCATCCGAATTTAATACAAAATGCACAGTGCCGACTTAAGTACATGAGGACTGACTCTCTGACTTTCTATGATTTGAACCTCTCCTGTGAGTTCAGTTTTAGATTCCGATGCTTCACTTCAGGTTTACTGTATCCCTTGGACCGTCTTATTGACGATGAAACACAGAAATTGCACTCGAATATAATACAAGAGGCACAATGCCGACTTAAGTACAAGAGGACTGACACTCTAACATTCTATGATTTGAACCACTCCTGTGAGCTTAGTTTTAGATTCCGATGCTTCACTTCAGGTTTACTGTATACCTTGGACCTTCTTATTGACGATGAAACACAGAAATTGCATCCGAATTTAATACTAAAGGCACAATGCCGACTTAAGTACAAGAGCACTGACACTCTCACTTTCTATGATTTGAACCTCTCCTGTGAACCCAGTTTTAGATTCCGATGCTTCACTTCAGGTTTACTGTATCCCTTGTACCTTCTTATTGACGATGAAACACAGAAATTGCATCCGAACTTAATACAAAACGCACAATGCCGTCTTAAGTACAAGAGGACTGACACACTAACTTTCTATGATTGTAACCTCTCCTGTGAGTCCAGTTTTAGATTACGATGCATCACATCAGGTTTACTGTATACCTTGGACCTTCTTATTGACGATGAAACACAGAAATTGCATCCGAATTTACTACAAAAGGCACAATGACGACTTAAGTACAAGAGGACTGACACTCTCACTTTCTATGATTTGTACCTCTCCTGTGAACCCAGTTTTAGATTCCGATGCTTCACTTCAGGTTTTCTGTATCCCTTGGACCTTCTTATTGACGATGAAACACAGAAATTGCACCCGAATATAATACAAGAGGCACAATGCCGACCTAAGTACAAGAGGACTGACACTCTAACTTTCAATGATTTGAACCACTCCTGTGAGTTCAGTTTTAGATTCCGATGCTTCACGTCAGGTTTACTGTATACCTTGGACCTTCTTATTGACGATGAAACACAGAAATTGCATCCGAATTATAATACTAAAGGCACAATGACGACTTAAGTACAAGAGGACTGACACTCTCACTTTCTATGCTTTGAACCTCTCCTGTGAACCCAGTTTTAGATTCCGATGCTTCACTTCAGGTTTACTGTATCCCTTGGACCTTCTTATTGACGATGAAACACAGAAATTGCATCCGAATTTAATACAAAACGCACAATGCCGACTTAAGTACAAGAGGACTGACACACTAATTTTCTATGATTGTAACCACTCCTGTGAGTCCAGTTTTAGATTACGATGCATCACATCAGGTTTACTGTATACCTTGGACCTTCTTATTGACGATGAAACACAGAAATTGCATCCGAATTTAATACAAAAGGCACAATGACGACTTTAGTACAAGAGGACTGACACTCTCACTTTCTATGATTTGAACCTCTCCTGTGAACCCAGTTTTGGATTCCGATGCTTCACATCAGGTTTACTGTATACCTTGGACCTTCTTATTGACGATGATACACAGAAATTACATCCGAATTTAATACAAACGGCACAATGCCGACTTAAGTACAAGAGGACTGACACTCTCACTTTCTATGATGTGAACCTCTCCTGTGGGTCCAGTTTTTGATTACGATGCTTCACTTCAGGTTTACTGTGTCCCTTGGACCTTCTTATTGACGATGAAACACAGAAATTACATCCGAATTTAATACAACAGGCACAATGCCAACTTAAGTACAAGATTACTGACACACTAACTTTCTAAGTTTGTAACCTCTCCTGTGAGTCCAGTTTTAGATTACGATGCATCACATCAGGTTTACTGTATACCTTGGACCTTCTTATTGACGATGAAACACAGAAATTGCATCCGAATTGAATACAAAAGGCACAATGCCGACTTAAGTACAAGAGGACTGACACTCTCACTTTCCATGATTTGAACTGCTCGTGTGAGCCCAGTTTTAGATTCCGATGCTTCACTTCAGGTTTACTGTATCCCTTGGAACTTCTTTTTGATGATGAAACACAGAAATTGCATCAGAATTTACTACAAAAGGCACAATGCCGACTTAAGTACAAGGGGACTGACACTCTCATTTTCTATGATTTGAACCACTCCTGTTAGACCAGTTTTAGAATGCGATGTTTCACTTCAGGTTTACTGTATCCCTTGTACCTTCTTATTGACGATGAAACACAGAACTTGCATACAAAATGCACAATGACGACTTAAGTACAAGTGGACTGACACTCTCACTTTCTATGATTTGAACTTCTCCTGTGAGCCCAGTTTTAGATTCAGATGCTTCACTTCAGGTTTACTGTGTCCCTTGGACCTTCTTATTGACGATGAAACACAGAAATTGCATCCGAATTTAATACAAAAGGCACAATGCCGACTTAAGTACAAGAGGACTGACACACTAACTTTCTATGATTGTAATACCTCCTGTGAGTCCAGTTTTAGATTACGATGCATCACATCAGGTTTACATTATACCTTGGACCTTCTTATTGACGATGAAACACAGAAATAGCATCCGAATTAAATACAAAAGGCACAATGCCGACTCAAGTACTACAGGGCTGACACTATCACTTTCGATGATTTGAACCTCTCCTGTGAGACCAGTTTTAGATTCCGATGCTCACTTCAGGTTTACTGTATCCATTGGACCTTCTTATTGACGATGAACACAGAAATTACATCCGAATTTAATACAACAGGCACAATGCCAACTTAAGTACAAGATTACTTACACACTAACTTTTTAAACTTGTAACCTCTCCTGTGAGTCCAGTTTTAGATTACGATGCATCACATCAGGTTTACTGTATACCTTGAACCTTCTTATTGACGATGAAACACAGATATTGCATCCGAATTTTAATACAAAAGGCACAATGCCGACTTAAGTACAAGAGGACTGACACTCTCACTTTCTATGATTTAAACCTCTCCTGTGAGTCCAGTTTTTGATTACGATACTTCACTTCAGGTTTACTGTATACCTTGGACCTTCTTATTGACGATGAAACACAGAAATTGCATCCGAATTTAATACAAAAGGCACAATGCCGACTTAAATACAAGAGGACTGATACTCTCACTTTCTATGATTTGAACCTCTCCTGTGAGTCCAGTTTTAGATTCCGATGCTTTACTTCAGGTTTACTGTATCCCTTGGACCATCTTATTGACGATGAAACACAGAAATTGCATCCAAATTTAATACAAAAGGCACAAAGGCACAATGCTGACTTAAGTACAAGAGGACTGACACTATCACTTTCGATGACTTGAACCTCTCCTGTGAGTCCAGTTTTGAATTACGATCCTTCACTTCAGGTTTACTGTATCCCTTGGACGTTCTTGTAGACGATGAAACACAGAAATTGCATCCGAATTTAATACAAAAGGCACAATGCCGACTTAAGTACAAGAGGACTGACACTCTCACTTGCTATGATTTGAACCTCGCCTGTGTGTCCGGCTTTACATTACGATGCTTCACTTCAGGTTTACTGTATACCCTGGACCTTCTTACTGACGATGAAACACAGAAATTGCATCCGAATTTAATACAAAAGCCACAATGCCGACTTGAGTACAAGAGGACTGACACTCTCACTTTCTATGGTTTGAGCCTCTCCTGTGAGCCCAGTTTTAGATTCCGATGCTTCACTTCAGGTTTACTGTATCCCTTGGACTTTCTTATTGACGATGATACACAGAAATTGCATCCGAATTTAATACAAAAGGCACAATGCCGACTAAGTACAAGAGGACTGGCACACTAACTTTCTATGATTGTAACCACTCCTGTGAGTCCAGTTTTAGATTACGATGCATGACATCATGTTTACTGTATCCCTTGGACCTTCTAATTGACGATGAAACACAGAAATTGCATCCGAATTTAATACAAAAGGCACAATGCCGACTTAAGTACAAGAGGACTGACACTATCACTTTCGATGATTTGAACCTCTCCTGTGAGTCCAGTTTTAGATTCCGATGCTTCACTTCAGGCCTACTGTATCCCATGGACCTTCTTATTGACGATGAAACTCAGAAATTGAATTCGAATTTAATACAAAAGGCACAATGCCGACTAAAGTACAAGAGGACTGACACTTTCACTTTCTATGATTTGAACTCCTCCTGTGAGTCCAGTTTTAGATTCCGATGCTTCACTTCAGGTATAGTGTATCCCTTGGACCTTCTTAATGACGATGAAACACAGAAATTGCATCCGAATTAAATACTAGAGGCACAATGCCGACTTTAGTACTAGAGGACTGACACTCTCACTTTCTATGATTTGAACCTCTCCTGTGAGTCCACTTTTAGATTATGATGCTTCACTTCAGGTTTTCTGTATACCTTGGGCCTTCTTATTGACGATGAAAAAGAAATTGCATCTTAATTTTATACAAAAGGCACATTGCCGACTTAAGTACAAGAGAACTGACACTCTCACTTTCTATAATTTGAACCTCCCCTGTGAGTCCAGTTTTAGATTCCGATGCTTCACTTCAAGTTTACTGTATACCTTGGGCCTTCTTATTGACGATGAAGCACAGAAATTGCAACCGAATTTAATTATAAAGGCACAATGCCGACTGAAGTACAAGATTACTGACACTCTCACTTTCAATGATTTGAACCTCTCCTGTAAGTCCACTTTTAGATTCCGATGCTTCACTTCAGGTTTACTGTATCCCTTGGACCTTCTTGTTGATGTTGAAACACAGATATTGCATCCGAATTTAATACAAAGGGCACAATGCCGACTTCAGTACAAGTGGACTGACACTCTCACTTACTATGATTTGAACCTCTCCTGTAAGTCCAGTTTTAGATTCCGATGCTTCACTTCAGGTTTACTGTATCACTTGGACCTTCTTATTGACGTGGAAACAGAAATTGCATCTTAATTTTATAGAAAAGGCTCATTGCCGACTTAAGTACAAGAGAACTGACACTCTCACTTTCTATAATTTGAACCTCTCCTGTGAGTCCAGTTTTAGATTCCGATGCTTCACTTCAGGTTTACTGTATACCTTGGACCTTCTTATTGACGATGAAACACAGAAATTGCATACGAATTTGATACAAAATGTACAAAGCCGACATAAGTGCAAGAGGACTGACACTCTAACTTTCTATGATTTGAACCTCTCCTGTGAGTCCAGTTTTAGATTACGATGCTTCACATCAGGTTTACTGTATACCTTGGACCTTCTTATTGATGATGAAACACAGAAAATGCTTCCGAAATTTAATACAAAAGGCACAATGCCGACTTAAGTACAAGAGGACTGACACCCTAACTTTCTATGATTGGAACCTGTCCTGTGAGTCCAGTTTTAGATTACGATGCTTCACTTCAGGTTTACTGTATACCTTGGACCTTCTTATCGACGATGAAACACAGAAATTGCATCCGAATTTAATACTAAAGGCACAATGCCGACTTAAGTACAAGAGGACTGACACTCTATCTTTCTATGATTTGAACCTCTCCTGTGAGTCCAGTTTCAGATTCTGATGCTTCACTTCAGGTTTACTGTATCGCTTGGACCATGTTATTGACGATTAATCACAGGCAAATGATTCCTAATTTAATACAAAAGGCACAATGCCGACTTAAGTACAAGAGGACAGACACTCGAACTATCTAAGATTGGAACCTCTCGCGTGAGTCCAGTTTTAGATTACGATGCTTCACTTCAGGTTTACTGTATACCTTGGACCTTCTTATTGACGATGAAACACAGAAATTGCATCCGAATTTAATACAAAAGGCACAATGCCGACTTAAGTAGATGAGGACTGAAACTCTCACTTTCTATGTTTTGAACCTCAACTGTGAGTCCAGTTTTAGATTCCGATTCTTCACTTCAGGTTTACTGTATCCCTTGGACCTTCTTATTGACGATGAAACAAACAAATTGCATTCGAATTTAATACAAAAGGCACAATGCCGACTTCAGTACAAGAGGACTGACACTCTAACTTTCTATGATTTGAACCTCTCCTGTTAGCTTAGTTTTCGATTCCGATGCTTCACTTCAGGTTTACTGTGTCCCTTGTTCTTCTTATTGACGATGAAACACAGAAATTGCATCTGAATTTAATGCAAAAGGCACAATGCCGACTTAAGTACAAGAGGACTGACACTCTAACTTTCTATGATTGGAACCTCTCCTGTGTCTCCAGTTTTAGATTCCGATGCTTCACTTCAGGTTTACTGTATACCTTGGACCTTCTTATTGACGATGAAACACAGATATTGCATCCCAATTTAATACAAAAGGCACAATGCTGACTTAAGTACAAGAGGACTGACACTATCACTTTCGATGATTTGAACCTCTCCTGTGAGTCCAGTTTTGAATTACGATGCTTCACTTCAGGTTTACTGTATCCCTTGGACGTTCTTGTAGATGATAAAACACAGAAATTGCATCCGAATTTAATACAAAAGGCACAATGCCGACTTAAGTACAAGAGGACTGACACTCTCACTTGCTATGATTTGAACCTCGCCTGTGTGTCCGGCTTTACATTACGATGCTTCACTTCAGGTTTACTGTATACCCTGGACCTTCTTACTGACGATGAAACACAGAAATTGCATCCGAATTTAATACAAAAGCCACAATGCCGACTTGAGTACAAGAGGACTGACACTCTCACTTTCTATGGTTTGAACCTCTCCTGTGAGCCCAGTTTTAGATTCCGATGCTTCACTTCAGGTTTACTGTATCCCTTGGACTTTCTTATTGACGATGATACACAGAAATTGCATCCGAATTTAATACAAAAGGCACAATGCCTACTAAGTACAAGAGGACTGACACACTAATTTTCTATGATTGTAACCACTCCTGTGAGTCCAGTTTTAGATTACGATGCATGACATCATGTTTACTGTATCCCTTGGACCTTCTAATTGACGATGAAACACAGAAATTGCATCCGAATTTAATACAAAAGGCACAATGCCGACTTAAGTACAAGAGGACTGACACTATCACTTTCGATGATTTGAACCTCTCCTGTGAGTCCAGTTTTAGATTCCGATGCTTCACTTCAGGCCTACTGTATCCCATGGACCTTCTTATTGACGATGAAACTCAGAAATTGCATTCGAATTTAATACAAAAGGCACAATGCCGACTAAAGTACAAGAGGACTGACACTTTCACTTTCTATGATTTGAACCTCTCCTGTGAGTCCAGTTTTAGATTCCGATGCTTCACTTCAGGTATAGTGTATCCCTTGGACCTTCTTAATGACGATGAAACACAGAAATTGCATCCGAATTAAATACTAGAGGCACAATGCCGACTTTAGTACAAGAGGACTGACACTCTCACTTTCTATGATTTGAACCTCTCCTGTGAGTCCACTTTTAGATTATGATGCTTCACTTCAGGTTTTCTGTATACCTTGGGCCTTCGTATTGACGATGAAGCACAGAAATTGCGTCCGAAGTTAATACAAAAGGCACAATGCCGACTTAAGTACAAGAGGACTGACACTCTCACGTTCTATGATTTGAACCTCTCCTGTGAGCTCAGTTTTAGATTCCGATGCTTCACTTCAGGTTTACTGTATCACTTGGACCTTCTTATTGACGTGGAAACAGAAATTGCATCTTAATTTTATAGAAAAGGCTCATTGCCGACTTAAGTACAAGAGAACTGACACTCTCACTTTCTACAATTTGAACCTCTCCTGTGAGTCCAGTTTTAGATTCCGATGCTTCTGTTCAGGTTTACTGTATACCTTGGACCTTCTTATTGATGATGAAACACAGAAATTGCATACGAATTTGATACAAAATGTACAAAGCCGACATAAGTGCAAGAGGACTGACACTCTAACTTTCTATGATTTGAACCTCTCCTGTGAGTCCAGTTTTAGATTACGATGCTTCACATCAGGTTTACTGTATACCTTGGACCATCTTATTGACGATGAAACACAGAAAATGCTTCCGAAATTTAATACAAAAGGCACAATGCCGACTTAAGTACAAGAGGACTGACACCCTAATTTTTTCTATGATTGGAACCTGTCCTGTGAGTCCAGTTTTAGATTACGATGCTTCACTTCAGGTTTACTGTATAACTTGGACCTTCTTATTAATGATGAAACACAGATATTGCATCCGAATTTAATACAAAATGCACAATGCCGACTTAAGTACATGAGGACTGACACTCTGACTTTCTATGATTTGAACCTCTCCTGTGAGTCCAGTTTTAGATTCCGATGCTTCACTTCAGGTTTACTGAATCCCTTGGACCTTCTTATTGACGATGAAACACAGAAATTGCACCCGAATATAATACAAGAGGCACAATGCCGACTTAAGTTCAAGAGGGCTGACACTCTAACATTCTATGATTTGAACCTCTCCTGTGAGTTCAGTTTTAGATTCCGATGCTTCACTTCAGGTTTACTGTATACCTTGGACCTTCTTATCGACGATGAAACACAGAAATTGCATCCGAATTTAATACTAAAGGCACAATGCCGACTTAAGTACAAGAGGACTGACACTCTATCTTTCTATGATTTGAACCTCTCCTGTGAGTCCAGTTTCAGATTCTGATGCTTCACTTCAGGTTTACTGTATCGCTTGGACCTTGTTATTGACGATGAATCACAGGCAAATGCATCCTAATTTAATACAAAAGGCACAATTCCGACTTAAGTACAAGAGGACTGACACTCGAACTATCTAAGATTGGAACCTCTCGTGTGAGTCCAGTTTTAGATTACGATGCTTCACTTCAGGTTTACTGTATACCTTGGACCTTCTTATTGACGATGAAACCCAGAAATTGCATCCGAATTTAATACAAAAGGCACAATGCCGACTTAAGTAGATGAGGACTGAAACTCTCACTTTCTATGTTTTGAACCTCAACTGTGAGTCCAGTTTTAGATTCCGATTCTTCACTTCAGGTTTACTGTATCCCTTGGACCTTCTTATTGACGATGAAACAAACAAATTGCATTCGAATTTAATACAAAAGGCACAATGCCGACTTAAGTACAAGAGGACTGACACTCTCACTTGCTATGATTTGAACCTCTCCTATGAGCTTAGTTTTCGATTCCGATGCTTCACTTAAGGTTTACTGTGTCCCTTGTTCTTCTTATTGACGATGCAACACAGAAATTGCATCTGAATTTAATGCAAAAGGCACAATGCCGACTTAAGTACAAGAGGACTGACACTCTAACTTTCTATGATTGGAACCTCTCCTGTGAGTCCAGTTTTAGATTCCGATGCCTCACTTCAGGTTTACTGTATACCTTGGACCTTCTTATTGACGATGAAACACAGATATTGCATCCCAATTTAATACAAAGGGCACAATGCCGACTTAAGTACAAGAGGACTGATACTCTAACTTTCTATGATTTGAACCTCTTCTGTGAGTTCAGTTTTAGATTCCGATGCTTCACTTCAGGTTTACTGTGTACCTTGGACCTTCTTATTGACGATGAAACACAGAAATTGCATCCAAATTTAATACTAAAGGCACAATGCCGACTTAAGTACAAGAGGACTGACACTCCATCTTTCTATGATTTAAACCTCTCCTGTGAGTCCATGTTTAGGATTCCGATGCTTCACTTTAGGTTTCCTGTATCCCTTGGAACTTCTTATTGACGATGAAACACAGAAAATGCATCCGAATTTAATACAAAAGGCATAATGCCGACTTATGTACAAGGGGACTGACACTCGAACTTTCTACGATTGGAACCTCTCCTGTGAGTCCAGTTTTAGATTACAATGCTTCACTTCAGGTTTTCTGTATACCTTGGGCCTTCTTATTGACGATGAAGCACAGAAATTGCGTCCGAAGTTAATACAAAAGGCACAATGCCGACTTAAGTACAAGAGGACTGACACTCTCACGTTCTATGATTTGAACCTCTCCTGTGAGCTCAGTTTTAGATTCCGATGCTTCACTTCAGGTTTACTGTATCACTTGGACCTTCTTATTGACGTGGAAACAGAAATTGCATCTTAATTTTATAGAAAAGGCTCATTGCCGACTTAAGTACAAGAGAACTGGCACTCTCACTTTCTACAATTTGAACCTCTCCTGTGAGTCCAGTTTTAGATTCCGATGCTTCTGTTCAGGTTTACTGTATACCTTGGACCTTCTTATTGATGATGAAACACAGAAATTGCATACGAATTTGATACAAAATGTACAAAGCCGACATAAGTGCAAGAGGACTGACACTCTAACTTTCTATGATTTGAACCTCTCCTGTGAGTCCAGTTTTAGATTACGATGCTTCACATCAGGTTTACTGTATACCTTGGACCATCTTATTGACGATGAAACACAGAAAATGCTTCCGAAATTTAATACAAAAGGCACAATGCCGACTTAAGTACAAGAGGACTGACACCCTACTTTTTTCTATGATTGGAACCTGTCCTGTGAGTCCAGTTTTAGATTACGATGCTTCACTTCAGGTTTACTGTATAACTTGGACCTTCTTATTAATGATGAAACACAGATATTGCATCCGAATTTAATACAAAATGCACAATGCCGACTTAAGTACATGAGGACTGACACTCTGACTTTCTATGATTTGAACCTCTCCTGTGAGTCCAGTTTTAGATTCCGATGCTTCACTTCAGGTTTACTGAATCCCTTGGACCTTCTTATTGACGATGAAACACAGAAATTGCACCCGAATATAATACAAGAGGCACAATGCCGACTTAAGTTCAAGAGGGCTGACACTCTAACATTCTATGATTTGAACCTCTCCTGTGAGTTCAGTTTTAGATTCCGATGCTTCACTTCAGGTTTACTGTATACCTTGGACCTTCTTATCGACGATGAAACACAGAAATTGCATCCGAATTTAATACTAAAGGCACAATGCCGACTTAAGTACAAGAGGACTGACACTCTATCTTTCTATGATTTGAACCTCTCCTGTGAGTCCAGTTTCAGATTCTGATGCTTCACTTCAGGTTTACTGTATCGCTTGGACCTTGTTATTGACGATGAATCACAGGCAAATGCATCCTAATTTAATACAAAAGGCACAATTCCGACTTAAGTACAAGAGGACTGACACTCGAACTATCTAAGATTGGAACCTCTCGTGTGAGTCCAGTTTTAGATTACGATGCTTCACTTCAGGTTTACTGTATACCTTGGACCTTCTTATTGACGATGAAACCCAGAAATTGCATCCGAATTTAATACAAAAGGCACAATGCCGACTTAAGTACAAGAGGACTGACACTCTCACTTTCTATGATTTGCACCTCTCCTGTGAGTCCAGTTTTAGATTCCGATGCTTCTCCTCAGGTTTACCGTATCCCTTGGACCTTCGTATTGACAATGAAGCACAGAAATTGCTTCCGAATTTAATACAAAAGGCACAATGCCGACTTAAGTACAAGAGGACTGACACTCTAACTTTCTATGATTTGAACCTCTCCTGTGAGTTCTGTTTTAGATTCCGATGCTTCACTTCAGGTTTACTGTATACCTGTGACCTTCCTATTGACGATGAAACACAGAAATTGCATCCGAATTTAATACTAAGGGCACAATGCCGACTTAAGTACAAGAGGACTGACACTCCATCTTTCTATGATTTAAACCTCTCCTGTGAGTCCATGTTTAGGATTCCGATGCTTCACTTTAGGTTTCCTGTATCCCTTGGAACTTCTTATTGACGATGAAACACAGAAAATGCATCCGAATTTAATACAAAAGGCATAATGCCGACTTATGTACAAGGGGACTGACACTCGAACTTTCTACGATTGGAACCTCTCCTGTGAGTCCAGTTTTAGATTACAATGCTTCACTTCAGGTTTACTGTATACCTTGGACCTTCTTATTGACGATGAAACACAGAAATTGCATCCGAATTTAATACAAAAGGCACAATGCCGACTTAAGTACAAGAGGACTGACACTCTCACTTTCTATGATTTGCACCTCTCCTGTGAGTCCAGTTTTAGATTCCGATGCTTCTCCTCAGGTTTACCGTATCCCTTGGACCTTCGTATTGACAATGAAACACAGAAATTGCTTCCGAATTTAATACAAAAGGCACAATGCCGACTTAAGTACAAGAGGACTGACACTCTAACTTTCTATGATTTGAACCTCTCCTGTGAGTTCTGTTTTAGATTCCGATGCTTCACTTCAGGTTTACTGTATACCTGTGACCTTCCTATTGACGATGAAACACAGAAATTGCATCCGAATTTAATACAAAAGGCACAATGCCGACATAAGTACAAGAGGACTGACACTCTCACTTTCTGTGCTTTCAACCTCTCCTGTGAGTCCAGTTTTAGATTCCGATGCTTCACTTCAGGTTTACTGTATCCCTTGGACCTTCTTATTGACGATGAAACACAGAAATTGCATCCGAATTTAATACAAAAGGCACAATGCCGACTTAAGTACATGAGGACTGACACTCTCACTTTCTATGATTTGAACCTCTCCTGTGAGCTCAGTTTTAGATTCCGATGCTTCACTTCAGGTTTACTGTATACCTTTGACCTTCTTATTGACGATGAAACACAGAAATTGCATCCGAATTTAATACAAAAGGCACAATGCCGACATAAGTACAAGAGGACTGACACTCTCACTTTCTGTGTTTTGAACCTCTCCTGTGAGTCCAGTTTTAGATTCCGATGCTTCACTTCAGGTTTACTGTATCCCTTGGACCTTCTTATTGACGATGAAACACAGAAATTGCATCCGAATTTAATACAAAAGGCACAATGCCGACTTAAGTACAAGAGGACTGACACCCTAACGTTCTATGATTGGAACCTGTCCTGTGAGTCCAGTTTTAGATTACGATAATTCACTTCAGGTTTACTGTATAACTTGGACCTTCTTATTGATGATGAAACACAGATATTGCATCCGAATTTAATACAAAATGCACAATGCCGACTTAAGTACATGAGGACTGACACTCTGACTTTCTATGATTTGAACCTCTCCTGTGAGTCCAGTTTTAGATTCCGGTGCTTCACTTCAGGTTTACTGTATCCCTTGGACCTTCTTATTGACGATGAAACACAGAAATTGCACCCGAATATAATACAAGAGGCACAATGCCGACTTAAGTACAAGAGGACTGACACTCTAACTTTCTATGATTTGAACCTCTCCTGTGAGTTCAGTTTTAGATTCCGATGCTTCACTTCAGGTTTACTGTATACCTTGGACCTTCTTATTGACGATGAAACACAGAAATTGCATCCCAATTTAATACTAAAGGCACAATGCCGACTTAAGTACAAGAGGACTGACACTCTATCTTTCTATGATTTGAACCTCTCCTGTGAGTCCAGTTTCAGATTCTGATGCTTCACTTCAGGTTTACTGTATCGCTTGGACCTTGATATTGACGATGAAACACAGGCAAATGCATCCTAATTTAATACAAAAGGCACAATGCCGACTTAAGTACAAGAGGACTGACACTCGAACTATCTAAGATTGGAACCTCTCCTGTGAGTCCAGTTTTAGATTACGATGCTTCACTTCAGGTTTACTGTATACCTTGGACCTTGTTATTGACGATGAAACACAGAAATTGCATCCGAATTTAATACAAAAGGCACAATGCCGATTTAAGTACATGAGGACAAAAACTCTCACTTTCTATGATTTGAACCTCAACTGTGAGTCCAGTTTTAGATTCCGATTCTTCACTTCAGGTTTACTGTATCCCTTGGACCTTCTTATTGACGATGAAACGAACAAATTGCATTCGAATTTAATACAAAAGGCACAATGCCGACTTAAGTACAAGAGGACTGTCACTCAAATTTTCTATGATTTGAACCACTCCTGTGAGCTTAGTTTTAGATTGCGATGCTTCACTTCAGGTTTACTGTGTCCCTTGTTCTTCTTATTGACGATGAAACACAGAAATTGCATCTGAATTTAATGCAAAAGGCACAATGCCGACTTAAGTACAAGGGGACTGACACTCTAACTTTCTATGATTGGAACCTCTCCTGTGAGTCCAGTTTTAGATTCCGATGCTTCACTTCAGGTTTACTGTATACCTTGGACCTTCTTATTGACGATGAAACACAGATATTTCATCCCAATTTAATACAAAAGGCACAATGCCGACTTAAGTACAAGAGGACTGATACTCTAACTTTCTATGATTTGAACCTCTTCTGTGAGTTCAGTTTTGGTTTCCGATGCTTCACTTCAAGTTTACTGTATACCTTGGACCTTCTTATTGACGATGAAACACAGAAATTGCATCTGAATTTAATACTAAAGGCACAATGCCGTCTTAAGTACAAGAGGACTGACACTCCATCTTTCTATGATTTGAACCTCTCCTGTGAGTCCATGTTTAGGATTCCGATGCTTCACTTTAGGTTAACTGTATCCCTTGGAACTTCTTATTGACGATGAAACACAGAAAATGCATCCGAATTTAATACAAAAGGCATAATGCCGACTAATGTACAAGAGGACTGACACTCGAACTTTCTACGATTGGAACCTCTCCTGTGAGTCCAGTTTTAGATTACGATGCTTCACTTCAGGTTTACTGTATACCTTGGACCTTCTTATTGACGATGAAACACAGAAATTGCATCCGAATTTAATACAAAAGGCACAATGACGACTTAAGTACAAGAGGACTGACACTCTTACTTTCTATGTTTTGCACCTCTCCTGTGAGTCCAGTTTTAGATTCCGATGCTTCACTTCAGGTTTACTGTATCCCTTGGACCTTCTTATTGACGATGAAACACAGAAATTGCATCCGAATTTAATACAAAAGGCACAATGCCGACTTAAGTACATGAGGACTGACACTCTCACTTGCTATGATTTGAACCTCTCCTGTGAGTCCAGTTTTAGATTCCGATGCTTTACTTCAGGTTTACTGTATATCTTGGACCTTATTATTGACGATGAAACGCAGAAATTACATCCGAATTTAATACAAAAGGCAAAATGACGACTTAAGTACAAGAGGACAGACACTCTAACTTTCTATGAATTGAACCTCTCCAGTGAGTCCAGTTTCAGATTCCGATGCTTCACTTCAGGTTTACTGTATCCCTTGGACCTTCTTATTGACGATGAAACACCGAAATTGCATCCGAATTTAATACAAAAGGCACAATGCCGAGTTAAGTACAAGATTACTGTCACTCTAACTTTCCATGATTTGAACCTCTCCTGTGAGCATAGCTTTAGATTCCGATTCTTCACTTCAGGTTTCCTGTATCCCTTGGACCTTCTTATTGACGATGAAACACAGAAATTGCATCTGAATTTAATGCAAAAGGCACAATGCCGACTTATGTACAAGAGGACTGACACTCTAACTTTCTATGATTTGAACCTCTCCAGTGAGTCCAGTTTTAGATTCCGATGCTTTACTTCAGGTTTACTGTATATCTTGGACCTTGTTATTGACGATGAAACGCAGAAATTGCATCCGAATTTAATACAAAAGGCAAAAGGACGACTTAAGTACAAGAGGACCGACACTCTAACTTTCTATGATTTGAAACTCTCCTGTGAGTCCAGTTTCAGATTCCGATGCTTCACTTTAGGTTTACTGTATCCCTTGGACCTTCTTATTGACGATGAAACACAGAAATTGCATCCGAATTTAATACTAAAGGCACAATGCCGACTTAAGTACAAGAGGACTGACACTCTAACTTTCTATGATTGGAACCTCTCCTGTGAGTGCAGTTTTAGATTCCGATGCTTCACTTCAGGTTTACTGTATACCTTGGACCTTCTTATTGACGATGAAACACAGAAATTGCATCCCAATTAAATACAAAAGGCACAATGCCGACTTAAGTACAAGAGGACTGACACTCTTACTTTCTATTATTTGAACTTCTCTTGTGAGTCCAGTTTTAGATTCCGATGCTTCACTTCTGGTTTACTGTATCTCTAGGACCTTCTTATTGAAGATGAACCACAGAAATTGCATCCCAATTTAATACAAAAGGCACATTGCCGACTTAAGTACAAAAGGACTGACACTCTAAATTTCTATGATTGGAACCTCTCCTGTGAGTCCACTTTTAGATTACGATGCTTCACTTCAAGTTTACTGTATACATTGGACCTTGTTATTGACGATGAAACACAGAAATTGCATCTGAAATTAATACAAAAGGCACATTGCCGTCTGAAGTACAAGAGGACTGACACTCTCACTTTCTACGATTTGAACCCCTCCTGTGAGTCCAATTTTAGATTGCGATGCTTCACTTCCGGCTTACTGTATCCCTTGGACCTTCTTAATGACGATTAAACACAGAAATTGCATCCGAATTTAATACAAAAGGCACAATGCCAACTTAAGTACATGAGGACTGAAACTTTTACTTTCTATGATATGAACCTACCCTGTGAGTCCAGTTTTAGAATCCGATGCTTCACTTTAGGTTTCCTGTATACCTTGGAAATTCTTAATGACGATAAAACACAGAAATTTCACCCGAAATTAATACAAAAGGCACCATGCCGACTTAAGTACAAGAGAAATGACACTCTAACTTTCTATGAGTGGAACTTCTCCTGTGAGTCCAGTTTTAGATTCCGATGCTTCACTTCAGGTTTACTGTATCCCTTGGACGTTCTTATTGACGATGAAACACAGAAAATGCATCCGAATTTAATACAAAAGGCACAATGCCGACTTCAGTACAAGAGGACTGACACTCGAACTATCTAAGATTGGAACCTCTCCTGTGAGTCCTGTTTTAGATTCCGATGCTTCACTTCTGACTTACTATATACCTTGGACCTTCTTATTGACGATGAAACACAGAAATTGCATCCGAATTTAATACAAACGGCACAATGCCGACTTAAGTACAAGAGGACTGACACTCTCTCTTTCTATGATTTGAACCTCCCCTGTGAGTCCAGTTTTAGATTCCGATGCTTCACTTCAGGATTACTGTATCCCATGGACCTTCTTATTGACGATGAAACACAGAAATTGCACCCGAATTGAATACAAAAGGCACAACGCCGACTTAAGTACAAGAGGACTGACACTTTAAATTTCTATTATTTGAACCTCTCCTGTGAGTTCAGTTTTAGATTCCGATGCTTCACTTCAGGTTTACTGTATACTTTGGACCTTCTTATTGACGATGAAAATCAGCAATTGCATCCCAATTAAATACTAGAGGCACAATGCCGACTTAAGTACAAGAGGACTGACACTCTACCTTTCTATGATTTGAACCTCCCCTGTGAGTCCAGTTTTGGATTCCGATGCTTCACTTCAGGTTTACTGTATCCCTTGGACCTTCTTATTGACGATGAAACACAGAAAATGCATCCGAATTTAATACAAAAGGCACAATGCCGACTTAAGTACAAGAGGACTTACACTCGATTTTTCTATGATTGGAACCTCTCCTGTGAGTCCAGTTTTAGATTACGATGCTTCACTTCAGGTTAACTGTATACCTTGGACCTTCTTATTGACGATGAAACACAGAAATTGCATCCGAATTTAATACAAAACGCACAATGCCGACTTAAGTACATGAGGACTGACACTCTCACATTCTATGATTTGAAACTCTCCTGTGATTCCAGTTTTAGATTCCGAGGCTTCACTTCAGGTTTACTGTATCCCTTGGGCTTCTTATTGACGATGAAACACAGAAATTGCTTCCGAATTTAATACAAAAGGCACAATGCCGACATAAGTACAAGAGGACCGACACTCTAACTTTCTATGATTTGAACCTCTCCTGTGAGTTCAGTTTTCGATTCCGATGCTTCACTTCAGGTTTACTGTATATCTTGGACGTTCTTATTGACGATGAAACGCAGAAATTGCATCCTAATTTAATACAAAGGGCAAAATGACGACTTAAGTACAAGAGGACAGACACTATAACTTTCTATGATTTGAACCTCTCCTATGAGTCCAGTTTCAGATTCCGATGCTTCACTTCATGGTTACTGTATCCCTTGGACCTTCTTATTGACGATGAAACACAGAAATTGCATCCGAATTTAATACAAAAGGCACAATGCCGACTTAAGTACAAGAGGGCTGACACTCTAAATTTCTATGATTGGAACCTCTCCTGTGAGTCCAGATTTAGATTCCGATGCTTCACTTCAGGTTTACTGTATACCTTGGGCCTTCTTATTGACGATGAAACACAGAAATTGCATCCGAATTTAATACAAAAGGCACAATGCCGACTTAAGTACAAGAGGACTGACACTCTCACTTTCTATGATTTGAACCCCTCCTGTGAGTCTAGTTTTAGATTCCTATGCTTCACTTCAGGTTTACTGTATCTCTAGGACCTTCTTATTGACGATGAAACACAGAAATTGCATCCCAATTTAATACAAAAGGCACAAGGCCGACTTAAGTAAAAGAGGACTGACACCCTAACTTTCTATGATTGGAACCCCTCCTGTGAGTCCAGTTTTAGATTCTGATGCTTCAGTTCAGGTTTACTGTATACCCTGGACCTTCTTATTGCCGATGAAACACAGGTATTGCATCCGAATTTAATACAAAAGGCACTATGCCGACTTAAGTACAAGAGGACTGATACTCTACCTTTCTATGATTTGATCCTCTTCTGTGAGTATAGTTTTAGATTCCGATGATTCACTTCAGGTTTACTGTATACCTTGGACCTTCTTATTGACGATGAAACACAGAAATTGCATCCGAATTTAATATAAAACGCACAATGCCGACTTAAGTACAAGAGGACTGACACTCTCACTTTCTATGATTTGAACCTCTCCTGTGAGCCCAGTTTTAGATTCCGATGCTTCACTTCAGATTTACTGTATCCCTTGGACCTTCTTATTGACGATGAAACACAGAAATTGCACCCGAATTTAATACAAAAGGCACAATGATGACTTAAGTGCAAGAGGACTGACACTCTAAATTTCTATGACTTGAACCTCTACTGTGAGTTCACTTTTAGATTCCGATGCTTCACTTCAGGTTTACTGTATACCTTGGACCTTCCTATTGACGATGAAACACAGAAATTGCATCGGAATCTAATACAAAAGGCACAATGCCGACTTAAGTACAAGAGGACTGACACTCTAAATTTCTATGATTGGAACCACTCCTGTGAGTCCAGTTTAGGATTCCGATGGTTCACTTCAGGTATACTTTATCCTTTGGACCTTCTTATTGACGATGAAACACAGAAATTGCATCCGAATTTAAAACAAAAGGCACAATGCCGAATTAAGTACAAGAGGACTGACACTCTAAATTTCTATGATTGGAACCTCTCCTGTGAGTCCAGTTTTAGATTCCGATGCTTCACTTCAGGTTTACTGTATACCTTGTGCCTTCTTATTGACGATGAAACACAGAAATTGCATCCCAATTTAATACAAAAGGCACAATGCCGTCTGAAGTACAAGAGGACTGACACTCTCACTTTCTACGATTGGAACCCCTCCTGTGAGTCCAGTTTTGAGATTCCGATGCTTCACTTCCGGTTTACTGTATCCCTTGGACCTTCTTATTGACGATGAAACACAGAAATTGCATCCCAATTTAATACAAATGGCAAAATGCCGACTTAAGTACAAGAGGACTGACACTCTAAATTTCTATGATTGGAACCTCTCCTGTGAGTCCAGTTTTAGATTACGATGCTTCACTTCAGGTTTACCGTATACCTTGGACCTTTTTATTGACGATGAAACACAGAAATTGCATCCGAATATAATACAAAGGGCACAATGCCGACTTAAGTACATGAGGACTGACACTCTCACTTTCTATGATTTGAACCTCTGCTGTCAGTCCAGTTTTTGATTCCGATGGTTCACTTCAGGTTTACTGTATCCCTTGGACCTTCTTATTGACGATGAAACACAGAATTAGCATCTGAATTTAATACTAAAGCCACAATGCCGACTTAAGTACAAGAGGACTGACACTCTATCTTTCTATGATTTGGACCTGTCCAGTGAATCCAGTTTTGGATTCCGATGCTTCACTTCAGGTTTACTGTATCCCTTGGACGTTCTAATTGACGATGAAACACAGAAATTGCATCCGAATTTAATACAAAAGGGCACAATGCCGACTTAAGTACAAGAGGACTGACACTCGAACTATGAATGATTGGAAGCTCTCCTGTGAGTTCAGTTTAAGATTACGATGCTTCACTTCAGGTTAACTGTATACCTTGGACCTTGGTATTGACGATGAAACACAGAAATTGCATCCGAATTTAATACAAAAGGCACAATGCCGATTTAAGTACATGAGGACTGAAACTCTCACTTTCTATGATTTGAACCTCCCCTGTGAGTCCAGTGTTGGATTCCGATGCTTCACTTCAGGTTTACTGTACCCCTTGGACCTTCTTATTGACGATGAAACACTGAAATTGCATCCGAATTTAATACAAAAGGCACAATGCCGACTTAAGTATAAGAAGACTGACACTCTAACTTTCTATGATTTGAATCTCTTCTGTGAGTATAGTTTTAGATTCCGATGCTTCACTTCAGGTTTACTGTATACCTTGGACCTTCTTATTGACGATGAAACACAGAAATTGCATCCGAATTTTATACAAAATGCACAATGCCGACTTAAGTACAAGAGGACTGACACTCTCACTTTCTATGATTTGAACCTCTCCTGTGAGTCTAGTTTTAGATTCCGATGCTTCACTTCAGGTTTACTGTATCTCTAGGACCTTCTTATTGACGATGAAACACAGAAATTGCATCCCAATTTAATACAAAATGCACAATGCCGACTTAAGTACAAGAGGACTGACACTCTAAATTTCTATGATCGGAACCTCTCCTGTGAGTCCAGTTTTAGATCACGATGCTTCACTTCAGGTTTACTGTATACATTGGACCTTCTTATTGACGATGAAACACAGAAATTGCATCCGAATATAATACAAAAGGCACAATGCCATCTGAAGTACAAGAGGACTCACACTCTCACTTTCTACGATTTGAACCCCTACTGTGAGTCCAGTTTTAGATTCCGATGCTTCACTTCCGGTTTACTGTATCCCTTGGACCTTCTTAATGACGATGAAACACAGAAATTGCATCCGAATTTAATACAAAAGGCACAATGCCGACTTAAGTACATGAGGACTGAAACTCTCGCTTTCTATGATTTGAACCTCTCCGGTGAGTCCAGTTTTTGATTCCGATGCTTCACTTCAGGTTTACTGTATCCCTTGGACCTTCTTAGTGACGATGAAACACAGAAATTGCATCCGAATTTAATACAAAAGGCACAATGCCGAATTAAGTACAAGAGGACAGACACTCTAAATTTCTATGATTGGAACCTCTCCTGTGAGTCCAGTTTTAGATTCCGATGCTTCACTTCAGGTTTACTGTATACCTTGGGCCTTCTTATTGACGATGAAACACAGAAGTTGCATCCGAATTTAATACAAAAGGCACAATGCCGACTTAAGTACAAGAGGACTGACACTCTCATTTTCTATGATTTGAACCTCTCCTGTGAGTCTAGTTTTAGATTCCAATGCTTCACTTCAGGTTTACCGTATACCTGGGACCTTCTTATTGACGATGAAACACAGAAGTTGCATCCGAATTTAATACAAAGGGCACAATGCCGACTTAAGTACATGAGGACTGACACTCTCACTTTCTATGATTTGAACTTCTCCTGTCAGTCCAGTTTTTGATTCCGATGCTTCACTTCAGGTTTACTGTATCCCTTGGACCTTCTTATTGACGATGAAACACAGAAATTGCACCCGAATTTAATACAAAAGGCAAAATGACGACTTAAGTACAACAGGACTAACACACTAACTTTCTATGATTTGAACCTCTCCTGTGAGTTTAGTTTTAGATTCCGATGTTTCATTTCAGGTTTACTGTATACCTTGGACCTTCTTATTGACGATGTAACACAGAAATTGCATCTGAATTTAATACTAAAGCCACAATGCCGACTTAAGTACAAGAGGACTGACACTCTATCTTTCTATGATTTGAACCTGTCCAGTGAGTCCAGTTTTGGATTCCGATGCTTCACTTCAGGTTTACTGTATCCCTTGGACCTTCTAATTGACGATGAAACACAGAAATTGCATCCGAATTTAATACAAAAGGGCACAATGCCGACTTAAGTACAAGAGGACTGACACTCGAACTATGAATGATTGGAAGCTCTCCTGTGAGTCCAGTTTAAGATTACGATGCTTCACTTCAGGTTAACTGTATACCTTGGACCTTGGTATTGACGATGAAACACAGAAATTGCATCCGAATTTAATACAAAAGGCACAATGCCGATTTAAGTACATGATGACTGAAACTCTCACTTTCTATGATTTGAACCTCCCCTGTGAGTCCAGTGTTAGATTCCGATGCTTCACTTCAGGTTTACTGTACCCCTTGGACCTTCTTATTGACGATGAAACACAGAAATTGCATCCGAATTTAATACAAAAGGCACAATGCCGACTTAAGTATAAGAAGACTGACACTCTAACGTTCTATGATTTGAACCTCTTCTGTGAGTATAGTTTTAGATTCCGATGCTTCACTTCAGGTTTACTGTATACCTTGGACCTTCTTATTGACGATGAAACACAGAAATTGCATCCGAATTTTATACAAAATGCACAATGCCGACTTAAGTACAAGAGGACTGACACTCTCACTCTCTATGATTTGAACCTCTCCTGTGAGTCTAGTTTTAGATTCCGATGCTTCACTTCAGGTTTACTGTATCTCTAGGACCTTCTTATTGACGATGAAACACAGAAATTGCATCCCAATTTAATACAAAAGGCACAATGCCGACTTAAGTACAAGAGGACTGACACTCTAAATTTCTATGATCGGAACCTCTCCTGTGAGTCCAGTTTTAGATCACGATGCTTCACTTCACGTTTACTGTATACATTGGACCTTCTTATTGACGATGAAACACAGAAATTGCATCCGAATTTAATACAAAAGGCACAATGCCGTCTGAAGTACAAGAGGACTCACACTCTCACTATCTACGATTTGAACCCCTCCTGTGGGTCCAGTTTTAGATTCCGATGCTTCACTTCCGGTTTACTGTATCCCTTGGACCTTCTTAATGACGATGAAACACAGAAATTGCATCCGAATTTAATACAAAAGGCACAATGCCGACTTAAGTACATGAGGACTGAAACTCTCACTTTCTATGATTTGAACCTCTCCGGTGAGTCCAGTTTTTGATTCCGATGCTTCACTTCAGGTTTACTGTATCCCTTGGACCTTCTTAGTGACGATGAAACACAGAAATTGCACCCGAATTTAATACAAAAGGCACAATGCCGACTTAAGTACAAGAGGACTGACACTCTAACTTTCTATGATTTGAGACTCTCCTATGAGTCAAGTTTTCGATTCCGATGCTTCACTTCAGGTTTACTGTATACCTTGGACCTTCTTATTGACGATGAAACACATAAATTGAATCCGAATTTAATACTAAAGGCACAATGCCGACTTAAGTACAAGAGGACTGACACTCTATATTTCTATGATATGAACCTCTCCTGTGAGTCCAGTTTAGGATTCCGATGGTTCACTTCAGGTATACTGTATCCTTTGGACCTTCTTATTGACAATGAAACACAGAAATTGCACAATGCCGACTTAAGTACAAGAGGACTGACACTCTCACTTTCTATGATTTGAACCTCTCCTGTGAGTCTAGTTTTGTATTCCGATGCTTCACTTCTGGTTTACTGTATCTCTAGGACCTTCTTATTGACGATGAAACACAGAAATTGCATCCGAATTTAATACAAAAGGCACAATGCCGACTTAAGTACAAGAGGATTGACACTCTAAATTTCTATGATTTGAACCTCTCCTGTGAGTCCAGTTTTGGATTACGATGCTCCACATCAGGTTTATTGTATACGTTGACCTTCTTATTGACGATGAGACACAGAAATTGCATCCGAATTTAATACAAAAGGCACAATGCCGTCTGAAGTATAAGAGGACTGACACTCTCACTTTCTACGATTTGATCCCCTCCTGTGAGTCCAGTTTTAGATTCCGATGCTTCACTTGAGGTTTACTGTATCCCTTGGACCTTCTTATTGACGATGAAACACAGATATTGCACCCGAATTTAATACAAAAGGCACAATGCCGACTTAAGTACAAGAGAACTGACACTCTAACTTTCTACGATTTGAACCTCTCCTGCGAGTTTAGTTTTAGATTCCGATGCTTCACTTCAGGTTCACTGCATACCTTGGACCTTCTTATTGACGATGAAATACAGAAATTGCATCCGAATTTAACTCAAAAGGCACAATGCCGACTAAGGGTACAAGAGGACTGACACTCTATCATTCTATGATTTGAACCTCTCGTGTTAGTCCAGCTTTGGATTCCGATGCTTCACTTCAGGTTTACTGTATCCCTTGGACCTTATAATTGACGATGAAACACAGAAAATGCTTCCGAGTTTAATACAAAAGGGCACAATGCCGACTTAAGTACAAGAGGACTGACACTCGAAATATCAATGATTGGAAGCTCTCCTGTGAGTCCAGTTTAAGATTACGATGCTTCACTCAGGTTTACTGTATCCTTTAGGCCTTCTTATTGACGATGAAACACAGAAATTGCATCCGAATTTAATAAAAAAGGCACAATGTCGACTTAAGTACAAGAGGACTGACACTCTAAATTTCTATGATTGGAACCTCTCCTGTGAGTCCAGTTTTAGATTCCGATGCTTCACTCAGGTTTACTGTATACCTTGGGCCTTCTTATTGACGATGAAACACAGAAATTGCATCCGAATTTAATACAAAAGGCACAATGCCGACTTAAGTACAAGAGGACTGACACTCTCACTTTCTATGATTTGAACCTCTCTTGTGAGTCTAGTTTTAGAATCCGATGCTTCACTTCAGGTTTACTGTATCTCTAGGACTTTCTTATTGACGATGAAACACAGAAATTGCATCCCAATTTAATACAAAAGGCACAATGCCGTCTGAAGTACAAGAGGACTGACACTCTCACTTTCTACGATTTGAACCCCTCCTGTGAGTCCAGTTTTGAGATTCCAATGCTTCACTTCCGGTTTCCTGTATCCCTTGGACCTTCTTATTGACGATGAAACACAGAAATTGCATCCCAATTTACTACAAAAGGCAAAATGCCGACTTAAGTACAAGAGGACTGACACTCTAAATTTCAATGATTGGAACCTCTCCTGTGAGTCCAGTTTTAGATTACGACGCTTCACTTCAGGTTTACCGTATACCTTGGACCTTCTTATTGACGATGAAACACAGAAATTGCATCCGAATTTAATACAAAGGGCACAATGCCGACTTAAGTACATGAGGACTGACACTCTCACTTTCTATGATTTGAACCTCTCCAGTGAGTCCAGTTTTGGATTCCGATGCTTCACTTCAGGTTTACTGTATCCCTTGGACCTTCTAATTGACGATGAAACACAGATATTGCATCCGAATTTAATATAAAAGGGCACAATGCCGACTTAAGTACAAGAGGACTGACACTCGAACTATCAATGATTGGAAGCTCTCCTGTGAGTCCAGTTTAAGATTACGATGCTTCACTTCAGGTTAACTGTATACCTTGGACCTTCGTATTGACGATGAAACACAGAAATTGCATCCGAATTTATTACAAAAGGCACAATGCCGATTTAAGTACATGAGGACTGAAACTCTCACTTTCTGTGATTTGAACCTCCCCTGTGAGTCCAGTGTTAGATTCCGATGCTTCACTTCAGGTTTACTGTACCCCTTGGACCTTCTTATTGACGATGAAACACAGAAATTGCATCCGAATTTAATACAAAAGGCACAATGCCGACCTAAGTACAAGAGGACTGACACTCTAACTTTCTATGATTTGAGACTCTCCTGTGAGTTTAGTTTTCGATTCCGATGCTTCACTTCAGGTTTACTGTATATCTTGGACCTTCTTATTGACGATGAAACACAGAAATTGCAACAGAATTTAATACTAAAGGCACAATGCCGACTTAAGTACAAGAGGACTGACACTCTATATTTCTATGATATGAACCTCTCCTGTGAGTCAAGTTTAGGATTCCGATGGTTCACTTCAGGTATACTGTATACCTTGGACCTTCTTATTGACGATGAAACACAGAAATTGAATCCGAATTTAATACTAAAGGCACAATGCCGACTTAAGTACAAGAGGACTGACACTCTATATTTCTATGATATGAACCTCTCCTGTGAGTCCAGTTTAGGATTCCGATGGTTCACTTCAGGTATACTGTATCCTTTGGACCTTCTTAATGACAATGAAACACAGAAATTGCACAATGCCGACTTAAGTACAAGAGGACTGACACTCTCACTTTCTATGATTTGAACCTCTCCTGTGAGTCTAGTTTTGTATTCCGATGCTTCACTTCTGGTTTACTGTATCTCTAGGACCTTCTTATTGACGATGAAACACAGAAATTGCATCCGAATTTAATACAAAAGGCACAATGCCGACTTAAGTACAAGAGGATTGACACTCTAAATTTCTATGATTGGAACCTCTCCTGTGAGTCCAGTTTTGGATTACGATGCTCCACATCAGGTTTATTGTATACGTTGACCTTCTTATTGACGATGAGACACAGAAATTGCATCCGAATTTAATACAAAAGGCACAATGCCGTCTGAAGTATAAGAGGACTGACACTCTCACTTTCTACGATTTGATCCCCTCCTGTGAGTCCAGTTTTAGATTCCGATGCTTCACTTGAGGTTTACTGTATCCCTTGGACCTTCTTATTGACGATGAAACACAGATATTGCACCCGAATTTAATACAAAAGGCACAATGCCGACTTAAGTACAAGAGAACTGACACTCTAACTTTCTACGATTTGAACCTCTCCTGCGAGTTTAGTTTTAGATTCCGATGCTTCACTTCAGGTTCACTGCATACCTTGGACCTTCTTATTGACGATGAAATACAGAAATTGCATCCGAATTTAACTCAAAAGGCACAATGCCGACTAAGGGTACAAGAGGACTGACACTCTATCATTCTATGATTTGAACCTCTCGTGTTAGTCCAGCTTTGGATTCCGATGCTTCACTTCAGGTTTACTGTATCCCTTGGACCTTCTAATTGACGATGAAACACAGAAAATGCTTCCGAGTTTAATACAAAAGGGCACAATGCCGACTTAAGTACAAGAGGACTGACACTCGAAATATCAATGATTGGAAGCTCTCCTGTGAGTCCAGTTTAAGATTACGATGCTTCACTCAGGTTTACTGTATCCTTTAGGCCTTCTTATTGACGATGAAACACAGAAATTGCATCCGAATTTAATAAAAAAGGCACAATGTCGACTTAAGTACAAGAGGACTGACACTCTAAATTTCTATGATTGGAACCTCTCCTGTGAGTCCAGTTTTAGATTCCGATGCTTCACTCAGGTTTACTGTATACCTTGGACCTTCTTATTGACGATGAAACACAGAAATTGCATCTGAATTTAATACTAAAGGCACAATGCCGTCTTAAGTACAAGAGGACTGACACTCCATCTTTCTATGATTTGAACCTCTCCTGTGAGTCCATGTTTAGGATTCCGATGCTTCACTTTAGGTTAACTGTATCCCTTGGAACTTCTTATTGACGATGAAACACAGAAAATGCATCCGAATTTAATACAAAAGGCATAATGCCGACTAATGTACAAGAGGACTGACACTCGAACTTTCTACGATTGGAACCTCTCCTGTGAGTCCAGTTTTAGATTACGATGCTTCACTTCAGGTTTACTGTATACCTTGGACCTTCTTATTGACGATGAAACACAGAAATTGCATCCGAATTTAATACAATAGGCACAATGACGACTTAAGTAGAAGAGGACTGACACTCTTACTTTCTATGTTTTGCACCTCTCCTGTGAGTCCAGTTTTAGATTCCGATGCTTCACTTCAGGTTTACTGTATCCCTTGGACCTTCTTATTGACGATGAAACACAGAAATTGCATGCGAATTTAATACAAAAGGCACAATGCCGACTTAAGTACATGAGGACTGACACTCTCACTTGCTATGATTTGAACCTCTCCTGTGAGTCCAGTTTTAGATTCCGATGCTTTACTTCAGGTTTACTGTATATCTTGGACCTTATTTTTGACGATGAAACGCAGAAATTACATCCGAATTTAATACAAAAGGCAAAATGACGACTTAAGTACAAGAGGACAGACACTCTAACTTTCTATGAATTGAACCTCTCCAGTGAGTCCAGTTTCAGATTCCGATGCTTCACTTCAGGTTTACTGTATCCCTTGGACCTTCTTATTGACGATGAAACACCGAAATTGCATCCGAATTTAATACAAAAGGCACAATGCCGACTTAAGTACAAGATTACTGTCACTCTAACTTTCCATGATTTGAACCTCTCCTGTGAGCATAGCTTTAGATTCCGATTCTTCACTTCAGGTTTCCTGTATCCCTTGGACCTTCTTATTGACGATGAAACACAGAAATTGCATCTGAATTTAATGCAAAAGGCACAATGCCGACTTATGTACAAGAGGACTGACACTCTAACTTTCTATGATTTGAACCTCTCCAGTGAGTCCAGTTTTAGATTCCGATGCTTTACTTCAGGTTTACTGTATATCTTGGACCTTGTTATTGACGATGAAACGCAGAAATTGCATCCGAATTTAATACAAAAGGCAAAAGGACGACTTAAGTACAAGAGGACCGACACTCTAACTTTCTATGACTTGAAACTCTCCTGTGAGTCCAGTTTCAGATTCCGATGCTTCACTTTAGGTTTACTGTATCCCTTGGACCTTCTTATTGACGATGAAACACAGAAATTGCATCCGAATTTAATACTAAAGGCACAATGCCGACTTAAGTACAAGAGGACTGACACTCTAACTTTCTATGATTGGAACCTCTCCTGTGAGTGCAGTTTTAGATTCCGATGCTTCACTTCAGGTTTACTGTATACCTTGGACCTTCTTATTGACGATGAAACACAGAAATTGCATCCCAATTAAATACAAAAGGCACAATGCCGACTTAAGTACAAGAGGACTGACACTCTTACTTTCTATTATTTGAACTTCTCTTGTGAGTCCAGTTTTAGATTCCGATGCTTCACTTCTGGTTTACTGTATCTCTTGGACCTTCTTATTGAAGATGAACCACAGAAATTGCATCCCAATTTAATACAAAAGGCACATTGCCGACTTAAGTACAAAAGGACTGACACTCTAAATTTCTATGATTGGAACCTCTCCTGTGAGTCCACTTTTAGATTACGATGCTTCACTTCAAGTTTACTGTATACATTGGACCTTGTTATTGACGATGAAACACAGAAATTGCATCTGAAATTAATACAAAAGGCACATTGCCGTCTGAAGTACAAGAGGACTGACACTCTCACTTTCTACGATTTGAACCCCTCCTGTGAGTCCAGTTTTAGATTGCGATGCTTCACTTCCGGCTTACTGTATCCCTTGGACCTTCTTAATGACGATTAAACACAGAAATTGCATCCGAATTTAATACAAAAGGCACAATGCCAACTTAAGTACATGAGGACTGAAACTTTTACTTTCTATGATATGAACCTACCCTGTGAGTCCAGTTTTAGAATCCGATGCTTCACTTTAGGTTTCCTGTATACCTTGGAAATTCTTAATGACGATAAAACACAGAAATTTCACCCGAAATTAATACAAAAGGCACCATGCCGACTTAAGTACAAGAGAAATGACACTCTAACTTTCTATGAGTGGAACTTCTCCTGTGAGTCCAGTTTTAGATTCCGATGCTTCACTTCAGGTTTACTGTATCCCTTGGACGTTCTTATTGACGATGAAACACAGAAAATGCATCCGAATTTAATACAAAAGGCACAATGCCGACTTCAGTACAAGAGGACTGACACTCGAACTATCTAAGATTGGAACCTCTCCTGTGAGTCCTGTTTTAGATTCCGATGCTTCACTTCTGACTTACTATATACCTTGGACCTTCTTATTGACGATGAAACACAGAAATTGCATCCGAATTTAATACAAACGGCACAATGCCGACTTAAGTACAAGAGGACTGACACTCTCTCTTTCTATGATTTGAACCTCCCCTGTGAGTCCAGTTTTAGATTCCGATGCTTCACTTCAGGATTACTGTATCCCATGGACCTTCTTATTGACGATGAAACACAGAAATTGCACCCGAATTTAATACAAAAGGCACAACGCCGACTTAAGTACAAGAGGACTGACACTTTAAATTTCTATTATTTGAACCTCTCCTGTGAGTTCAGTTTTAGATTCCGATGCTTCACTTCAGGTTTACTGTATACTTTGGACCTTCTTATTGACGATGAAAATCAGCAATTGCATCCCAATTAAATACTAGAGGCACAATGCCGACTTAAGTACAAGAGGACTGACACTCTACCTTTCTATGATTTGAACCTCCCCTGTGAGTCCAGTTTTGGATTCCGATGCTTCACTTCAGGTTTACTGTATCCCTTGGACCTTCTTATTGACGATGAAACACAGAAAATGCATCCGAATTTAATACAAAAGGCACAATGCCGACTTAAGTACAAGAGGACTTACACTCGATTTTTCTATGATTGGAACCTCTCCTGTGAGTCCAGTTTTAGATTACGATGCTTCACTTCAGGTTAACTGTATACCTTGGACCTTCTTATTGACGATGAAACACAGAAATTGCATCCGAATTTAATACAAAACGCACAATGCCGACTTAAGTACATGAGGACTGACACTCTCACATTCTATGATTTGAAACTCTCCTGTGATTCCAGTTTTAGATTCCGAGGCTTCACTTCAGGTTTACTGTATCCCTTGGGCTTCTTATTGACGATGAAACACAGAAATTGCTTCCGAATTTAATACAAAAGGCACAATGCCGACATAAGTACAAGAGGACCGACACTCTAACTTTCTATGATTTGAACCTCTCCTGTGAGTTCAGTTTTCGATTCCGATGCTTCACTTCAGGTTTACTGTATATCTTGGACGTTCTTATTGACGATGAAACGCAGAAATTGCATCCTAATTTAATACAAAGGGCAAAATGACGACTTAAGTACAAGAGGACAGACACTATAACTTTCTATGATTTGAACCTCTCCTATGAGTCCAGTTTCAGATTCCGATGCTTCACTTCATGGTTACTGTATCCCTTGGACCTTCTTATTGACGATGAAACACAGAAATTGCATCCGAATTTAATACAAAAGGCACAATGCCGACTTAAGTACAAGAGGGCTGACACTCTAAATTTCTATGATTGGAACCTCTCCTGTGAGTCCAGATTTAGATTCCGATGCTTCACTTCAGGTTTACTGTATACCTTGGGCCTTCTTATTGACGATGAAACACAGAAATTGCATCCGAATTTAATACAAAAGGCACAATGCCGACTTAAGTACAAGAGGACTGACACTCTCACTTTCTATGATTTGAACCCCTCCTGTGAGTCTAGTTTTAGATTCCTATGCTTCACTTCAGGTTTACTGTATCTCTAGGACCTTCTTATTGACGATGAAACACAGAAATTGCATCCCAATTTAATACAAAAGGCACAAGGCCGACTTAAGTAAAAGAGGACTGACACCCTAACTTTCTATGATTGGAACCCCTCCTGTGAGTCCAGTTTTAGATTCTGATGCTTCAGTTCAGGTTTACTGTATACCCTGGACCTTCTTATTGCCGATGAAACACAGATATTGCATCCGAATTTAATACAAAAGGCACTATGCCGACTTAAGTACAAGAGGACTGATACTCTACCTTTCTATGATTTGATCCTCTTCTGTGAGTATAGTTTTAGATTCCGATGATTCACTTCAGGTTTACTGTATACCTTGGACCTTCTTATTGACGATGAAACACAGAAATTGCATCCGAATTTAATATAAAACGCACAATGCCGACTTAAGTACAAGAGGACTGACACTCTCACTTTCTATGATTTGAACCTCTCCTGTGAGCCCAGTTTTAGATTCCGATGCTTCACTTCAGATTTACTGTATCCCTTGGACCTTCTTATTGACGATGAAACACAGAAATTGCACCCGAATTTAATACAAAAGGCACAATGATGACTTAAGTGCAAGAGGACTGACACTCTAAATTTCTATGACTTGAACCTCTACTGTGAGTTCACTTTTAGATTCCGATGCTTCACTTCAGGTTTACTGTATACCTTGGACCTTCCTATTGACGATGAAACACAGAAATTGCATCGGAATCTAATACAAAAGGCACAATGCCGACTTAAGTACAAGAGGACTGACACTCTAAATTTCTATGATTGGAACCTCTCCTGTGAGTCCAGTTTAGGATTCCGATGGTTCACTTCAGGTATACTTTATCCTTTGGACCTTCTTATTGACGATGAAACACAGAAATTGCATCCGAATTTAATACAAAAGGCACAATGCCGAATTAAGTACAAGAGGACTGACACTCTAAATTTCTATGATTGGAACCTCTCCTGTGAGTCCAGTTTTAGATTCCGATGCTTCACTTCAGGTTTACTGTATACCTTGTGCCTTCTTATTGACGATGAAACACAGAAATTGCATCCCAATTTAATACAAAAGGCACAATGCCGTCTGAAGTACAAGAGGACTGACACTCTCACTTTCTACGATTGGAACCCCTCCTGTGAGTCCAGTTTTGAGATTCCGATGCTTCACTTCCGGTTTACTGTATCCCTTGGACCTTCTTATTGACGATGAAACACAGAAATTGCATCCCAATTTAATACAAATGGCAAAATGCCGACTTAAGTACAAGAGGACTGACACTCTAAATTTCTATGATTGGAACCTCTCCTGTGAGTCCAGTTTTAGATTACGATGCTTCACTTCAGGTTTACCGTATACCTTGGACCTTTTTATTGACGATGAAACACAGAAATTGCATCCGAATATAATACAAAGGGCACAATGCCGACTTAAGTACATGAGGACTGACACTCTCACTTTCTATGATTTGAACCTCTGCTGTCAGTCCAGTTTTTGATTCCGATGGTTCACTTCAGGTTTACTGTATCCCTTGGACCTTCTTATTGACGATGAAACACAGAATTTGCATCTGAATTTAATACTAAAGCCACAATGCCGACTTAAGTACAAGAGGACTGACACTCTATCTTTCTATGATTTGGACCTGTCCAGTGAATCCAGTTTTGGATTCCGATGCTTCACTTCAGGTTTACTGTATCCCTTGGACGTTCTAATTGACGATGAAACACAGAAATTGCATCCGAATTTAATACAAAAGGGCACAATGCCGACTTAAGTACAAGAGGACTGACACTCGAACTATGAATGATTGGAAGCTCTCCTGTGAGATCAGTTTAAGATTACGATGCTTCACTTCAGGTTAACTGTATACCTTGGACCTTGGTATTGACGATGAAACACAGAAATTGCATCCGAATTTAATACAAAAGGCACAATGCCGATTTAAGTACATGAGGACTGAAACTCTCACTTTCTATGATTTGAACCTCCCCTGTGAGTCCAGTGTTGGATTCCGATGCTTCACTTCAGGTTTACTGTACCCCTTGGACCTTCTTATTGACGATGAAACACTGAAATTGCATCCGAATTTAATACAAAAGGCACAATGCCGACTTAAGTATAAGAAGACTGACACTCTAACTTTCTATGATTTGAATCTCTTCTGTGGGTATAGTTTTAGATTCCGATGCTTCACTTCAGGTTTACTGTATACCTTGGACCTTCTTATTGACGATGAAACACAGAAATTGCATCCGAATTTTATACAAAATGCACAATGCCGACTTAAGTACAAGAGGACTGACACTCTCACTTTCTATGATTTGAACCTCTCCTGTGAGTCTAGTTTTAGATTCCGATGCTTCACTTCAGGTTTACTGTATCTCTAGGACCTTCTTATTGACGATGAAACACAGAAATTGCATCCCAATTTAATACAAAATGCACAATGCCGACTTAAGTACAAGAGGACTGACACTCTAAATTTCTATGATCGGAACCTCTCCTGTGAGTCCAGTTTTAGATCACGATGCTTCACTTCAGGTTTACTGTATACATTGGACCTTCTTATTGACGATGAAACACAGAAATTGCATCCGAATATAATACAAAAGGCACAATGCCATCTGAAGTACAAGAGGACTCACACTCTCACTTTCTACGATTTGAACCCCTACTGTGAGTCCAGTTTTAGATTCCGATGCTTCACTTCCGGTTTACTGTATCCCTTGGACCTTCTTAATGACGATGAAACACAGAAATTGCATCCGAATTTAATACAAAAGGCACAATGCCGACTTAAGTACATGAGGACTGAAACTCTCGCTTTCTATGATTTGAACCTCTCCGGTGAGTCCAGTTTTTGATTCCGATGCTTCACTTCAGGTTTACTGTATCCCTTGGACCTTCTTAGTGACGATGAAACACAGAAATTGCATCCGAATTTAATACAAAAGGCACAATGCCGAATTAAGTACAAGAGGACAGACACTCTAAATTTCTATGATTGGAACCTCTCCTGTGAGTCCAGTTTTAGATTCCGATGCTTCACTTCAGGTTTACTGTATACCTTGGGCCTTCTTATTGACGATGAAACACAGAAGTTGCATCCGAATTTAATACAAAAGGCACAATGCCGACTTAAGTGCAAGAGGACTGACACTCTCTCTTTCTATGATTTGAACCTCTCCTGTGAGTCTAGTTTTAGATTCCAATGCTTCACTTCAGGTTTACCGTATACCTGGGACCTTCTTATTGACGATGAAACACAGAAGTTGCATCCGAATTTAATACAAAGGGCACAATGCCGACTTAAGTACATGAGGACTGACACTCTCACTTTCTATGATTTGAACTTCTCCTGTCAGTCCAGTTTTTGATTCCGATGCTTCACTTCAGGTTTACTGTATCCCTTGGACCTTCTTATTGACGATGAAACACAGAAATTGCACCCGAATTTAATACAAAAGGCAAAATGACGACTTAAGTACAACAGGACTAAAACACTAACTTTCTATGATTTGAACCTCTCCTGTGAGTTTAGTTTTAGATTCCGATGTTTCATTTCAGGTTTACTGTATACCTTGGACCTTCTTATTGACGATGTAACACAGAAATTGCATCTGAATTTAATACTAAAGCCACAATGCCGACTTAAGTACAAGAGGACTGACACTCTATCTTTCTATGATTTGAACCTGTCCAGTGAGTCCAGTTTTGGATTCCGATGCTTCACTTCAGGTTTACTGTATCCCTTGGACCTTCTAATTGACGATGAAACACAGAAATTGCATCCGAATTTAATACAAAAGGGCACAATGCCGAATTAAGTACAAGAGGACTGACACTCGAACTATGAATGATTGGAAGCTCTCCTGTGAGTCCAGTTTAAGATTACGATGCTTCACTTCAGGTTAACTGTATACCTTGGACCTTGGTATTGACGATGAAACACAGAAATTGCATCCGAATTTAATACAAAAGGCACAATGCCGATTTAAGTACATGATGACTGAAACTCTCACTTTCTATGATTTGAACCTCCCCTGTGAGTCCAGTGTTAGATTCCGATGCTTCACTTCAGGTTTACTGTACCCCTTGGACCTTCTTATTGACGATGAAACACTGAAATTGCATCCGAATTTAATACAAAAGGCACAATGCCGACTTAAGTATAAGAAGACTGACACTCTAACGTTCTATGATTTGAACCTCTTCTGTGAGTATAGTTTTAGATTCCGATGCTTCACTTCAGGTTTACTGTATTCCTTGGACCTTCTTATTGACGATGAAACACAGAAATTGCATCCGAATTTTATACAAAATGCACAATGCCGACTTAAGTACAAGAGGACTGACACTCTCACTCTCTATGATTTGAACCTCTCCTGTGAGTCTAGTTTTAGATTCCGATGCTTCACTTCAGGTTTACTGTATCTCTAGGACCTTCTTATTGACGATGAAACACAGAAATTGCATCCCAATTTAATACAAAAGGCACAATGCCGACTTAAGTACAAGAGGACTGACACTCTAAATTTCTATGATCGGAACCTCTCCTGTGAGTCCAGTTTTAGATCACGATGCTTCACTTCACGTTTACTGTATACATTGGACCTTCTTATTGACGATGAAACACAGAAATTGCATCCGAATTTAATACAAAAGGCACAATGCCGTCTGAAGTACAAGAGGACTCACACTCTCACTATCTACGATTTGAACCCCTCCTGTGGGTCCAGTTTTAGATTCCGATGCTTCACTTCCGGTTTACTGTATCCCTTGGACCTTCTTAATGACGATGAAACACAGAAATTGCATCCGAATTTAATACAAAAGGCACAATGCCGACTTAAGTACATGAGGACTGAAACTCTCACTTTCTATGATTTGAACCTCTCCGGTGAGTCCAGTTTTTGATTCCGATGCTTCACTTCAGGTTTACTGTATCCCTTGGACCTTCTTAGTGACGATGAAACACAGAAATTGCACCCGAATTTAATACAAAAGGCACAATGCCGACTTAAGTACAAGAGGACTGACACTCTAACTTTCTATGATTTGAGACTCTCCTATGAGTCAAGTTTTCGATTCCGATGCTTCACTTCAGGTTTACTGTATACCTTGGACCTTCTTATTGACGATGAAACACATAAATTGAATCCGAATTTAATACTAAAGGCACAATGCCGACTTAAGTACAAGAGGACTGACACTCTATATTTCTATGATATGAACCTCTCCTGTGAGTCCAGTTTAGGATTCCGATGGTTCACTTCAGGTATACTGTATCCTTTGGACCTTCTTATTGACAATGAAACACAGAAATTGCACAATGCCGACTTAAGTACAAGAGGACTGACACTCTCACTTTCTATGATTTGAACCTCTCCTGTGAGTCTAGTTTTGTATTCCGATGCTTCACTTCTGGTTTACTGTATCTCTAGGACCTTCTTATTGACGATGAAACACAGAAATTGCATCCGAATTTAATACAAAAGGCACAATGCCGACTTAAGTACAAGAGGATTGACACTCTAAATTTCTATGATTGGAACCTCTCCTGTGAGTCCAGTTTTGGATTACGATGCTCCACATCAGGTTTATTGTATACGTTGACCTTCTTATTGACGATGAGACACAGAAATTGCATCCGAATTTAATACAAAAGGCACAATGCCGTCTGAAGTATAAGAGGACTGACACTCTCACTTTCTACGATTTGATCCCCTCCTGTGAGTCCAGTTTTAGATTCCGATGCTTCACTTGAGGTTTACTGTATCCCTTGGACCTTCTTATTGACGATGAAACACAGATATTGCACCCGAATTTAATACAAAAGGCACAATGCCGACTTAAGTACAAGAGAACTGACACTCTAACTTTCTACGATTTGAACCTCTCCTGCGAGTTTAGTTTTAGATTCCGATGCTTCACTTCAGGTTCACTGCATACCTTGGACCTTCTTATTGACGATGAAATACAGAAATTGCATCCGAATTTAACTCAAAAGGCACAATGCCGACTAAGGGTACAAGAGGACTGACACTCTATCATTCTATGATTTGAACCTCTCGTGTTAGTCCAGCTTTGGATTCCGATGCTTCACTTCAGGTTTACTGTATCCCTTGGACCTTCTAATTGACGATGAAACACAGAAAATGCTTCCGAGTTTAATACAAAAGGGCACAATGCCGACTTAAGTACAAGAGGACTGACACTCGAAATATCAATGATTGGAAGCTCTCCTGTGAGTCCAGTTTAAGATTACGATGCTTCACTCAGGTTTACTGTATCCTTTAGGCCTTCTTATTGACGATGAAACACAGAAATTGCATCCGAATTTAATAAAAAAGGCACAATGTCGACTTAAGTACAAGAGGACTGACACTCTAAATTTCTATGATTGGAACCTCTCCTGTGAGTCCAGTTTTAGATTCCGATGCTTCACTCAGGTTTACTGTATACCTTGGGCCTTCTTATTGACGATGAAACACAGAAATTGCATCCGAATTTAATACAAAAGGCACAATGCCGACTTAAGTACAAGAGGACTGACACTCTCACTTTCTATGATTTGAACCTCTCTTGTGAGTCTAGTTTTAGAATCCGATGCTTCACTTCAGGTTTACTGTATCTCTAGGACTTTCTTATTGACGATGAAACACAGAAATTGCATCCCAATTTAATACAGAAGGCACAATGCCGTCTGAAGTACAAGAGGACTGACACTCTCACTTTCTACGATTTGAACCCCTCCTGTGAGTCCAGTTTTGAGATTCCAATGCTTCACTTCCGGTTTCCTGTATCCCTTGGACCTTCTTATTGACGATGAAACACAGAAATTGCATCCCAATTTACTTCAAAAGGCAAAATGCCGACTTAAGTACAAGAGGACTGACACTCTAAATTTCAATGATTGGAACCTCTCCTGTGAGTCCAGTTTTAGATTACGACGCTTCACTTCAGGTTTACCGTATACCTTGGACCTTCTTATTGACGATGAAACACAGAAATTGCATCCGAATTTAATACAAAGGGCACAATGCCGACTTAAGTACATGAGGACTGACACTCTCACTTTCTATGATTTGAACCTCTCCAGTGAGTCCAGTTTTGGATTCCGATGCTTCACTTCAGGTTTACTGTATCCCTTGGACCTTCTAATTGACGATGAAACACAGATATTGCATCCGAATTTAATATAAAAGGGCACAATGCCGACTTAAGTACAAGAGGACTGACACTCGAACTATCAATGATTGGAAGCTCTCCTGTGAGTCCAGTTTAAGATTACGATGCTTCACTTCAGGTTAACTGTATACCTTGGACCTTCGTATTGACGATGAAACACAGAAATTGCATCCGAATTTATTACAAAAGGCACAATGCCGATTTAAGTACATGAGGACTGAAACTCTCACTTTCTGTGATTTGAACCTCCCCTGTGAGTCCAGTGTTAGATTCCGATGCTTCACTTCAGGTTTACTGTACCCCTTGGACCTTCTTATTGACGATGAAACACAGAAATTGCATCCGAATTTAATACAAAAGGCACAATGCCGACCTAAGTACAAGAGGACTGACACTCTAACTTTCTATGATTTGAGACTCTCCTGTGAGTTTAGTTTTCGATTCCGATGCTTCACTTCAGGTTTACTGTATATCTTGGACCTTCTTATTGACGATGAAACACAGAAATTGCAACAGAATTTAATACTAAAGGCACAATGCCGACTTAAGTACAAGAGGACTGACACTCTATATTTCTATGATATGAACCTCTCCTGTGAGTCAAGTTTAGGATTCCGATGGTTCACTTCAGGTATACTGTATCCTTTGGACCTTCTTATTGACGATGAAACACAGAAATTGGATCCAAATTTAATTCAAAAGGCACAATGCCGACTTAAGTACAAGAGGACTGACACTCTCACTTTCTATGATTTGAACCTCTCCTGTGAGTCTAGTGTTAGATTCCGATGCTTCACTTCTGGTTTACTGTATCTCTAGGACCTTCTTATTGACGATGAAACACAGAAATTGCATCCGAATTTAATACAAAAGGCACAATGCCGACTTAAGTACAAGAGGACTGACACTCTAAATTTCTATGATTGGAACCACTCCTGTGAGTCCAGTGTTAGATTACGATGCTCCACATCGGGTTTACTGTATATATTGACCTTCTTATTGACGATGAGACACAGAAATTGCATCCGAATTTAATACAAAAGGCACAATGCCGTCTGAAGTATAAGAGGACTGACACTCTCACTTTCTACGATTTGATCCCCTGCTGTGAGTCCAGTTTTAGATTCCGATGCTTCACTTCCGGTTTACTGTATCCCTTGGACCTTCTTAATGACGATGAAACACAGAAATTGCATCCGAATTTAATACAAAAGGCACAATGCCGACTTCAGTACATGAGGACTGAAACTCTCACTTTCTATGATTTGAACCTCCCCTGTGAGTCCAGTTTTAGAATCCGATGCTTCACTTCAGGTTTACTGTATACCTTGGACCTTTTTATTGAAGATGAAACACAGAAATTGCATCCGAATTTAATACAAAGGGCACAATGCCGACTTATGTACAAGAGGACTGACACTTTAACCTTCTACGATTTGAACCTCTCCTGTGAGTTTAGTTTTAGATTCCGATTCTTCACTTCAGGTTCACTGTATACCTTGGACCTTCTTATTGACGATGAAATACAGAAATTGGATCCGAATTTAACACAAAAGGCACAATGCCGACTAAGGGTACAAGAGGACTGACACTCTAACTTTCTATGATTTGAACCTCTCGTGTGAGTCCAGCTTTAGATTCTGATGCTTCACTTCAGGTTTACTGTATCCCTTGGACCTTCGTATTGACGATGAAACACAGAAATTGCATCCGAATTTAATACAAAAGGCACAATGCCGACTTAAGTACATGAGGACTGAAACTCTAACTTTCCATGATTTGAAACTCTCCTGTGAGCTTAGTTTTAGATTCCGATGATTCACTTCAGGTTTACTGTATCCCTTGGAGCTTGTTATTGACGATGAAACACAGAAATTGCATCTGAATTAAATGCAAAATGCACAATGCCGACTTAAGTACAAGAGGACTGACACTCTAACTTTCTATGATTGGAACCTCTCCTGTGAGCCCAGTTTCAGATTCTGATGCTTTACTTCAGGTTTACTGTATACCTTGGACCTTCTTATTGACGATGAAACACAGATATTGCATCCGAATTTAATACAAAAGGCACAATGCCGACTAAAGTACAAGAGGACTGATACTCTAACTTTCTATGATTTGAACCTCTTCTGTGAGTATAGTTTTAGATTCCGATGCTTCACTTCAGGTTTACTGTATACCTTGGACCTTCTTATTGACGATGAACCACAGAAATTGCATCCGAATTTAATACAAAAGGCACAATGCCGACATAAGTACAAGAGGACTGACACTCTAAATTTCTATGATTTAAACCTTTCCTGTGAGTTTAGTTTTAGATTCCGAACCTTCACTTCAGGTTTACTGTATACCTTAGACCTTCTTATTGACGATGAAACACAGAAATTGCAACCGATTTTAATACTAAAGGCACAATGCCGACTTAAGTACAAGAGGACTGACACTCTATATTTCTATGATATGAACCTCTCCTGTGAGTCCAGTTTAGGATTCCGATGGTTCACTTCAGGTATACTGTATCCTTTGGACCTTCTTATTGACGATGAAACACATAAATTGCATCCGAATTTAATAAACAAAGGCACAATGCCGACTTAAGTACAATAGGACTGACACTCTAAATTTCTATGATTGGAACCTCTCCTGTGAGTCCAGTTTTAGATTCCGATGCTTCACTCAGGTTTACTGTATACCTTGGGCCTTCTTATTGACGATGAAACACAGAAATTGCATCCGAATTTAATGCAAAAGGCACAATGCCGACTTAAGTACAAGAGGACTGACACTCTCACTTTCTATGATTTGATCCCCTCCTGTGAGTCCAGTTTTTGATTCCGATGCTGCACTTCAGGTTTATCGTATACCTGGGACCTTCTTATTGACGATGAAACACAGAAATTGCATCCGAATTTAATACAAAGGGCACAATGCCGACTTAAGTACATGAGGACTGACACTCTCACTTTCTATGATTTGAACCTCTCCTGTCAGTCCAGTTTTTGATTCCGATGCTTCACTTCAGGTTTACTGTATCCCTTGGACCTTCTTATTGACGATGAAACACAGAAATTGCACCCGAATTTAATACAAAAGGCAAAATGACGACTTAAGTACAAGAGGACTGACACTCTCACTTTCTATGATTTGAACCTCTCCTGTGAGTCTAGTTTTAGTTTCCGATGCTTCACTTCAGGTTTTCTGTATCTCTAGGACCTTCTTATTGACGATGAAACACAGAAATTGCATCCCAATTTAATACAAAAGGCACAATGCCGACTTAAGTACAAGAGGAATGACACTCTTAATTTCTATGATCGGAACCTCTCCTGTGAGTCCAGTTTTAGATCACGATGCTTCACTTCAGGTTTACTGTATACATTGGACCTTCTTATTGACGACGAAACACAGAAATTGCATCCGAATTTAATACAAAAGGCACAATGCCGTCTGAAGTACAAGAGGACTCACACTCTCACTTTTTACGATTTGAACCCCTCCTGTGAGTCCAGTTTTAGAATCCGATGCTTCACTTCCGGTTTACTGTATCCCTTGGACCTTCTTAATGACGATGAGACACAGAAATTGCATCCGAATTTAATACAAAAGGCACAATGCCGACTTAAGTACATGAGGACTGACACTCGAAATATCAATGATTGGAAGCTCTCCTGTGAGTCCAGTTTAAGATTACGATGCTTCACTTCAGGTTTACTGTATACCTTGGACCTTCGTATTGACGATGAAACACAGAAATTGCATCCGAATTTAATACAAAAGGCACAATGCCGACTTAAGTACATGAGGACTGAAACTCTCACTTTCCATGATTTGAACCTCTCCTGAGAGCTTAGTTTTAGATTCCGATGCTTCACTTCAGGTTTACTGTATCCCTTGGAGCTTGTTATTGACGATGAAACACAGAAATTGCATCTGAATTAAATGCAAAAGGCACAATGCCGACTTAAGTACAAGAGGACTGACACTCTAACTTTCTATGATTGGAACCTCTCCTGTGAGCCCAGTTTTAGATTCTGATGCTTTACTTCAGGTTTACTGTATACCTTGGACCTTCTTATTGACGATGAAACACGGATATTGCATCCGAATTTAATACAAAAGGCACAATGCCGACTAAAGTACAAGAGGACTGATACTCTAACTTTCTATGATTTGAACCTCTTCTGTGAGTATAGTTTTAGATTCCGATGCTTCACTTCAGGTTTACTGTATACCTTGGACCTTCTTATTGACGATGAACCACAGAAATTGCATCCGAATTTAATACAAAAGGCACAAGGCCGACATAAGTACAAGAGGACTGACACTCTATATTTCTATGATATGAACCTCTCCTGTGAGTCCAGTTTTGGATTCCGATGGTTCACCTCAGGTATACTGTATCCTTTGGACCTTCTTATTGACGATGAAACACAGAAATTGCATCCGAATTTAATAAAAAAGGCACAATGCCGACTTAAGTACAATAGGACTGACACTCTAAATTTCTCTGATTGGAACCTCTCCTGTGAGTCCAGTTTTAGATTCCGATGCTTCACTCAGGTTTACTGTATACCTTGGGCCTTCTTATTGACGATGAAACACAGAAATTGCATCCGAATTTAATGCAAAAGGCACAATGCCGACTTAAGTACAAGAGGACTGACACTCTCACTTTCTATGATTTGTTCCCCTCCTGTGAGTCCAGTTTTTGATTCCGATGCTTCACTTCAGGTTTACTGTATCCCTTGGACCTTCTTATTGACGATGAAACACAGAAATTGCACCCGAATTTAATACAAAAGGCAAAATGACGACTTAAGTACAAGAGGACTGACACTCTCACTTTCTATGATCGGAACCTCTCCTGTGAGTCCAGTTTTAGATCACGATGCTTCACTTCAGGTTTACTGTATACATTGGACCTTCTTATTGACGTTGAAACACAGAAATTGCATCCGAATTTAATACAAAAGGCACAATGCCGTCTGAAGTACAAGAGGACTCACACTCTCACTTTCTACGATTTGAACCCCTCCTGTGAGTCCAGTTTTAGATTCCGATGCTTCACTTCCGGTTTACTGTATCCCTTGGACCTTCTTAATGACGATGAAACACAGAAATTGCATCCGAATTTAATACAAAAGGCACAATGCCGACTTAAGTACATGAGGACTGAAACTCTCACTTTCTATGATTTGAACCTCTCCGGTGAGTCCAGTTTTTGATTCCGATGCTTCACTTCAGGTTTACTGTATCCCTTGGACCTTCTTAGTGACGATAAAACACAGAAATTGCACCCAAATGTAATACAAAAGGCACAATGCCGACTTAAGAACAAGAGGACTGACACTCTAATTTTCTATGATTTGAGACTCTCCTGTGAGTTTAGTTTTCGATTCCGATGCTTCACTTCAGGTTTACTGTATACCTTGGACCTTCTTATTGACGATGAAACACAGAAATTGAATCCGAATTTAATACTAAAGGCACAATGCCGACTTAAGTAGAAGAGGACTGACACTCTATATTTCTATGATATGAACCTCTCCTGTGGGTCCAGTTTAGGATTCCGATGGTTCACTTCAGGTATACTGTATCCTTTGGACCTTCTTATTGACGATGAAACACAGAAATTGCATCCGAATTTAATACAAAAGGCACAATGCCGACTTAAGTACATGAGGACTGAAACTCTCACTTTCTATGATTTGAACCTCCCCTGTGAGTCCAGTTTTAGAATCCGATGCTTCACTTCAGGTTTACTGTATACCTTGGACCTTCTTAGTGACGATGAAACACAGAAATTGCATCCGGTTTTAGTACAAAAGGCACAATGCCGACTTAAGTACATGAGGACTGAAACTCTCACTTTCCATGATTTGAACCTCTCCTGTGAGCTTAGTTTTAGATTCCGATGCTTCACTTCAGGTTTACTGTATCCCTTGGAGCTTGTTATTGACGATGAAACACAGAAATTGCATCTGAATTAAATGCAAAAGGCACAATGCCGACTTAAGTACAAGAGGACTGACACTCTAACTTTCTATGATTGGAACCTCTCCTGTGAGCCCAGTTTTAGATTCTGATGCTTCACTTCAGGTTTACTGTATACCTTGGACCTTCTTATTGACGATGAAACACAGATATTGCATCCGAATTTAATACAAAAGGCACAATGCCGACTTAAGTACAAGAGGACTGACACTCTATATTTCTATGATATGAACCTCTCCTGTGTGTCCAGTTTAGGATTCCGATGGTTCACTTCAGGTATACTGTATCCTTTAGACCTTCTTATTGACGATGAAACACAGAAATTGCATCCGAATTTAATAAAAAAGGCACAATGTCGACTTAAGTACAAGAGGACTGACACTCTAAATTTCTATGATTGGAACCTCTCCTGTGAGTCCAGTTTTAGATTCCGATGCTTCACTCAGGTATACTGTATACCTTGGGCCTTCTTATTGACGATGAAACACAGAAATTGCATCCGAATTTAATACAAAAGGCACAATGCCGACTTAAGTACAAGAGGACTGACACTCTCACTTTCTACGATTTGAACCTCTCCTGTGAGTCTAGTTTTAGATTCCGATGCTTCACTTCAGGTTTACTGTATCTCTAGGACTTTCTTATTGACGATGAAACACAGAAATTGCATCCCAATTTAATACAAAAGGCACAATGCCGTCTGAAGTACAAGAGGACTGACACTCTCACTTTCTACGATTTGAACCCCTCCTGTGAGTCCAGTTTTGAGATTCCGATGCTTCACTTCCGGTTTCCTGTATCCCTTGGACCTTCTAATTGACGATGAAACACAGAAATTGCATCCCAATTTAATACAAAAGGCAAAATGCCGACTTAAGTACAAGAGGACTGACACTCTAAATTTCTATGATTGGAACCTCTCCTGTGAGTCCAGTTTTAGATTACGACGCTTCACTTCAGGTTTACCGTATACCTTGGACCTTCTTATTGACGATGAAACACAGAAATTGCATCCGAATTTAATAAAAAAGGGCACAATGCCGACTTAAGTACATGAGGACTAACACTCTCACTTTCTATGATTTGAACCTCTCCTGTCAGTCCAGTTTTTGATTCCGATGCTTCACTTCAGGTTTACTGTATCCCTTGGACCTTCTTATTGACGATGAAACACAGAAATTGCATCCGAATTTAATACAAAAGGCACAATGCCGACTTAAGTACATGAGGACTGAATCTTTCACTTTCTATGATTTGAACCTCCTCTGTAGTCCAGTTTTAGATTCCGATGCTTCACTTCCGGTTTACCGTATACCTGGGACCTTCTTATTGACGATGAAACACAGAAATTGCATCCGAATTTAATACAAAGGGCACAATGCCGACTTAAGTACATGAGGACTGACACTCTCACTTTCTATGATTTGAACCTCTCCTGTCAGTCCAGTTTTTGATTCCGATGCTTCACTTCAGGTTTACTGTCTCCCTTGGACCTTCTTATTGACGATGAAACACAGAAATTGCACCCGAATTTAATACAAAAGGCAAAATGACGACTTAAGTACAAGAGGACTAACACTCTAACTTTCTATGATTTGAACCTCTCCTGTGAGTTTAGTTTTAGATTCCTATGCTTCACTTCAGGTTTACTGTATACCTTGGAACTTCATATTGACGATGAAACACAGAAATTGCATCTGATTTAATACTAAAGGCACAATGCCGACTTAAGTACAAGAGGACTGACACTCTAACTTTCTATGATTTGAGACTCTCCTGTGAGTTTAGTTTTCGATTCCGATGCTTCACTTCAGGTTTACTGTATATCTTGGACCTTCTTATTGACGATGAAACACAGAAATTGCAACAGAATTTAATACTAAAGGCACAATGCCGACTTAAGTACAAGAGGACTGACACTCTAAATTTCTATGATTGGAACCACTCCTGTGAGTCCAGTTTTAGATTACGATGCTCCACATAAGGTTTACTGTATACATTGACCTTCTTATTGACGATGAAACACAGAAATTGCATCCGAATTTAATACAAAAGGCACAATGCCGTCTGAAGTATAAGAGGACTGACACTCTCACTTTCTATGATTTGATCCCCTCCTGTGAGTCCAGTTTTAGATTCCGATGCTTCACTTCCGGTTTACTGTATCCCTTGGACCTTCTTAATGACGATGAAACACAAAAATTGCATCCGAATTTAATACAAAAGGCACAATGCCGACTTCAGTACATGAGGACTGAAACTCTCACTTTCTATGATTTGAACCTCCCCTGTGAGTCCAGTTTTAGAATCCGATGCTTCACTTCAGGTTTACTGTATACCTTAACCTTTTTATTGAAGATGAAACACAGAAATTGCATCCGAATTTAATACAAAGGGCACAATGCCGACTTAAGTACATGAGGACTGACACTCTCACTTTCTAGGATTTGAACCTTTCCTGTCAGTCCAGTTTTTGAATCCGATGCTTCACTTGAGGTTTACTGTATCCCTTCGACCTTCTTATTGACGATGAAACACAGATATTGCACCCGAATTTAATACAAAAGGTACAATGCCGACTTATGTACAAGAGGACTGACACTTTAACTTTCTACGATTTGAACCTCTCCTGTGAGTTTAGTTTTAGATTCCGATTCTTCACTTCAGGTTCACTGTATACCTTGGACCTTCTTATTGACGATGAAATACCGAAATTGGATCCGAATTTAACACAAAAGGCACAATGCCGACTAAGGGTACAAGAGGACTGACACTCTAACTTTCTATGATTTGAACCACTCGTGTGAGTCCAGCTTTACATTCCGATGCTTCACTTCAGGTTTACTGTATCCCTTGGACCTTCTAATTGACGATGAAACACAGAAAATGCATCCGAATTTAATACAAAAGGGCACAATGCCGACTTAAGTACAAGAGGACTGACACTCGAAATATCAATGATTGGAAGCTCTCCTGTGAGTCAAGTTTAAGATTACGATGCTTCACTTCAGGTTTACTGTATACCTTGGACCTTCGTATTGACGATGAAACACAGAAATTGCATCCGAATTTAATACAAAATGCACAATGCCGACTTAAGTACATGAGGACTGAAACTCTCATTTTCCATGAATTGAACCTCTCCTGTGAGCTTAGTTTTAGATTCCGATGCTTCACTTCAGGTTTACTGTATCCCTTGGAGCTTGTTATTGACGATGAAACACAGAAATTGCATCTGAATTAAATGCAAAAGGCACAATGCCGACTTAAGTACAAGAGGACTGACACTCTAACTTTCTCTGATTGGAACCTCTCCTGTGAGCCCAGTTTTAGATTCTGATGCTTTACTTCAGGTTTACTGTATACCTTGGACCTTCTTATTGACGATGAAACACAGATATTGCATCCGAATTTAATACAAAAGGCACAATGCCGACTAAAGTACAAGAGGACTGATACTCTAACTTTCTATGATTTGAACCTCTTCTGTGAGTATAGTTTTAGATTCCGATGCTTCACTTCAGGTTTGCTGTATACCTTGGACCTTCTTATTGACGATGAACCACAGAAATTGCAACCGAATATAATACAAAAGGCACAATGCCGACATAAGTACAAGAGGACTAACACTCTAAATTTCTATGATTTAAACCTTTCCTGTGAGTTTAGTTTTAGATTCCGATGCTTCACTTCAGGTTTACTGTTTACCTTAGACCTTCTTATTGACGATGAAACACAGAAATTGCGACCGATTTTAATACTAAAGGCACAATGCCGACTTAAGTACAAGAGGACTGACACTCTATATTTCTATGATATGAACCTCTCCTGTGAGTCCAGTTTAGGATTCCGATGGTTCACTTCAGGTATACTGTATCCTTTGGACCTTCTTATTGACGATGAAACACAGAAATTGCATCCGAATTTAATACAAAGGGCACAATGCCGACTTAAGTACATGAGGACTGACACTCTCACTTTCTATGATTTGAACCTCTCCTGTCAGTCCAGTTTTTGATTCCGATGCTTCACTTCAGGTTTACTGTATCCCTTGGACCTTCTTATTGACGATGAAACACAGAAATTGCATCCGAATTTAATACAAAAATCACAATGCCGACTTAAGTACATGAGGACTGAAACTTTCACTTTCTATGATTTGAACCTCCTCTGTAGTCCAGTTTTAGATTCCGATGCTTCACTTCAGGTTTACCGTATACCTGGGACCTTCTTATTGACGATGATACACAGAAATTGCATCCGAATTTAATACAAAGGGCACAATGCCGACTTAAGTACATGAGGACTGACACTCTCACTTTCTATGATTTGAACCTCTCCTGTCAGTCCAGTTTTTGATTCCGATGCTTCACTTCAGGTTTACTGTCTCCCTTGGACCTTCTTATTGACGATGAAACACAGAAATTGCACCCGAATTTAATACAAAAGGCAAAATGACGACTTAAGTACAAGAGGACTAACACTCTAACTTTCTATGATTTGAACCTCTCCTGTGAGTTTAGTTTTAGATTCCTATGCTTCACTTCAGGTTTACTGTATACCTTGGAACTTCATATTGACGATGAAACACAGAAATTGCATCTGAATTTAATACTAAAGGCACAATGCCGACTTAAGTACAAGGGGACTGACACTCTATCTTTCTATGATTTGAACCTCTCCAGTGAGTCCAGTTTTGGATTCCGATGCTTCACTTCAGGTTTACTGTATCCCTTGGACCTTCTAATTGACGATGAAACACAGATATTGCATCCGAATTTAATATAAAAGGGCACAATGCCGACTTAAGTACAAGAGGACTGACACTCGAACTATCAATGATTGGAAGCTCTCCTGTGAGTCCAGTTTAAGATTACGATGCTTCACTTCAGGTTAACTGTATACCTTTTACCTTCGTATTGACGATGAAACACAGAAATTGCATCCGAATTTATTACAAAAGGCACAATGCCGATTTAAGTACATGAGGACTGAAACTCTCACTTTCTGTGATTTGAACCTCCCCTGTGAGTCCAGTGTTAGATTCCGATGCTTCACTTCAGGTTTACTGTACCCCTTGGACCTTCTTATTGACGATGAAACACAGAAATTGCATCCGAATTTAATAAAAAGGCACAATGCCGACTTAAGTACAAGAGGACTGACACTCTAACTTTCTATGATTTGAGACTCTCCTGTGAGTTTAGTTTTCGATTCCGATGCTTCACTTCAGGTTTACTGTATATCTTGGACCTTCTTATTGACGATGAAACACAGAAATTGCAACAGAATTTAATACTAAAGGCACAATGCCGACTTAAGTACAAGAGGACTGACACTCTATATTTCTATGATATGAACCTCTCCTGTGAGTCCAGTTTAGGATTCCGATGGTTCACTTCAGGTATACTGTATCCTTTGGACCTTCTTATTGACGATGAAACACAGAAATTGCATCCGAATTTAATTCAAAAGGCACAATGCCGACTTAAGTACAAGAGGACTGACACTCTCACTTTCTATCATTTGAACCTCTCCTGTGAGTGTAGTGTTAGATTCCGATGCTTCACTTCTGGTTTACTGTATCTCTAGGACCTTCTTATTGACGATGAAACACAGAAATTGCATCCGAATTTAATACAAAAGGCACAATGCCGACTTAAGTACAAGAGGACTGACACTCTAAATTTCTATGATTGGAACCACTCCTGTGAGTCCAGTTTTAGATTACGATGCTCCACATAAGGTTTACTGTATACATTGACCTTCTTATTGACGATGAGACACAGAAATTGCATCCGAATTTAATACAAAAGGCACAATGCCGTCTGAGGTATAAGAGGACTGACACTCTCACTTTCTATGATTTGATCCCCTCCTGTGAGTCCAGTTTTAGATTCCGATGCTTCACTTCCGGTTTACTGTATCCCTTGGACCTTCTTAATGACGATGAAACACAAAAATTGCATCCGAATTTAATACAAAAGGCACAATGCCGACTGCAGTACATGAGGACTGAAACTCTCACTTTCTATGATTTGAACCTCCCCTGTGAGTCCAGTTTTAGAATCCGATGCTTCACTTCAGGTTTACTGTATACCTTAACCCTTTTATTGAAGATGAAACACAGAAATTGCATCCGAATTTAATACAAAGGGCACAATGCCGACTTAAGTACATGAGGACTGACACTCTCACTTTCTAGGATTTGAACCTTTGCTGTCAGTCCAGTTTTTGATTCCGATGCTTCACTTGAGGTTTACTGTATCCCTTGGACCTTCTTATTGACGATGAAACACAGATATTGCACCCGAATTTAATACAAAAGGTACAACGCCGACTTATGTACAAGAGGACTGACACTTTAACTTTCTACGATTTGAACCTCTCCTGTGAGTTTAGTTTTAGATTCCGATTCTTCGCTTCAGGTTCACTGTATACCTTGGACCTTCTTATTGACGATGAAATACCTAAATTTTATCCGAATTTAACACAAAAGGCACAATGCCGACTAAGGTTACAAGAGGACTGACACTCTAACTTTCTATGATTTGAACCTCTCGTGTGAGTCCAGCTTTAGATTCCGATGCTTCACTTCAGGTTTACTGTATACCTTGGACCTTCGTATTGACGATGAAACACAGAAATTGCATCCGAATTTAATACAAAAGGCACAATGCCGACTTAAGTACATGAGGACTGAAACTCTCACTTTCCATGATTTGAACCTCTCCTGTGAGCTTAGTTTTAGATTCCGATGCTTCACTTCAGGTTTACTGTATCCCTTGGAGCTTGTTATTGACGATGAAACACAGAAATTGCATCTGAATTAAATGCAAAAGGCACAATGCCGACTTAAGTACAAGAGGACTGACACTCTAACTTTCTCTGATAGGAACCTCTCCTGTGAGCCCAGTTTTAGATTCTGATGCTTTACTTCAGGTTTACTGTATACCTTGGACCTTCTTATTGACGATGAAACACAGATATTGCATCCGAATTTAATACAAAAGGCACAATGCCGACAAAAGTACAAGACGACTGATACTCTAACTTTCTATGACTTGAACCTCTTCTGTGAGTATAGTTTTAGATTCCGATGCTTCACTTCAGGTTTACTGTATACCTTGGACCTTCTTATTGACGATGAACCACAGAAATTGCAACCGAATTTAATACAAAAGGCACAATGCCGACATAAGTACAAGAGGACTGACACTCTAAATTTCTATGATTTAAACCTTTCCTGTGAGTTTAGTTTTAGATTCCGATGCTTCACTTCAGGTTTACTGTTTACCTTAGACCTTCTTATTGACGATGAAACACAGAAATTGCAACCGATTTTAATACTAAAGGCAAAATGACGACTTAAGTACAAGAGGACTGACACTCTCACTTTCTATGATTTGAACCTCTCCTGTGAGTCTAGTTTTAGATTCCGATCCTTCACTTCAGGTTTACTGTATCTCTAGGACCTTCTTATTGACGATGAAACACAGAAATTGCATCCCAATTTAATACAAAAGGCACAATGCCGACTTAAGTACAAGAGGACTGACACTCTATATTTCCATGATATGAACCTCTCCTGTGAGTCCAGTTTAGGATTCCGATGGTTCACTTCAGGTATACTGTATCCTTTGGACCTTCTTATTGACGATGAAACACAGAAATTGCATCCGAATTTAATAAAAAAGGCACAATGCCGACTTAAGTACAATAGGACTGACACTCTAAATTTCTATGATTGGAACCTCTCCTGTGAGTCCAGTTTTAGATTCCGATGCTTCACTCAGGTTTACTGTATACCTTGGGCCTTCTTATTGACGATGAAACACAGAAATTGCATCCGAATTTAATGCAAAAGGCACAATGCCGACTTAAGTACAAGAGGACTGACACTCTCACTTTCTATGATTTGATCCCCTCCTGTGAGTCCAGTTTTTGATTCCGATGCTTCACTTCAGGTTTATCGTATACCTGGGACCTTCTTATTGACGATGAAACACAGAAATTGCATCCGAATTTAATACAAAGGGCACAATGCCGACTTAAGTACATGAGGACTGACACTCTCACTTTCTATGATTTGAACCTCTCCTGTCAGTCCAGTTTTTGATTCCGATGCTTCACTTCAGGTTAACTGTATCCCTTGGACCTTCTTATTGACGATGAAACACAGAAATTGCACCCGAATTTAATACAAAAGGCAAAATGACGACTTAAGTACAAGAGGACTGACACTCTCACTTTCTATGATTTGAACCTCTCCTGTGAGTCTAGTTTTAGATTCCGATCCTTCACTTCAGGTTTACTGTATCTCTAGGACCTTCTTATTGACGATGAAACACAGAAATTGCATCCCAATTTAATACAAAAGGCACAATGCCGACTTAAGTACAAGAGGAATGACACTCTTAATTTCTATGATCGGAACCTCTCCTGTGAGTCCAGTTTTAGATCACGATGCTTCACTTCAGGTTTACTGTATACATTGGACCTTCTTATTGACGATGAAACACAGAAATTGCATCCGAATTTAATACAAAAGGCACAATGCCGTCTGAAGTACAAGAGGACTCACACTCTCACTTTCTACGATTTGAACCCCTCCTGTGAGTCCAGTTTTAGATTCCGATGCTTTACTTCCGGTTTACTGTATACCTTGGACCTTCTTTTTGACAATGAAACACAGACATTGCATCCGAATTTAATACAAAAAGCACAATGCCGACTTAAGTACAAGAGGACTGATACTCTAACTTTCTATGATTTGAACCTCTTCTGTGAGTATAGTTTTAGATTCCGATGCTTCACTTCAGGTTTACTGTATACCTTGGAGCTTGTTATTGACGATGATACACAGAAATTGCATCTGAATTAAATGCAAAAGGCACAATGCCGACTTAAGTACAAGAGGACTGACACTCTAACTTTCTATGATTGGAACCTCTCCTGTGAGCCCAGTTTTAGATTCTGATGCTTCACTTCAGGTTTACTGTATACCTTGGACCTTCTTATTGACAATGAAACACAGACATTGCATCCGAATTTAATACAAAATGCACAATGCCGACTTAAGTACAAGAGGACTGATACTCTAACTTTCTATGATTTGAACCTCTTCTGTGAGTATAGTTTTAGATTCCGATGCTTCACTTCAGGTTTACTGTATACCTTGGACCTTCTTATTGACGATGAAACACAGAAATTGCATCCGAATTTAATAGTAAAGGCACAATGCCGACATTAGTACAAGAGGACTGACACTTTCACTTTCTATGATTTGAACCTCTCCTGTGAGTCCAGTTTTAGATTCCGATGCTTCACTTCAGGTTTACTGTATCCCTTGGACCTTCTTATTGACGATGAAACACATAAATTGCATCCGAATTTAATACAAAAGGCACAATGCCGACTTAAGTACAAGAGAAATGACACTCTAACTTTCTTTGAGTGGAACCTCTCCTGTGAGTCCAGTTTTAGATTCCGATGTTCACTTCAGGTTTACTGTATACCTTGGACCTTCTTATTGACGATGCATCACAGATATTGCATCCGAATTTAATACAAAAGGCACAATGCCGACTTAAGTACAAGAGGACTGATACTCTAACTTTCTATGATTCAACCTCTTCTGTGAGTCCAGTTTTAGATTCCGATGCTTCACTTCAGGTTTACTGTATACCTTGGACCTTCTTATTGACGATGAAACACAGAAATTGCATCCGAATTTAATACAAAAGGCACAATGCCGACTTAAGTACAAGAGGACTGATACTCTCACTTTCTATGATTTGAACCTCTCCTGTGAGTCCAGTTTTAGTTTCCGATGCTTCTCCTCAGGTTTACTGTATCCCTTGGACCTTCTTATTGATGATGAATTACAGAAATTGCTTCCGAATGTAATACAAAAGGCGCGTTGCCGACTTAAGTACAAGAGGACTGACACTCCAACTTTCTTTGATTTGAACCTCTCCTGTAAGTTCAGTTTTAGATTCCGATGCTTCACTTCAGGTTTACTGTATACCTTGGACCTTCTTATTGACTATGAAACACAGAAATTGCATCCGAATTTAATACAAAAGGCACAATGCCGACATAAGTACAAGAGGACTGACACTCTCACTTTCTAAGATTTGAACCTTTCCTGTGAGTCCAGTTTTAGGTTCCGATGCTTCACTTCAGGTTTACTGTATCCCTTGGACCTTCTTATTGACGATGAAACACAGAAATTGCATCCGAATTTAATACAAAAGGCACAATGCCGACTTAAGTACAAGAGAGATGACACTCTAACATTCTATGAGTGGAACCTCTCCCGTGAGTCCAGTTTTAGATTCCGATGCTCACTTCAGGTTTACTGTATACCTTGGACCTTCTTATTGACGATGAAACACAGATATTGCACCCGAATTTAATACAAAAGTCACAATGCCGACTTAAGTACAAGAGGACTGACACTCTAATTTTCTACAATTTGAACCTCTCCTGTGAGTTTAGTTTTAGATTCCGATGCTTCACTTCAGGTTCACTGTATACCTTGGACCTTCTTATTGACGATGAAATACAGAAATTGCATCCGAATTTAACACAAAAGGCACAATGCCGACTAAGGGTACAAGAGGACTCACACTCTATCTTTCTATGATTTGAACCTCTCGTGTGAGTCCAGCTTTGGATTCCGATGCTTCACTTCAGGTTTACTGTATCCCTTGGACCTTCTTATTGACGATGAAACACAGAAATTGCATCCGAATTTAATACTAAATGCACAATGCCGACTTAAGTGCAAGAGGACTGACACTCTATATTCCTATGATATGAACCTCTCCTGTGAGTCCAGTTTAGGATTCCGATGGTTCACTTCAGGTATACTGTATCCTTTGTACCTTCTTACTGACGATGAAACACAGAAATTGCATCCGAATTTAATACAAAAGGCACAATGCCGACTTAAGTACAAGAGGACTGATACTCTCACTTTCTATGATTTGAACCTCTCCTGTGAGTCCAGTTTTAGTTTCCGATGCTTCTCCTCAGGTTTACTGTATCCCTTGGACCTTCTTATTGATGATGAATTACAGAAATTGCTTCCGAATGTAATACAAAAGGCACGTTGCCGACTTAAGTACAAGAGGACTGACACTCTAACTTTCTTTGATTTGAACCTCTCCTGTAAGTTCAGTGCAAGAGGACTGACACTCTATATTCCTATGATATGAACCTCTCCTGTGAGTCCAGTTTAGGATTCCGATGGTTCACTTCAGGTATACTGTATCCTTTGTACCTTCTTACTGACGATGAAACACAGATAATGCATCCGAATTTAATACAAAAGGCACAATGGCGACTTAAGTACAAGAGGACTGACACTCAAACTTTCTATGATTTGAACCTCTCCTGTGAGTTCAGTTTTAGATTCCGATGCTTCACTTCAGGTTTACTGTATAGCTTGGACCTGGTACACAGAAATTGCATCCGAATTTAATACAAAAGGCACAATGCCGACATAAGTACAAGAGGACTGACACTTTCACTTTCTATGATTTGAACCTCTCCTGTGAGTCCAGTTTTAGATTCCGATGCTTCACTTCAGGTTTACGGTATCCCTTGGACCTTCTTATTGACGATGAAACAGATAAATTGCATCCGAATTTAATACAAAAGGCACAATGCCGACTTAAGTACAAGAGAAATGACACTCTAACTTTCTTTGAGTGGAACCTCTCCTGTGAGTCCAGTTTTAGATTCCGATGTTCACTTCAGGTTTACTGTATACCTTGGACCTTCTTATTGACGATGCATCACAGATATTGCATCCGAATTTAATACAAAATGCACAATGCCGACTTAAGTACAAGAGGACTGATACTCTAACTTTCTATGATTGAACCTCTTCTGTGAGTCCAGTTTTAGATTCCGATGCTTCACTTCAGGTTTACTGTATACCTTGGACCTTCTTATTAACGATGAAACACAGAAATTGCATCCGAATTTAATACAAAACGCACAATGCCGACTTAAGTACAAGAGGACTGATACTCTCACTTTTTATGATTTGAACCTCTCCTGTGAGTCCAGTTTTAGTTTCCGATGCTTCTCCTCAGGTTCACTGTATCCCTTGGACCTTTTTATTGATGATGAATTACAGAAATTGCTTCCGAATGTAATACAAAAGGCACGTTGCCGACTTAAGTACAAGAGGACTGACACTCCAACTTCCTTTGATTTGAACCTCTCCTGTAAGTTCAGTTTTAGATTCCGATGCTTCACTTCAGGTTTACTGTATACCTTGGACCTTCTTATTGACGATGAAACACATAAATTGCATCCGAAATTAATACAAAAGGCACAATGCCGACTTAAGTACAAGAGAAATGACACTCTAACTTTCTATGAGTGGAACCTCTCCCGTGAGTCCAGTTTTAGCTTCCGATGCTCACTTCAGGTTTACTGTATACCTTGGACCTTCTTATTGACGATGAAACACAGATATTGCATCCGAATTTAATACAAAAGGCACAATGCCGACTTAAGTACACGAGGACTGAAACTCTCACTTTCTATGATTTGAACCTCCTCTGTGAGTCCAGTTTTAGATTCCGATGCTTCACTTCAGGTTTACTGTATACCTTGGACCTTCTTATTGACGATGAAATACAGAAATTGCATCCGAATTTAATACAAAAGGCACAATGCCGACTAATGGTACAAGAGGACTGACACTCTATCTTTCTATGATTTGAACCTCTAGTGTGAGTCCAGCTTTGGATTCCGATGCTTCACTTCAGGTTTACTGTATCCCTTGGACCTTCTAATTGACGATGAAACACAGAAAATGCATCCGAATTTAATACAAAAGAACACAATGCCGACTTAAGTATAAGAGGACTGACACTCGAAATATCAATTATTGGAAGCTCACCTGTGAGTCCAGTTTAAGACTACGATGCTTCACTTCAGGTGTACTGTATACCTTGGACCTTCTTATTGACGATGAAACACAGATATTGCATCCGAATTTAATACAAAAGGCACAATGCCGACATAAGTACAAGAGGACTGATACTCTCACTTTCTATGATTTGAACCTCTCCTGTGAGTCCAGTTTTAGATTCCGATGCTTCACTTCAGATTTACTGTATCCCTTGGACCTTCTTATTGACGATGAAACATAGAAATTGCATCCGAATTTAATACTAAATGCACAATGCCGACTTAAGTACAAGAGGACTGAAACTCTATATTCCTATGATATGAACCTCTCCTGTGAGTCCAGTTTAGGATTCCGATGGTTCACTTCAGGTATACTGTATCCTTTGTACCTTCTTACTGACGATGAAACACAGATAATGCATCCGAATTTAATACAAAAGGCACAATGGCGACTTAAGTACAAAAGGGCTGACACTCGAACTTTCTATGATTTGAACCTCTGCTGTGAGTCCAGTTTTAGTTTCCGATGCTTCTCCTCAGGTTTACTGTATCCCTTGGACCTTCTTATTGATGATGAATTACAGAAATTGCTTCCGAATGTAATACAAAAGGCACGTTGCCGACTTAAGTACAAGAGGACTGACACTCTAACTTTCTTAGATTTGAACCTCTCCTGTAAGTTCAGTGCAAGAGGACTGACACTCTATATTCCTATGATATGAACCTCTCCTGCGAGTCCAGTTTAGGATTCCGATGGTTCACTTCAGGTATACTGTATCCTTTGTACCTTCTTACTGACGATGAAACACAGATAATGCATCCGAATTTAATACAAAAGGCACAATGGCGACTTAAGTACAAGAGGACTGACACTCAAACTTTCTATGATTTGAACCTCTCCTGTGAGTTCAGTTTTAGATTCCGATGCTTCACTTCAGGTTTACTGTATACCTTGGACCTTCTTATTGACGATGAAATACAGAAATTGCATCCGAATTTAATACAAAAGGCACAATGCCGACTAATGGTACAAGAGGACTGACACTCTATCTTTCTATGATTTGAACCTCTAGTGTGAGTCCAGCTTTGGATTCCGATGCTTCACTTCAGGTTTACTGTATCCCTTGGACCTTCTAATTGACGATGAAACACAGAAAATGCATCCGAATTTAATACAAAAGAACACAATGCCGACTTAAGTATAAGAGGACTGACACTCGAAATATCAATTATTGGAAGCTCACCTGTGAGTCCAGTTTAAGACTACGATGCTTCACTTCAGGTGTACTGTATACCTTGGACCTTCTTATTGACGATGAAACACAGATATTGCAACCGAATTTAATACAAAAGGCACAATGCCGACATAAGTACAAGAGGACTGATACTCTCACTTTCTATGATTTGAACCTCTCCTGTGAGTCCAGTTTTAGATTCCGATGCTTCACTTCAGATTTACTGTATCCCTTGGACCTTCTTATTGACGATGAAACATAGAAATTGCATCCGAATTTAATACTAAATGCACAATGCCGACTTAAGTACAAGAGGACTGAAACTCTATATTCCTATGATATGAACCTCTCCTGTGAGTCCAGTTTAGGATTCCGATGGTTCACTTCAGGTATACTGTATCCTTTGTACCTTCTTACTGACGATGAAACACAGATAATGCATCCGAATTTAATACAAAAGGCACAATGGCGACTTAAGTACAAAAGGGCTGACACTCGAACTTTCTATGATTTGAACCTCTCCTGTGAGTCCAGTTTTAGTTTCCGATGCTTCTCCTCAGGTTTACTGTATCCCTTGGACCTTCTTATTGATGATGAATTACAGAAATTGCTTCCGAATGTAATACAAAAGGCACGTTGCCGACTTAAGTACAAGAGGACTGACACTCTAACTTTCTTTGATTTGAACCTCTCCTGTAAGTTCAGTGCAAGAGGACTGACACTCTATATTCCTATGATATGAACCTCTCCTGCGAGTCCAGTTTAGGATTCCGATGGTTCACTTCAGGTATACTGTATCCTTTGTACCTTCTTACTGACGATGAAACACAGATAATGCATCCGAATTTAATACAAAAGGCACAATGGCGACTTAAGTACAAGAGGACTGACACTCAAACTTTCTATGATTTGAACCTCTCCTGTGAGTTCAGTTTTAGATTCCGATGCTTCACTTCAGGTTTTTTGTATAGCTTGGACCTGGTACACAGAAATTGCATCCGAATTTAATACAAAAGGCACAATGCCGACATAAGTACAAGAGGACTGACACTTTCACTTTCTATGATTTGAACCTCTCCTGTGAGTCCAGTTTTAGATTCCGATGCTTCACTTCAGGTTTACTGTATCCCTTGGACCTTCTTATTGACGATGAAACACATAAATTGCATCCGAATTTAATACAAAAGGCACAATGCCGACTTAAGTACAAGAGAAATGACACTCTAACTTTCTTTGAGTGGAACCTCTCCTGTGAGTCCAGTTTTAGATTCCGATGTTCACTTCAGATTTACTGTATACCTTGGACCTTCTTATTGACGATGCATCACAGATATTGCATCCGAATTTAATACAAAAGGCACAATGCCGACTTAAGTACAAGAGGACTGATACTCTAACTTTCTATGATTGAACCTCTTCTGTGAGTCCAGTTTTAGATTCCGATGCTTCACTTCAGGTTTACTGTATACCTTGGACCTTCTTATTGACGATGAAACACAGAAATTGCATCCGAATTTAATACAAAAGGCACAATGCCGACTTAAGTACAAGAGGACTGATACTCTAACTTTCTATGATTTGAACCTCTCCTGTGAGTCCAGTTTTAGTTTCCGATGCTTCTCCTCAGGTTTACTGTATCCCTTGGACCTTCTTATTGATGATGAATTACAGAAATTGCTTCCGAATGTAATACAAAAGGCACGTTGCCGACTTAAGTACCAGAGGACTGACACTCTAACTTTCTTTGATTTGAACCTCTCCTGTAAGTTCAGTTTTAGATTCCGATGCTTCACTTCAGGTTTACTGTATACCTTGGACCTTCTTATTGACTATGAAACACAGAAATTGCATCCGAATTTAATACAAAAGGCACAATGCCAACATAAGTACAAGAGGACTGACACTCTCACTTTCTATGATTTGAACCTTTCCTGTGAGTCCAGTTTTAGATTCCGATGCTTCACTTCAGGTTTACTGTATCCCTTGGACCTTCTTTTTGACGATGAAACACAGAAATTGCATCCGAATTTAATACAAAAGGCACAATGCCGACTTAAGTACAAGAGAAATGACACTCTAACATTCTATGAGTGGAACCTCTCCCGTGAGTCCAGTTTTAGATTCCGATGCTCACTTCAGGTTTACTGTATACCTTGGACCTTCTTATTGACGATGAAACACAGATATTGCATCCGAATTTAATACAAAAGGCACAATGCCGACTTAAGTACAAGAGGACTGAAACTCTAACTTTCTCTGATTTGAACCTCTCCTGTGAGTTTAGTTTTAGATTCCGATGCTTCACTTCAGGTTCACTGTATACCTTGGACCTTCTTATTGATGATGAAATACAGAAATTGCATCCGAATTTAATACAAAAGGCACAATGCCGACTAATGGTACAAGAGGACTGACACTCTATCTTTCTATGATTTGAACCTCTAGTGTGAGTCCAGCTTTGGATTCCGATGCTTCACTTCAGGTTTACTGTATCCCTTGGACCTTCTAATTGACGATGAAACACAGAAAATGCATCCGAATTTAATACAAAAGAACACAATGCCGACTTAAGTATAAGAGGACTGACACTCGAAATATCAATTATTGGAAGCTCTCCTGTGAGTCCAGTTTAAGACTACGATGCTTCACTTCAGGTGTACTGTATACCTTGGACCTTCGTATTGACGATGAAACACAGAAATTGCATCCGAATTTAATACAAAAGGCACAATGCTGACTTAAGTACATGACGACTGAAACTCTCACTTTCCATGATTTGAACCTCTCCTGTGAGCTTAGTTTTAGATTCCGATGCTTCACTTCAGGTTTAACATATACCTTGGTCCTTCTAATTGACGATGAAACACAGATATTGCATCCGAATTTAATACAGAAAGGCACAATGCCGACTTAATTACAAGAGGACTGATACTCTAAATTTCTATGATTTGAACCTCTTCTGTGAGTATAGTTTTGGATTCCGATGCTTCACTTCAGGTTTACTGTATAACTTGGACCTTCTTATTGACGATGAAACACAGAAATTGCATCCGAATTTAATACAAAAGGCACAATGCCGACATAAGTACAAGAGGACTGATACTCTCACTTTCCATGATTTGAACCTCTCCTGTGAGTCCAGTTTCAGATTCCGATGCTTCACTTCAGATTTACTGTATCCCTTGGACCTTCTTATTGACGATGAAACATAGAAATTGCATCCGAACTTAATACTAAATGCACAATGCCGACATAAGTACAAGAGGACTGAAACTCTATATTCCTATGATATGAACCTCTCCTGTGAGTCCAGTTTAGGATTCCGATGGTTCACTTCAGGTATACTGTATCCTTTGTACCTTCTTACTGACGATGAAACACAGATAATGCATCCGAATTTAATACAAAAGGCACAATGGCGACTTAAGTACAAAAGGGCTGACACTCGAACTTTCTATGATTTGAACCTCTCCTGTGAGTCCAGTTTTAGATTCCGATGCTTCTCCTCAGGTTTACTGTATCCCTTGGACCTTCTTATTGATGATGATACACAGAAATTGCTTCCGAATTTAATACAAAAGGCACAACGCCGACTTAAGTACAAGAGGACTGACACTCTAACATCCTATGATTTGAACCTCTCCTGTGAGTTCAGTTTTAGATTCCGATGCTTCACTTCAGGTTTACTGTATACCTTGGACCTTCTTATTGACGATGATACACAGAAATTGCATCCGAATTTAATACAAATGGCACAATGCCGACATAAGTACAAGAGGACTGACACTTTCACTTTCTATGATTTGAACCTCTCCTGTGAGTCCAGTTTTAGATTCCGATGCTTCACTTCAGGTTTACTGTATCCCCTGGACCTTCTTATTGACGATGTGACACATAAATTGCATCCGAATTTAATACAAAAGGCACAATGCCGACTTAAGTACAAGAGAAAAGACACTCTAACTCTCTTTGAGTGGAACCTCTCCTGTGAGTCCAGTTTTAGATTCCGATGTTCACTTCAGGTTTACTGTATACCTTGGACCTTCTTATTGACGATGAAACACAGAAATTGCACCCGAATTTAATACAAAAGGCACAATGCCGACTTAAGTACAAGAGGACTGACACTCTCACTTTGTATGATTTGAACCTCTCCCGTGAGTTCAGTTTTAGATTCCGATGCTTCACTTCAGGTTTACTGCATACCTTGGACATTCTTATTGACGATGAAACACAGAAATTGCACCCGAATTTAATACAAAAGGCACAATGCCGACTTAAGTACAAGAGGACTGACACTCTAACTTTCTATGATTTGAACCCCTCCCGTGAGTTCAGTTTTAGATTCCGATGCTTCACTTCAGGTTTACTGTATACCTTGGACATTCTTATTGACGATGAAACACAGAAATTACATCCGAATTTAATACTAAAGGCACAATGCCGACTTAAGTACAAGAGGACTGCTACTCTATATTTCTATGATATGAACCTCTCCTGTGAGTCCAGTTTAGGTTTCCGATGGTTCACTTCAGGTATACTGTATCCTTTGGACCGTCTTATTGACGATGAAACACAGAAAATGCATCCGAATTTAATACAAAAGGCACAATGGCGACTTAAGTACAAGAGGACTGACACTCGAACTTTCTATGATTGGAACCTCTCCTGTGAGTCCAGTTTTAGATTACGATGCTTCACTTCAGGTTCACTGTATACGTTGGACCTTGTTATTGACGATGAAACACAGAAGCTGCATCCGAATTTAATAGTAAAGGCACAATGCCGTCTTAAGTACATGAGGACTGACACTCTCACTTTCTATGATTTGAATCCCTCCTGTGAGTCCAGTTTTAGTTTCCGATGCTTCTCCTCAGGTTTACTGTATCCCTTGGACCTTCTTATTGATGATGAATTACAGAAATTGCTTCCGAATGTAATACAAAAGGCACGTTGCCGACTTAAGTACAAGGGGACTGACACTCTAACTTTCTATGATTTGAACCTCTCCTGTGAGTTCAGTTTTAGATTCCGATGCTTCACTTCAGGTTTACTGTATACCTTGGACCTTCTTATTGACGATGAAACACAGAAATTGCATCTGAATTTAATACAAAAGGCACAATGCCGACTTAAGTACAAGAGGACTGACACTCTCACTTTGTGTGATTTGAACCTCTCGTGTGAGTTCAGTTTTAGATTCCGATGCTTCACTTCAGGTTTACTGTATACCTTGGACCTTCTTATTGACTATGACACACAGAAATTGCATCCGAATTTAATACAAAAGACACAATGCCGACATAAGTACAAGAGGACTGACACTCTCACTTTCTATGATTTGAACCTTTCCTGTGAGTCTAGTTTTAGATTCCGATGCTTCACTTCAGGTTTACAGTATCTTTTGGACCTTCTTATTGACGATGAAACACTGAAATTGCACCCAAATTTAATACAAAAGGCACAATGCCGACTTAAGTACAAGAGGACTGACACTCTAACTTTCCATGATTTGAACCTCTCCTGTGAGTTCGCTTTAGATTACGATGCTTCACTTCAGGTTTACTGTATACCTTGGACCTTCTTATTGACGATGAAACACAGAAATTGCATCCGAATTTAATTCTAAAGCACAATGCCGACTTAAGTACAAGAGGACTGACACTCTATCTTTCTATGATTTGAACCTCTCCTGTGAGTCCAGTTTTTCATTCCGATGGTTCACTTCAGGTTTAGTGTATCCCTTGGACCTTCTTGTTGACGATGAAACACAGAAAATGCATCCGAATTTACTACAAAAGGCACAATGCCGACTTAAGTACAAGGGGACTGACACTCGAACTTTCTATGATTGGAACCTCTCCTGTGAGTCCAGTTTTAGATTACGATGCTTCACTTCAGGTTTACTGTATATCTTGGACCTTCTTATTGACGATGAATCGCAGAAATTGCATCCGAATTTAATACAAATGGCAAAATGACGACGTAACTACAAGAGGACTGACATCCTAACTTTCTATGATTTGAACCTCTCCTGTGAGTCAAGCTTCAGATTCCGATGCTTCACTTCAGGTTTACTGTATACCTTGGACCTTCTTATTGACGATGAAACACAGAAATTGCATCTGAATTTAATACAAAAGGCACAATGCCGACTTAAGTACAAGAGGACTGACACTCTCACTTTGTGTGATTTGAACCTCTCCTGTGAGTTCAGTTTTAGATTCCGATGCTTCACTTCAGGTTTACTGTATACCTTGGACCTTCTTATTGACTATGACACACAGAAATTGCATCCGAATTTAATACAAAAGACACAATGCCGACATAAGTACAAGAGGACTGACACTCTCACTTTCTATGATTTGAACCTTTCCTGTGAGTCTAGTTTTAGATTCCGATGCTTCACTTCAGGTTTACAGTATCTTTTGGACCTTCTTATTGACGATGAAACACTGAAATTGCACCCAAATTTAATACAAAAGGCACAATGCCGACTTAAGTACAAGAGGACTGACACTCTAACTTTCCATGATTTGAACCTCTCCTGTGAGTTCGGTTTAGATTACGATGCTTCACTTCAGGTTTACTGTATACCTTGGACCTTCTTATTGACGATGAAACACAGAAATTGCATCCGAATTTAATTCTAAAGGCACAATGCCGACTTAAGTACAAGAGGACTGACACTCTATCTTTCTATGATTTGAACCTCTCCTGTGAGTCCAGTTTTTCATTCCGATGGTTCACTTCAGGTTTAGTGTATCCCTTGGACCTTCTTATTGACGATGAAACACAGAAAATGCATCCGAATTTACTACAAAAGGCACAATGCCGACTTAAGTACAAGGGGACTGACACTCGAACTTTCTATGATTGGAACCTCTCCTGTGAGTCCAGTTTAAGATTACGATGCTTCACTTCAGGTTTAATGTATACCCTAGACCTTCTTATTGAAGATGAAACACAGAAATTGCATCCGAATTTAATACAAAAGCCACAATGCCGACTTAAGTACAAGAGGACTGACACTCTCACTTTCTATGATTTGAACGTCTCCTGTGAGCCCAGTTTTAGATTCCGATGCTTCACTTCAGGTTTACTGTATCCCATGGACCTTCTTATTGACGATGAAACACAGATATTGCAACCGAATTTAATACAAAGAGCACAATGCCGACTTAAGTACAAAAGGACTGATACTCTAACTTTCTATGATTGAACCACTTCTGTGAGTTCAGTTTTAGATTCCGATGTTTCACTTCAGGTTTACTGTATACCTTCGACCTTCTTATTGACGATGAAACACAGAAATTGCATCCGAATTTAATACAAAAGGCACAATGCCGACTTAAGTACAATAGGACTGACACTCTCACTTTCTATGATTTGAACCTCTCCTGTGAGTCCAGTTTCAGATTCCGATGCTTCACTTCAGTTTTACTGTATCCCTTGGAACTCCTTATTGACGATGAAACACAGAAATTGCATCCGAATTTAATACAAAAGGCACAATGCCGAGTTAAGTACAAGAGGACTGACACTCTAACTTTCTATGATTTGAACCTCTCCCGTGAGTTCAGTTTTAGATTCCGATGCTTCACTTCAGGTTTACTGTATACCTTGGACATTCTTATTGACGATGAAACACAGAAATTACATCCGAATTTAATACTAAAGGCACAATGCCGACTTAAGTACAAGAGGACTGCTACTCTATATTTCTATGATATGAACCTCTCCTGTGAGTCCAGTTTAGGATTCCAATGGTTCACTTCAGGTATACTGTATCCTTTGGACCGTCTTATTGACGATGAAACTCAGAAAATGCATCCGAATTTAATACAAAAGGCACAATGGCGACTTAAGTACAAGAGGACTGACACTCGAACTTTCTATGATTGGAACCTCTCCTGTGAGTCCAGTTTTAGATTACGATGCTTCACTTCAGGTTCACTGTATACGTTGGACCTTGTTATTGACGATGAAACTCAGAAGCTGCATCCGAATTTAATAGTAAAGGCACAATGCCGTCTTAAGTACATGAGGACTGACACTCTCACTTTCTATGACTTGAATCCCTCCTGTGAGTCCAGTTTTAGTTTCCGATGCTTCTCCTCAGGTTTACTGTATCCCTTGGACCTTCTTATTGATGATGAATTACAGAAATTGCTTCCGAATGTAATACAAAAGGCACGTTGCCTACTTAAGTACAAGAGGACTGACACTCTCACTTTGTGTGATTTGAACCTCTCCTGTGAGTTCAGTTTTAGATTCCGATGCTTCACTTCAGGTTTACTGTATACCTTGGACCTTCTTATTGACTATGACACACAGAAATTGCATCCGAATTTAATACAAAAGACACAATGCCGACATAAGTACAAGAGGACTGACACTCTCACTTTCTATGATTTGAACCTTTCCTGTGAGTCTAGTTTTAGATTCCGATGCTTCACTTCAGGTTTACAGTATCTTTTGGACCTTCTTATTGACGATTAAACACTGAAATTGCACCCAAATTTAATACAAAAGGCACAATGCCGACTTAAGTACAAGAGGACTGACACTCTAACTTTCTATGATTTGAACCTCTCCTGTGAGTTCGGTTTAGATTACGATGCTTCACTTCAGGTTTACTGTATACCTTGGACCTTCTTATTGACGATGAAACACAGAAATTGCATCCGAATTTAATTCTAAAGGCACAATGCCGACTTCAGTACAAGAGGACTGACACTCTATCTTTCTATGATTTGAACATCTCCTGTGAGTCCAGTTTTTCATTCCGATGGTTCACTTCAGGTTTAGTGTATCCCTTGGACCTTCTTATTGACGATGAAACACAGAAAATGCATCCGAATTTACTACAAAAGGCACAATGCCGACTTAAGTACAAGGGGACTGACACTCGAACTTTCTATGATTGGAACCTCTCCTGTGAGTCCTGTTTTAGATTACGATGCTTCACTTCAGGATCACTGTATATCTTGGACCTTCTTATTGACGATGGAACGCAGAAATTGCATCCGAATTTAATACAAAAGGCACAATGCCGACTTTAGTACAAGAGAAATGACACTCTCACTTTCTATGATTTGAACTTCTCCTGTGAGTCCAGTTTTAGATTCCGATGCTTCACTTCAGGTTTACTGTATCCCTTAGACCTTCTTATTGACGATGAAACACAGAAATTGCATCCGGATTCAATACAAAAGGCAGAATGCCGACTTAGGTACAAGAGAAATGACACTCTAACATTCTATGAGTGGAACCTCTCCTGTGAGTCCAGTTTTAGATTCCGATGCTCACTTCAGGTTTACTGTATAAATTGGACCTTCTTATTGACGATGAAATACAGATATTGCATCCGAATTTAATACAAAAGGCACAGTGCCGACTTAAGTACAAGAGGACTGACACTCTCACTTTCTATGATTTGAACCTCTCCTGTGAGCCCAATTTTAGATTCCGATGGTTCACTTCAGGTATACTGTATCCCTTGGACCTTCTTATTGACGATGAAACACAGAAATTGCATCCGAATTTAATACAAAAGGCACAATGCCGACTTAAGTACAAGAGAAATGACACTCTAACTTTCTATGAGTGGAACCTCTCCTGTTTTAGATTCCGATGCTCACTTCAGGTTTGCTGTATCCCTTGGGCTTCTTATTAACGATGAAACACACAGAAATTGCTTCCGAATTTCATACAAAAGGCACAATGCCGACTTAAGTACAAGAGGTCCGACACTCTAACTTTCTACGATTTGAACCTCTCCTGTGAGTTCAGTTTTAGATTCCGATGCTTCACTTCAGGTTTACTGTATATCTTGGACCTTCTTATTGACGATGAATCGCAGAAATTGCATCCGAATTTAATACAAAAGGCACAATGCCGACTTAAGTACAAGAGGACTGACACTCTAACTTTCTATGATTGGAACCTCTCCTGTGAGTCCAGATTTAGATTCCGATGCTTCACTTCAGGTTTACTGTATACCTTGGACCTTCTTATTGACGATGAAACACAGAAATTGCATCCGAATTTAATACAAAAGCCACAATGCCGACTTAAGTACAAGAGGACTGACACTCTAACTTTCTATGATTGGAACCTCTCCTGTGAGTCCAGTTTAAGATTACGATGCTTCACTTCTGGTTTAATGTATACCCTAGACCTTCTTATTGAAGATGAAACACAGAAATTGCATCCGAATTTAATTCAAAATCCACAATGCCGACTTAAGTACAAGAGGACTGACACTCTCACTTTCTATGATTTGAACCTCTCCTGTGAGCTCAGTTTTAGATTCCGATGCTTCACTTCAGGTTTACTGTATCCCTTGGACCTTCTTATTGACGATGAAACACAGAAATTGCATCCGAATTTAATACAAAAGGCACAATGCCGACTTAAGTACAAGAGAAAAGACACTCCAACTTTCTATGATTGAACCTCTTCTGTGAGTTCAGTTTTAGATTCCGATGCTTCACTTCAGGTTTACTGTATACCTTCGACCTTCTTATTGACGATGAAACACAGAAATTGCATCCGAATTTAATACAAAAGGCACAATGCCGGCTTAAGTACAAGACTACTGACACTCTCACTTTCTATGGCTTGAACCTCTCCTCTGAGTCTAGTTTTAGATTCCGATGCTTCACTTCAGGTTTACTGTATCCCTTGGACTTTCTCATTGACGATGAAACACAGAAATTGCACCCGAATTTAATACAAAAGGCACAATGCCGACTTAAGTACAAGAGGACTGACACTCTAACTTTCTATGATTTGAACCTCTCCTGTGAGTTCAGTTTTAGATTCCGATGCTTCACTTAAGGTTTACTGTATACCTTGGACCTTCTTATTGACGATGAAACACAGAAATTGCATCCGAATTTAATACTAAAGGCAGAATGCCGACTTAAGTACAAGAGGACTGACACTCTACCTTTCTATGATATGAACCTCTCCTGTGAGTCCAGTTTTCGATTCCGATGCTTCACTTCAAGTTTACTGTATCCCATGGTTCTTCTTATTGACGATGAAACACAGAAAATGCATCCGAGTTTAATACAAAAGGCACAACGCCGACTAAAGTACAAGAGGATTGACACTCGAACTGTCTATGATTCGAACCTCTCCTGTGAGTCCAGTTTTAGATTACGATGCATCTCTTTAGGTTTACTGTATACCTTGGACCTTCTTATTGACGATGAAACAAAGAAATTGCATCCGAATTTAATACAAAAGGCACAATGCCGACTTACGTACATGAGGACTGACACTCTAACTTTCTATGATTTGAACCTCTCCTGTGAGCCCAGTTTAAGATTACGATGCTTCACTTCATGTTTAATGTATACCCTAGACCTTCTTAGTGACGATTAAACACAGAAATTGCATCCGAATTTAATACAAGAGGGACAAAGCCGACTTAAGTACAAGAGGACTGACACTCTAACTTTCTATGATGGGAACCTCTCCTGTGAGACCAGTTTTAGATTCCGATGCCTCACTTCAGGTTTACTATATCCCTTGGACCTTCTCATTGACGATGAAACACAGAAATTGCACCCGAATTTAATACATAAGGCACAATGCCGACTTAAGTACAAGAGGACTGACACTCTAACTTTCTATGATTTGAACCTCTCCTGTGAGTTCAGTTTTAGATTCCGATGCTTCACTTAAGGTTTACTGTATACCTTGGACCTTCTTATTGACGATGAAACACAGAAATTGCAGCCGAATTTAATACTAAAGGCAGAATGCCGACTTAAGTACAAGATGACCGACACTCTAATTTTCTATGATTTGAACCTCTCCTGTGAGTTCAGTTTTGGATTCCGATGCTTCACTTCAGGTTTACTGAATATCTTGGCCCTTCTTATTGACGATGAAACGCAGAAATTGCATCCGAATTTAATACAAAAGGCAAAATGACGACTTAGGTACAAGAGGACTGACACTCTAACTTTCTATGATGTGAACCTCTCCTGTGAGTCCAGTTTCAGATTCCGATGCTTCACTTCAGGTTTACTGTATCCCTTGGACCTCCTTATTGACGATGAAACCCAGAAATTGCATCCGAATTTAATACAAAAGGCACAATGCAGACTTAAGTACAAGAGTACTGACACTCTAACTTTCTGTGATTGGAACCACACCTGTGATTCCAGTGTTAGATTCCGATGCTTCACTTCAGGTTTACTGTATACCTTGGACTTTCTTATTGACGATGAAACACAGAAATTGCATCCGAATTTAATACAAAAGGCACGATGCTGACTTAAGTACAAGAGGACTGACACTCTCACTTTCTATGATTTGAACCTCTCCTGTGAGCCTAGTTTAAGATTACGATGCTTCACTTCATGTTTAATGTATACCCTAGACCTTCTTATTGACGATTAAACACAGAAATTGCATCCGAATTTAATACAAGAGGCACAAAGCCGACTTAAGTACATGAGGACTGACACTCTATTTTTCAATGATTGGAACCTCTCCTGTGAGACCAGTTTTAGATTCCGATGCCTCACTTCAGGTTTACTATATCCCTTGGACCTTCTCATTGACGATGAAACACAGAAATTGCATCCGAATATAATACAAAAGGCACAATGCCGACTTAAGTACAAGTGGACTGACACTCTCACTTTCTATGATTTGAACCACTCCTGTAAGTCCAGTTTTAGATTCCGATGCTTCACTTCAGGTTTACTGTATCCCTTGGACCTTCTAATTGACGTTGGAACACAGAAATTGCATCCGAATTTAATACAAAATGCACAATGCCGACTTAAGTACAAATGGACTGACACTCTCATTTTTATGATTTGAACCTCTCCTGTGAGTCCAGTTTTAGATTACGATGCTTCACTTCAGGTTTACCGTATACCTTGGACCTTCTTATTGACGATGAAGCACAGAAATTGCATCGAAAAGTAATACAAAAGGCACAATGCCGACTTAAGTAAAAGAGGACTGACACTCTCACTTTCTATGATTTGAACCTCTCCTGTGAGTCCAGTTTAAGATTACGATGCTTCACTTCAGGTTTAATGTATACCCTAGACCTTCTTATTGAAGATGAAACACAGAAATTGCATCCGAATTTAATACAAAAGCCACAATGCCGACTTAAGTAAAATAGGACTGACACTCTCAGTTTCTATGATTTGAAAATCTCCTGTGAGCCCAGTTTTAGATTCCGATGCTTCACTTCAGGTTTACTGTATCCCTTGGACCTTCTTATTGACGATGAAACACAGAAATTGCATCCGAATTTAATACAAAAGGCACAATGCCGACTTAAGTACAAGAGAAATGACACTCCAACTTTCTATGAGTGGAGCCTCTCCTGTGAGTCCAGTTTTAGATTCCGATGCTCACTTCAGGTTTACTGTATACCTTGGACCTTCTTATTGACGATGAAACACAGATATTGCAACCGAATTTAATACAAAGGGCACAATGCCGACTTAAGTACAAAAGGACTGATACTCTAACTTTCTATGATTGAACCTCTTCTGTGAGTTCAGTTTTAGATTCCGATGCTTCACTTCAGGTTTACTGTATACCTTCGACCTCCTTATTGACGATGAAACACAGAAATTGCATCCGAATTTAGTACAAAAGGCACAATGCCGACTTAAGTACAAGAGGACTGACACTCTCACTTTCTATGATTTGAACCTCTCCTGTGAGTCTAGTTTTAGATTCCGATGCTTCACTTCAGGTTTACTCTATCCCTTGGACCTTCTTATTGACGATGAAACACAGAAATTGCACCCGAATTTAATACAAAAGGCACAATGCCGACTTAAGTACAAGAGGACTGACACTCTAAATTTCTATGATTTGAACCTCTCCTGTGAGTTCAGTTTTAGATTCCGATGCTTCACTTAAGGTTTACTGTATACCTTGGACCTTCTTATTGACGATGAAACACAGAAATTGCATCCGAATTTAATACTAAAGGCAGAATGCCGACTTAAGTACAAGAGGACTGCACTCTATCTTTCTATGATATGAACCTCTCCTGTGAGTCCAGTTTTCGATTCCGATGCTTCACTTCAGGTTTACTGTATCCCATGGTTCTTCTTATTGACGATGAAACACAGAAAATGCATCCGATTTTAATACAAAGGCACAATGCCGACTTACGTACATGAGGACTGACACTCTCACTTTCTATGATTTGAACCTCTCCTGTTAGTCCAGTATTTGATTCCGATGCTTCACTTCAGGTTTACTGTATCACTTGGGCTTCTTATTGACGATGACACACTGAAATTGAATCCAAATTTAATACAAAAGGCACAATGCCGACTTAAGTACAAGAGGACCGACACTCTAACATTCTATGATTTGAACCTCTCCTGTGAGTTCAGTTTTGGATTCCAATGCTTCACTTCAGGTTTACTGAATATTTTGGCCCTTCTTATTGACGATGAAACGCAGAAATTGCATCCCAATTTAATACAAAAGGCAAAATGACGACTTAAGTACAAGAGGACTGACACTCTAACTTTCTATGATATGAACCTCTCCTGTGAGTCCAGTTTCAGCTTCCGATGCTTCACTTCAGGTTTACTGTATCCCTTGGACCTCCTTATTGACGATGAAACACAGAAATTGCATCCGAATTTAATACAAAAGGCACAATGCCGACTTAAGTACAAGAGGACTGACACTCTAACTATCTATGATTGGAACCACTCCTGTGAGTCCAATGTTAGATTCCGATGCTTCACTTCAGGTTTACTGTATACCTTGGACTTTCTTATTGACGATGAAACACAGAAATTGCATCCGAATTTAATACAAAAGGCACAATGCCGACTTTTGTACAAGCGGACTGACACTCTCACTTTCTATGATTTCAACCAGTCCTGTGAGTCCAGTTTTAGATTCCGATGCTTCACTTCAGATTTACTGTATACCTTGGACCTTCTTATTGACGATGAAACACAGAAATTGCATCCGAATATAATACAAAAGGCACAATGCCGACTTAAGTACAAGAGGACTGACACTCTCACTTTCTGTGATTTGAACCTCTCCTGTAAGTCCAGTTTTAGATTCCGATGCTTCACTTCAGGTTTACTGTATCCCTTGGACCTTCTAATTGACGTTGGAACACAGAAATTGCATCCGAATTTAATACAAAAAGCACAATGCCGACTTAAGTACAAATGGACTGACACTCTCACTTTTTATGATTTGAACCTCTCCTGTGAGTCCAGTTTCAGATTCTGATGATTCACTTCAGGTTTACTGTATACCTTGGACCTTCTTATTGACGATGAAACACAGAAATTGCATCCGAATGTAATAGAAAAGGCACAATGCCGACTTAAGTACAAGAGGACTGACACTCTAATTTTCTATGATTGGAACCTCTCCTGTGAGTCCAGTTTTATATTACGATGCTTCACTTCAGGTTTACCGTATACCTTGGACCTTCTTATTGACGATGAAGCACAGAAATTGCATCCGAATTTAATACAAGAGGCACAAAGCCAACTTAAGTACAAGAGGACTGACACTCTAACTTTCTATGATTGGAACCTCTCCTGTGAGTCCAGTTTTAGATTCCGATGCTTCACTTCAGGTTTACTATATCCCTTGGACCTTCTCATTAACGATGAAACACAGAAATTGCATCCGAATATAATACAAAAGGCACAATGCCGACTTAAGTACAAGTGGACTGACACTCTCACTTTCTATGATTTGAACCTCTCCTGTAAGTCCAGTTTTAGATTCCGATGCTTCACTTCAGGTTTACTGTATCCCTTGGACCTTCTAATTGACGTTGGAACACAGAAATTGCATCCGAATTTAATACAAAAAGCACAATGCCGACTAAAGTACAAATGGACTGACACTCTCACTTTTTATGATTTGAACCTCTCCTGTGAGTCCAGTTTTAGATTCTGATGATTCACTTCAGGTTTACTGTATACCTTGGATCTTCTTATTGACGATGATACATAGAAATTGCATCCGAATGTAATACAAAAGGCACAATGCCGATTTAAGTACAAGAGGACTGACACTCTAACATTCTATGATTGGAACCTCTCCTGTGAGTCCAGTTTTAGATTACGATGCTTCACTTCAGGTTTACCGTATACCTTGGACCTTCTTATTGACGATGAAGCACAGAAATTGCATCTGAATTTAATACAAGAGGCACAAAGCCGACTTAAGTACAAGAGGACTGACACTCTAAATTTCCATGATTGGAACCTCTCCTGTGAGTCCAGTTTTATATCACGATGCTTCACTTCAGGTTTACCGTATACCTTGGACCTTCTTATTGACGATGAAACACAGAAATTGCATCCGAATTTAATACTAAAGGCAGAATGCCGACTTAAGTACAAGAGGACTGCACTCTATCTTTCTATGATATGAACCTCTCCTGTGAGTCCAGTTTTCGATTCCGATGCTTCACTTCAGGTTTACTGTATCCCATGGTTCTTCTTATTGACGATGAAACACAGAAAATGCATCCGATTTTAATACAAAGGCACAATGCCGACTTACGTACATGAGGACTGACACTCTCACTTTCTATGATTTGAACCTCTCCTGTTAGTCCAGTATTTGATTCCGATGCTTCACTTCAGGTTTACTGTATCACTTGGGCTTCTTATTGACGATGACATACTGAAATTGCATCCAAATTTAATACAAAAGGCACAATGCCGACTTAAGTACAAGAGGACCGACACTCTAATTTTCTATGATTTGAACCTCTCCTGTGAGTTCAGTTTTGGATTCCAATGCTTCACTTCAGGTTTACTGAATATCTTGGCCCTTCTTATTGACGATGAAACACAGAAATTGCATCCCAATTTAATACAAAAGGCAAAATGACGACTTAAGTACAAGAGGACTGACACTCTAACTTTCTATGATATGAACCTCTCCTGTGAGTCCAGTTTCAGATTCCGATGCTTCACTTCAGGTTTACTGTATCCCTTGGACCTCCTTATTGACGATGAAACACAGAAATTGCATCCGAATTTAATACAAAAGGCACAATGCCGACTTATGTACAAGAGGACTGACACTCTAACTTTCTATGATTGGAACCACTCCTGTGAGTCCAATGTTAGATTCCGATGCTTCACTTCAGGTTTACTGTATACCTTGGACTTTCTTATTGACGCTGAAACACAGAAATTGCATCCGAATTTAATACAAAAGGCACAATGCCGACTTAAGTACAAGAGGACTGACACTCTCACTTTCTATGATTTGAACCTCTCCTGTGAGCCCAGTTTAAGATTACGATGCTTCACTTCATGTTTAATGTATACCCTAGACCTTCTTATTGACGATTAAACACAGAAATTGCATCCGAATTTAATACAAAAAGCACAATGCCGACTTAAGTACAAATGGACTGACACTCTCACTTTTTATGATTTGAACCTCTCCTGTGAGTCCAGTTTTAGATTCTGATGATTCACGTCAGGTTTACTGTATACCTTGGACCTTCTTATTGACGATGAAACACAGAAATTGCATCCGAATGTAATAGAAAAGGCACAATGCCGACATAAGTACAAGAGGACTGACACTCTAATTTTCTATGATTGTAACCTCTCCTGTGGGTCCAGTTTTATATTACGATGCTTCACTTCAGGTTTACCGTATACCTTGGACCTTCTTATTGACGTTGAAGCACAGAAATTGCATCCGAATTTAATACAAGAGGCACAAAGCCAACTTAAGTACAAGAGGACTGACACTCTAACTTTCTATGATTGGAACCTCTCCTGTGAGTCCAGTTTTAGATTCCGATGCTTCACTTCAGGTTTACTATATCACTTGGACCTTCTCATTGACGATGAAACACAGAAATTGCATCCGAATATAATACAAAAGGCACAATGCCGACTTAAGTACAAGTGGACTGACACTCTCACTTTCTATGATTTGAACCTCTCCTGTAAGTCCAGTTTTAGATTCCGATGCTTCACTTCAGGTTTACTGTATCCCTTGGACCTTCTAATTGACGTTGGAACACAGAAATTGCATCCGAATTTAATACAAAAAGCACAATGCCGACTTAAGTACAAATGGACTGACACTCTCACTTTTTATGATTTGAACCTCTCCTGTGAGTCCAGTTTTAGATTCTGATGATTCACTTCAGGTTTACTGTATACCTTGGATCTTCTTATTGACGATGATACATAGAAATTGCATCCGAATTTAATACAAAAGGCACAATGCCGATTTAAGTACATGAGGACTGACACTCTAACATTCTATGATTGGAACCTCTCCTGTGAGTCCAGTTTTAGATTACGATGCTTCACTTCAGGTTTACCGTATACCTTGGACCTTCTTATTGACGATGAAGCACAGAAATTGCATCCGAATTTAATACAGGAGGCACAAAGCCGACTTAAGTACAAGAGGACTGACACTCTAAATTTCTATGACTGGAACCTCTCCTGTGAGTCCAGTTTTAGATTACGATGCTTCACTTCAGGTTTACTGTATACCTTGGACCTTCTTATTGATGATGAAACACAGAAATTGCATCCGAATTTAATACAAAAGGCTCAATGCCGACTTAAGTACATGAGGACTGACACTCTGACAATCTATGATTTGAACCGCTCCTGTGTGTTCAGTTTTAGATTCCGATGCTTCACTTCAGGTTTACTGTATCCCTTAGACCTTCTTACTGACGATGTAGCACAGTAATTGCATCCGAATTTAATACTAAAGGGCACAATGCCGACTAAAGTACAAGAGGACTGACACTCTAACTTTCTATGATTTGAACCTCTCCTCTGAGTTCAGTTTTAGTTTCCGATGCTTCACTTCAGGTTTACTGTATACCTTGGACCTTCTTATTGACGATGAAACACAGAAATTGCATCGAAAATTAATACATAAGGCACAATGCCGACTTAAGTACAAGAGGACTGACACTCTAACCTTCTATGATTTGAACCTCTCCTGTGAGTCCAGTTTAAGGTTCCGATGCTTCACTTCAGCTTTACTGTATACCCTGGACCTTCTTATTGACGATGAAACACAGAAATTGCATCCGAATTAAATACAAAAGGCACAACGCCGACTTAAGTACAAGAGGGCTTACACTCTCACTTTCTTTGATATTAACCTCTCCTGTGAGTCCTGTTATAGATTCCGATGCTTCACTTCAGGTTTAGTGTACCCCTTGGACCTTCTTATTGACGATGAAACACAGAAATTGAATCCGAATTTAATACAAAAGGAACAATGCCGACTTAAGCAGAAGAGGACTGACACTATCACTGTCTACAATTTGAACACCTCCTCTGAGTCCAGTTTTAGATTACGTTGCTTCACTTCAGGTTTACTGTATACCTTGGACCTTCCTATTGACGATGAAACACAGAAATTGCACCCGAATTTTAAACAAAAGGCACGATGCTGACTTAAGTTCAAGAGGACTGACACTCTCATTTTCTATGATTTGAATCTCTCCTGTGAGTCCAGTTTAAGATTCCGATGCTTCACTTCAGGTTTACTGTATCCCTTGGACCTTCTTATTGACGATGAAACGCAGAAATTGCGTCCGAATTTAATACAAAAGGCACAATGCCGACATAAGTACATGAGGACTGACACTCTCACTTTCTATGTTTCGAAACTTTCCTGTGAGTCCAGTTTTAGATGCCGATGCTTCACTTCAGGTTTACTGTATACCTTGGACCTTCTTATTGACGATGAAACACAGAAATTGCATCCAAATTTAATACAAAAGGCACAATGCCGACTTAAGTACAAGAGGACTAACACTCTCACTTTCTATGATTTGAACCACTCCTGTGAGTCCAGTTTGAGATTCCGATGCTTCACTTGAGGTTTGCTGTATCTCTTGGACCATCTTATTGACGATGAAACACAGAAATTGCATCCGAATTTAATACAAAAGGCACAATGCCGACTTAAGTAAAAGAGGACTGACACTCTAAATTTCTATGATTGGAACCTCTCCTGTGAGTCCAGTTTTAGATTACGATGCTTCACTTCAGGTTTACTGTATACCTTGGACCTTCTTAATGTTGATGAAACAAAGAAATTGCCACCGAATTTAATACAAAAGCCACAATGCCGACTTTAGTACAAGGGGGCTGCCACTCTCACTTTCTATAAGTTGAACCTCTCCTGTGAGTACAGTTTTAGATTCCGAAGCTTCACTTCAGGTTTACTATATCCCTTGGACCTTCTTATTGACGATGAAACACTGAAATTGCATTGAAAATTAATGCAAAAGGCACAATCCCGACTTTAGTACAAGAGGACTGACACTCTAACTTTCCATTATTTGAACCTCTCCTGTGAGTCCAGTTTAAGATTCCGATGCTTCACTTCAGGTTTACTGTATACCTTGGACCTTCTTATTGACGATGAAACACAGAAATTGCATCCGAATTTAATACAAAAGGCACAATGCCGGCTTAAGTACAAGAGGACTGACACTCTCAGTTTCTATGATTTGAACCTCTTCTGTGAGTCCTGTTTTAGATTCCGATGCTTCACTTCAGGTTTACTGTATCCCTTGGCCCTTCTTATTGACGATGAAACACAGAAATTGCATCCGAATTTAATACAAAAGGCACAATGCCGAATTAAGTACATGAGGACTGACACTCTCACTTCCAATGATTTGAACCTCTCCTGTGAGTCCAGTTTTAGATTCCGATGCCTCACTTCGGGTTTTCTGTATACCTTGGACCCTCTTATTGACGATGGAACACATAAATTGCATCCGAATTTAATACAAAAGGCACAATGCCGACTTAAGTACAAGAGGACTGACACTCTCACTTTCTATGATTTGAACCACTCCTGTGTGTCCAGTGTTACATTACGATGCTTCACTTCAGATTTACTGTATACCTTGGACCATCTTATTGACGATGAAACACAGAAATTGCATCCGAATTTAATACTAAAGGAACAATGCCGACTTAAGTAGAAGAGGACTGACACTCTCACATTCCACAATTTGAACCCCTCCAGTGAGTCCAGATTTAGATTCCGTTGCTTCACTTCAGGTTTACAGTATCCTTTGGACCTTCCTATTGACGATGAAACACAGAAATTGCACCCGAATTTAATACAAAACGCACAATGCCGATTTAAGTTCAAGAGGACTGAAACTCTCACTTTCTATGATTTGAACCTCTCCTGTGAGTCCAGTTTTAGATTCCGATGCTTCACTTGAGGTTTACTGTATCCCTTGGACCTTCTTATTGCCGATGAAACACAGAAATTGCATCCGAATATAATACAAAAGGCACAATGCCGACTTAAGTACAAGAGGACTGACACGCTCACTTACTATGATTTGAACCAATCCTGTGAAACCAGTTTTAGGTTACGATGCTTCACTTCAGGTTCACTGTATACCTTGGACCTTCTTATTGACGATGAAATACAGAAATTGCACCTGAATTTAATACAAAAGGCACAATACCGACTTAAGTACAAGAGGACTGACACTCTCACTTTCTATGATTTGAATCTCCCCTGTGAGTCCAGTTTTTAATTCCGATGCTTCACTTCAGGTTTACTGTATCCCTTGGACCTTCTTATTGACGATGAAACATAGAGATTGCATCCGAATTTAATACAAAAGGCACAATGCCACCTTAAGTACAAGAGGACTGATACTCTCACTTTCTATGATTTGAACCTCTCCAGTGAGTCCAGTTTTAGATTCTGATGCTTCACTTCAGGTTTACTGTATCCCTTGGACCTTCTTACTGACGATGAAACACAGAAATTGCATCCGAATTTAATACAAAAGGCACAATGGCGACTTAACTACAAGAGGACTGACACTCTCACTATCTATGATTTGAACCTCTCGTGTGAATCCAGTTTTAGATTACGATGCTTCACTTCAGATTTACTGTATACCTTGGACCTTCTTATTGACGATGAAACACAGAAATTGCATCCGAATTTAATACAAAAAGCACAATGCCGACTTAAGTAGAAGAGGACTGACACTCTCACTTTCTGTGAATTGAACCTCTCCTGTGGGTCCAGTTTTAGATTTCGTTGCTTCACTTCAGGTTTACTGTATCCCTTGGACCTTCTTATTGACGATGAAGCACAGAAATTGCAACCGAATTTAATACAAAAGGCACAATGCCGACTAAAGTACAAGAAGACTGACACTCTCACTTTCTATGATTTGAACCTCTCCTGTGAGTCCAGTTTTAGATTCCGATGCTTCACTTCAGGTTTACTGTATCCCTTGGACCTTCTTATTGACGATGAAATATAGAAATTGCATCCGAATTTAATACAAAAGGCACAATGCCGACTTAAGTACAATAGGACTGACACTCTCACTTTCTATGATTTGAACCTATCCTGTGAGTCCAGTTTTAGATTACGATGCTTCACTTCAGGTTCACTTTATACCTTGGACCTTCTTATTGACGATGAAACACAGAAATTGCACCCGAATTTAATACAAAAGGCACAATGCCGACTTAAGTACAAGAGGACTGACACTTTCACTTCCTATGATTTGAACCTCTCCTGTGAGTCCAGTTTTTGATTCCGATGCTTCACTTCGGGTTTTCTATATCCCTCAGACCTTCTTATTGACGATGAAACACAGAAATTGCATCCGAATTTAATACAAAAGGCACAATGCCACCTTAAGTTCAAGAGGACTGATGTTTTCACTTTCTATGATTTGAAACTCTCCTGTGAGTCAAGTTTTAGATTCCGATGCTTCACTTCAGGTTTACTGTCTCCCTTTGACCTTCTTACAGACGATGAAACAAAGAATTTGCATCCGAATTTAATACAAAAGGCACAATGCCGACTTAAGTAGAGGAGGACTGACACTCTAACTTTCTATGATTTGAACCTCTCCTTGGAGCCCAGTTTTAGATTCTGATGCTTCACTTCAGGTTTACTGTATCCCCGGGACCTTCTTATTGACGATGATACACAGTAATTGCATCCGAATTTAAAACAAAAAGCACAATGCCGACTTAAGTACAAGAGTACTGACAATCTCACTTTCTATGAGTTGAATCTCTCCTGTGAGTCCAGTTTTAGATTCAGATGCTTCACTTCAGGTTAACTATATCACTTGGACCTTCTTATTGACGATGAAACACAGAAATTGCATCCGAACTTAATACAAAAGGCACAATGCCGACTTAAGTACAAGGGGGCTGACACATCAACTTTCTATGATTGTAAACTCTCCTGTGAGTCAAGTTTTAGATTACGATGCTCCACATCTGGTTTACTGAATACCTTGGACCTTCTAATTGACGGTGAAACATAGAAATTGCATCCGAATTTAATACAAAAGGCACAATGCCGACTTAAGTACAAGAGGACTGACACTCAAACTTTCTATGATTGGAACCTCTCCTGTGTGTTCAGTTTTAGATTACGATGCTTCACTTCAGGCTTACTGTATACCTTGGACTGACACTCTCACTTTCTATGATTTGAACCTCTCCTGTGAGTCCAGTTTTCGATTCCGATGCTTCACTTCAGGTTTACTATATCCCTTGGACCTTCTTATTGACGATGAAACAAAGAAATTGCATTAGAATTTAATACAAGAGGCACAATGCCGACCTAAGTAAAAGACTACCGACACTCTCACTTTCAATGAGTTGAACCTCATCTGTGAGTTGAGTTTTAGATTCCGATGCATCTCTTCAGGTTTACTGTATCACTTGGACCTTCCTATTGACGATGAAACACAGAAATTGCATCCGAATTTAATACAAAATTCACAATGCCGACTTAAGTAAAGGAGGACTGACACACTGACTTTCTATGAATGTAACCTCTCCTGTGAGTCCAGTTTTAGATTACGATGCTTCACTTCAGGTTTACTGTATACCTTGGACCTTCTTATTGACGCTGAAACACAGAAGTTGCATAGGAATTTAATACAAAAGGCACAATGCCGACTTAAGTACAAGAGGACTGACAATCTCACTTTCTATGAGTTGAATCTCTCCTGTGAGTCCAGTTTTAGATTCCGATGCTTCACTTCAGGTTAACTATATCACTTGGACCTTCTAATTGACGGTGAAACATAGAAATTGCATCCGAATTTAATACAAAAGGCACAATGCCGACTTAAGTACAAGAGGACTGACACTCTCACTTTCTATGATTTGAAACTCTGTTGTGAGTCCAGTTTTAGATTCCGATGCTTCACTTAAGGTTTACTGTTTCCCTTGGACCTTCTTATTGACGATGAAACAAAGAAATTGCATTAGAATTTAATACAAGAGGCACAATGCCGACCTAAGTAAAAGAGGACCGACACTCTCACTTTAATTGAGTTGAACCTCCCCTGTGAGTTGAGTTTTAGATTCCGATGCATTCTCTTCAGGTTTACTGAATCACTTGGACCTTCCTATTGACGATGAAACACAGAAATTGCATCCGAATTTAATACAAAAGGCACAATGCCGACTTAAGTAAAGGAGGACTGACACACTGACTTTCTATGAATGTAACCTCTCCTGTGAGTCCAGTTTTAGATTACGATGCTTCACTTCAGGTCTACTGTATACCTTGGACCTTCTTATTGACGCTGAAACACAGAAATTGCTTAGGAATTTAATACAAAAGGCACAATGCCGACTTAAGTACAAGAGGACTGACACTCTCACTTTCTATGATTTGAACCTCTCCTGTGAGACCAGTTTTAGATTCCGATGCTTCACTTCAGGTTTAGTGTATCCGTCGGACCTTCTTATTGACGATGAAACACAGAAATTGCATTCGCATTTATTACAAAAGGCACAATTCCGACTTAAGTACAAGAGGACTGACACTCTAACTTTCTATGATTGGAACCTCTCCTGTGAGTCCAGTTTTAGATTACGATGCTTCACTTCTGGTTTACTGTATACCTTGTACCTTCTTATTGACGATGAAACACAGAAATTGCAACCGAATTTAATACAAAAGGCACAATGCTAACTTAAGTACAAGAGGACTGACACTCTCACTTACTATGATTTGAACCTCTCCTGTGAGTCCAGTTTTAGATTCCGATGCTTCACTTCAGGTTTACTGTATCCCTTGGATGTTCGTATTGACGATGAAACACAGAAATTGCATCCGAATTTAATACAAAAGGCACAATGCCGACTTAAGTACAAGAGGAATGACACTCTCACTCTGTATGATTTGAACCTCTCCTGTGAGTCCAGTTTTAGATTCCGATGCTTCACTTCAGGTTTACTGTATCACTTGGACGTTCGTATTGACGATGAAACACAGAAATTGCATCCGAATATAATACAAAAGGCACAATGCCGACTTAAGTACAAGAGGAATGACACTCTCACTTTCTATGATTTGAATCTCTCCTGTAAGTCCAGTTTTAGATTCCGATGCTTCACTTCAGGTTTACTGTATCCCTTGGATCTTCTAATTGACGTTGGAACACAGAAATTGCATCCGAATTTAATACAAAAAGCACAGTGCCGACTTAAGTACAAAAGGACTGACACTCTCAGTTTTTATGATTTGAACCTCTCCTGTGAGTCCAGTTTTAGATTCTGATGATTCACTTCAGGTTTACTGTATACCTTGGACCTTTTTATTGACGATGAAACACAGATATTGCATCCGAATGTAATACAAAAGGCACAATGCCGACCTAAGTACAAGAGGACTGACACTCTAACTTTCTATGATTGGAACCTCTCCTGTGAGTCCAGTTTTAGATTACGATGCTTCACTTCAGGTTTACCGTATACCTTGGACCTTCTTATTGACGATGAAGCACAGAAATTGCATCCGAATTTAATACAAGAGGCACAAAGCCGACTTAAGTACAAGAGGACTGACACTCTAATTTTCTATGATTGGAACCTCTCCTGCGAGTCCAGTTTTAGATTCCAATGCTTCACTTCAGGTTTACTATATCCCTTGGACCTTCTCATTGATGATGAAACACAGAAATTGCATCCGAATTTAATACAAAAGGCTCAATGCCGACTTAAGTACATGAGGACTGACACTCTGACATTCTATGATTTGAACCGCTCCTGTGTGTTCAGTTTTAGATTCCGATGCTTCACTTCAGGTTTACTGTATCCCTTGGACCTTCTTACTGACGATGAAACACAGTAATTGCATCCGAATTTAATACAAAAGGACACAATGCCGACTAAAGTACAAGAGGACTGACACTCTAACTTTCTATGATTTGAACCTCTCCTGTGAGTTCAGTTTTAGTTTCCGATGCTTCACTTCAGGTTTACTGTATACCTTGGACCTTCTTATTGACGATGAAACACAGAAATTGCATCCGAATTTAATACAAAAGGCACAATGCCGACTTAAGTACAAGAGGGCTTACACTCTCACTTTCTTTGATATTAACCTCTCCTGTGAGCCCTGTTATAGATTCCGATGCTTTACTTCAGGTTTAGTGTATCCCTTGGACCTTCTTATTGACGATGAAACACAGAAATTGCATCCGAATTTAATACAAAAGGCACAATGCCGACTTATGTACATGAGGACTGACACTCTCACTTCCTATGATTTGAACCTCTCCTGTGAGTCCAGTTTTAGATTCCGATGCCTCACTTCAGGTTTACTGTATGCCTTGGACCTTCTTATTGACGATGATACACAGAAATTGCATCCGAATTAATACAAAAGGCACAATGCCGACTTAAGTACAAGAGGACTGACACTCTCACATTCTATGATTTGAACCACTCCTGTGTGTCCAGTGTTACATTACGATGCTTCACTTCAGGTTTACTGTATACCTTGGACCTTCTTATTGACGATGTAACACAGAAATAGCATCCGAATTTAATACAAAAGGAACAATGCCAACTTAAGCAGAAGAGGACTGACACTCTCACTGTCTACAATTTGAACACCTCCTGTGAGTCCAGTTTATGATTCCGATGCTTCACTTCAGGTTTACTGTATCCCTTGGACCTTCTTATTGACGATGAAACACAGAAATTGCGTCCGAATTTAATACAAAAGGCACAATGCCGACTTAAGTACAAGAGGACTGACACACTAACTTTCTATGATTGTATCCTCTCAGGTGAGTCCAGTTTTAGATTACGATGCTTCACATCAGGTTTACTGTTTACCTTGGACCTTCTTATTGACGATGAAACACAGAAATTGCATCCAAATTTAATACAAAAGGCACAATGCCGACATAAGTACATGAGGACTGACACTCTCACTTTCTATGATTCGAACCTTTCCTGTGAGTCCAGTTTTTGATTCCGATGCTTCACTTCGGGTTTACTGTATACCTTGGACCTTCTTATTGACGATGAAACACAGAAATTGCATCCAAAATTAATACAAAAGGCACAATGCCGACTTAAGTACAAGAAGACCAACACTCTCACTTCCTATGATTTGAACCACCCCTGTGAGTCCAGTTTTAGATTCCGATGCTTCACTTCAGGTTTGCTGTATCTCTTGGACCTTCTTATTGACGATGAAACACAGAAATTGAATCCGAATTTAATACAAAAGGCACAATGCCGACTTAAGTAAAAGAGGACTGACACTCTAAATTTCTATGATTGGAACCTCTCCTGTGAGTCCAGTTTTAGATTACGATGCTTCACTTCAGGCTTACTGTATATCTTGGACCTTCTTAATGACAATGAAACAAAGAAATTGCAACCGAATTTAATACAAAAGCCACAATGCCGACTTTAGTACAAGGGGACTGCCACTCTCACTTTCTATAAGTTGAACCTCTCCTGTGAGTACAGTTTTAGATTCCGAAGCTTCACTTCAGGTTTACTATATCCCTTGGACCTTCTTATTGACGATGAAACACTGAAATTGCATTGAAAATTAATGCAAAAGGCACAATCCCGACTTTAGTACAAGAGGACTGACACTCTAACTTTCCATTATTTGAACCTCTCCTGTGAGTCCAGTTTAAGATTCCGATGCTTCACTTCAGGTTTTCTGTATACCTTGGACCTTCTTATTGACGATGGAACACAGAAATTGCATCCGAATGTAATACAAAAGGCACAATGCCGGCTTAAGTACAAGAGGACTGACACTCTCACTTTCTATGATTTGAACCTCTCCTGTGAGTCCTGTTTTAGATTCCGATGCTTCACTTCAGGTTTACTGTACCCCTTGGCCCTTCTTATTGACGATGAAACACAGAAATTGCATCCGAATTTAGTACAAAAGGCACAATGCCGATTAAGTACATGAAGACTGACACTCTCACTTCCTATGATTTGAACCTCTCCTGTGAGTCCAGTTTTAGATTCCGATTCCTCACTTCGGGTTTTCTGTATACCATGGACCCTCTTATTGACGATGGAACACATAAATTGCATCCGAATTTAATACAACAGGCACAATGCCGTTTTAAGTACAAGAGGACTGACACTCTCAGATTCTATGATTTGAACCACTCCTGTGTGTCCAGAGTTACATTACGATGCTTCACTGCAGGTTTACTGTATACCTTGGACCTTCTTATTGACGATGAAACACAGAAATTGCATCCGAATTTAATACTAAAGGAACAATGCCGACTTAAGTAAAAGAGGACTGACACTCTCACTTTCCACAATTTGAACCCCTCCTGTGAGTCAAGATTTAGATTCCGTTGTTTCACATCAGGTTTACTGTATCCCTTGGACCTTCCTATTGACGATGAAACACAGAAGTTGCACCCGAATTTAATACAAAAGGCACAATGAAGATTTAAGTTCAAGTGGACTGAAACTCTCACTTTCTATGATTTGAACCTCTCCTGTGAGTCCAGTTTTAGATTCCGATGCTTCCTTGAGGTTTACTGTATCCCTTGGACCTTCTTATTGATGATGAAACACAGAAATTGCATCCGAATTAATACAAAAGGCACAATGCCGGCTTAAGTACAAGAGGACTGACACGCTCACTTACTATTATTTGAACCAATCCTGTGAAACCAGTTTTAGATTACGATGCTTCACTTCAGGTTCACTGTATACCTTGGACCTTCTTATTGACGATGAAATACAGAAATTGCACCGGATTTTAATACAAAAGGCACAATGCCGACTTAAGTACAAGAGGACTGACACTCTCACTTTCTATGATTTGAACCTCCCCTGTGAGTCCAGTTTTTGATTCCGATGCTTCACTTCAGGTTAACTTATCCCTTGGACCTTCTTATTGACGATGAAACACAGAAATTGCAACCGAATTTAATACAAAAGGCACAATGCCGACTAAAGTACAAGAGGACTGAAATTCTCACTTTTTATGATTTGAACCTCTCCTGTGAGTCCAGTTTTAGATTCCGATTCTTCACTTCAGGTTTACTGTATCCCTTGGACCTTCTTATTAACGATGAAATATAGAAATTGCATCCGAATTTAATACAAAAGGCACAATGCCGACTTAAGTACAAGAGGACTGACACGCTCACTTTCTATGATTTGAACCGATCCTGTGAGTCCGGTTTTAGATTACGATGCTTCACTTCAGGTTCACTGTACACCTTGGAACTTCTTGTTGACGATGAAACACAGAAATTGCACCCGAATTTAATACAAAAGGCACAATGCCGACTTAAGTACAAGAGGACTGACACTTTCACTTTCTATGATTTTAACCTCTTCTGTGAGTCCAGTTTTTGATTCCGATGCTTCACTTCGGGTTTACTGTATCCCTCGGACCTTCTTATTGACGATGAAACACAAAAATTGCATCCGAATTTAATACAAAAGGCACAATGCCACCTTAAGTACAAGAGGACTGATACTTTCACTTTCTATGATTTGAACCTCTCCTGTGAGTCCAGTTTTAGATTCCGATGCTTCACTTCAGGTTTACTGCATTCCTTTGACCTTCTTACCGACGATGAAACAAAGAAATTGCATCCGACTTTAATACAAAAGGCACAATGCCGACTTAACTACAAGAGGACTGACACTCTCACTTTCTATGATTTCAACCTCTCGTGTGAGTCCAGTTTTAGATCACGATGCTTCACTTCAGGTTTACTGTATACCTTGGACCTTCTTATTGACGATGAAACACAGAAATAGCATCTGAATTTAATTCAAAAGGCACAATGCCGACTTAAGTACAAGGGGGCTGACACATCAAATTTCTATGATTGTAAACTCTCCTGTGAGTCAAGTTTTAGATTACGATGCTCCACATCTGGTTTACTGAATACCTTGGACCTTCTAATTGACGATGAAACATAGAAATTGCATCCGAATTTAATACAAAAGGCACAATGCCGACTTAAGTACAAGAGGACTGACACTCAAACTTTCTATGATTGGAAGCTCTCCTGAGAGTTTAGTTTTAGGTTACGATGCTTCACTTCAGGTTTACTGTATACCTTGGACTGACACTCACACTTTCTATGATTTGAACCTCTCCTGTGAGTCCAGTTAACGATTCCGATGCTTCACTTCAGGTTTACTATATCCCTTGGACCTTCTTATTGACAATGAAACACAGAAATTGCATCCGAATTTAATACAAAAGGCACAATGCCGACTTAAGTACAAGAGGACTGACACCCTCACTTTCTATGATTTGAAACTCTCCTGTGAGTCCAGTTTTAGATTCCGATGCTTCACTTAAGGTTTACTGTATCCCTTGGACCTTCTTATTGACGATGAAACAAAGAAATTGCACTAGAATTTAATACAAGAGGCAAAATGCCGACCTAAGTACAAGAGGACCGACACTCTCACTTCCAATGAGTTGAACCTCTCCTGTGAGTTCAGTTTTAGATTCCGATGCTTCTCTTCACGTTTACTGTATCACATGGACCTTCCTATTGACGATGAAACACAAAATTGCATCCGAATTTAATACAAAAGGCACAATGCCGACTTAAGTAAAGGAGGACTGACACACTGACTTTCTATGAATGTAACCACTCCTGTGAGTCCAGTTTTGGATTACGATGCTTCACATCAGGTTTACTATATACCTTGGACCTTCTTATTGACGATGAAACATAGAAATTGCATCCGAATTTAATACAAGAGGCACAGTGCCAACTTAAGTACAGGAGGACTGACACTCAAACTTTCTATGATTGGAACCTCTCCTGTGAGTCCAGTTTTAGATTACGATGCTTCACTTCTGGTTTACTGTATACCTTGGACCTTCTTATTGACGATGAAACACAGAAATTGCATAGGAATTTAATACAAAAGGCACAATGCCGACTTAAGTACAAGAGGACTGACACTCTCACTTTCTATGATTTGAACCTCTCCTGTGAGACCAGTTTTAGATTCCGATGCTTCACTTCAGGTTTAGTGTATCCGTCGGACCTTCTTATTGACGATGAAACACAGAAATTGCATTCGCATTTATTACAAAAGGCACAATTCCGACTTAAGTACAAGAGGACTGACACTCTAACTTTCTATGATTGGAACCTCTCCTGTGAGTCCAGTTTTAGATTACGATGCTTCACTTCTGGTTTACTGTATACCTTGTACCTTCTTATTGACGATGAAACACAGAAATTGCAACCGAATTTAATACAAAAGGCACAATGCTGACTTAAGTACAAGAGGACTGACACTCTAACTTTCAATGATTTGTACCTCTCCTTCGAGTCCAGTTTGAGATTCTGATGCATCACTTCTGGTTTGCTGTATCCCTTGGACCTTCTTAGTGACGATGAAACACAGAAATTGCATCCGAATTTAATACAAAAGGCACAATGCCGACTTAAGTACAAGAGGACTGACACTCTCACTTTCTATGATTTGAACCTCCCCTGTGAGTCCAGTTTTTGATTCCGATGCTTCACTTCAGGTTAACTTATCCCTTGGACCTTCTTATTGACGATGAAACACAGAAATTGCAACCGAATTTAATACAAAAGGCACAATGCCGACTAAAGTACAAGAGGACTGAAATTCTCACTTTTTATGATTTGAACCTCTCCTGTGAGTCCAGTTTTAGATTCCGATTCTTCACTTCAGGTTTACTGTATCCCTTGGACCTTCTTATTAACGATGAAATATAGAAATTGCATCCGAATTTAATACAAAAGGCACAATGCCGACTTAAGTACAAGAGGACTGACACGCTCACTTTCTATGATTTGAACCGATCCTGTGAGTCCGGTTTTAGATTACGATGCTTCACTTCAGGTTCACTGTACACCTTGGAACTTCTTGTTGACGATGAAACACAGAAATTGCACCCGAATTTAATACAAAAGGCACAATGCCGACTTAAGTACAAGAGGACTGACTCTTTCACTTTCTATGATTTTAACCTCTTCTGTGAGTCCAGTTTTTGATTCCGATGCTTCACTTCGGGTTTACTGTATCCCTCGGACCTTCTTATTGACGATGAAACACAAAAATTGCATCCGAATTTAATACAAAAGGCACAATGCCACCTTAAGTACAAGAGGACTGATACTTTCACTTTCTATGATTTGAACCTCTCCTGTGAGTCCAGTTTTAGATTCCGATGCTTCACTTCAGGTTTACTGCATTCCTTTGACCTTCTTACCGACGATGAAACAAAGAAATTGCATCCGACTTTAATACAAAAGGCACAATGCCGACTTAACTACAAGAGGACTGACACTCTCACTTTCTATGATTTCAACCTTTCGTGTGAGTCCAGTTTTAGATCACGATGCTTCACTTCAGGTTTACTGTATACCTTGGACCTTCTTATTGACGATGAAACACAGAAATAGCATCTGAATTTAATTCAAAAGGCACAATGCCGACTTAAGTACAAGGGGGCTGACACATCAAATTTCTATGATTGTAAACTCTCCTGTGAGTCAAGTTTTAGATTACGATGCTCCACATCTGGTTTACTGAATACCTTGGACCTTCTAATTGACGATGAAACATAGAAATTGCATCCGAATTTAATACAAAAGGCACAATGCCGACTTAAGTACAAGAGGACTGACACTCAAACTTTCTATGATTGGAAGCTCTCCTGAGAGTTTAGTTTTAGGTTACGATGCTTCACTTCAGGTTTACTGTATACCTTGGACTGACACTCACACTTTCTATGATTTGAACCTCTCCTGTGAGTCCAGTTAACGATTCCGATGCTGCACTTCAGGTTTACTATATCCCTTGGACCTTCTTATTGACGATGAAACACAGAAATTGCATCCGAATTTAATACAAAAGGCACAATGCCGACTTAAGTACAAGAGGACTGACACCCTCACTTTCTATGATTTGAAACTCTCCTGTGAGTCCAGTTTTAGATTCCGATGCTTCACTTAAGGTTTACTGTATCCCTTGGACCTTCTTATTGACGATGAAACAAAGAAATTGCACTAGAATTTAATACAAGAGGCAAAATGCCGACCTAAGTACAAGAGGACCGACACTCTCACTTCCAATGAGTTGAACCTCTCCTGTGAGTTCAGTTTTAGATTCCGATGCTTCTCTTCACGTTTACTGTATCACATGGACCTTCCTATTGACGATGAAACACAAAATTGCATCCGAATTTAATACAAAAGGCACAATGCCGACTTAAGTAAAGGAGGACTGACACACTGACTTTCTATGAATGTAACCACTCCTGTGAGTCCAGTTTTGGATTACGATGCTTCACATCAGGTTTACTATATACCTTGGACCTTCTTATTGACGATGAAACATAGAAATTGCATCCGAATTTAATACAAGAGGCACAGTGCCAACTTAAGTACAGGAGGACTGACACTCAAACTTTCTATGATTGGAACCTCTCCTGTGAGTCCAGTTTTAGATTACGATGCTTCACTTCTGGTTTACTGTATACCTTGGACCTTCTTATTGACGATGAAACACAGAAATTGCATAGGAATTTAATACAAAAGGCACAATGCCGACTTAAGTACAAGAGGACTGACACTCTCACTTTCTATGATTTGAACCTCTCCTGTGAGACCAGTTTTAGATTCCGATGCTTCACTTCAGGTTTAGTGTATCCGTCGGACCTTCTTATTGACGATGAAACACAGAAATTGCATTCGCATTTATTACAAAAGGCACAATTCCGACTTAAGTACAAGAGGACTGACACTCTAACTTTCTATGATTGGAACCTCTCCTGTGAGTCCAGTTTTAGATTACGATGCTTCACTTCTGGTTTACTGTATACCTTGTACCTTCTTATTGACGATGAAACACAGAAATTGCAACCGAATTTAATACAAAAGGCACAATGCTGACTTAAGTACAAGAGGACTGACACTCTAACTTTCAATGATTTGAACCTCTCCTTCGAGTCCAGTTTGAGATTCTGATGCATCACTTCTGGTTTGCTGTATCCCTTGGACCTTCTTAGTGACGATGAAACACAGAAATTGCATCCGAATTTAATACAAAAGGCACAATGCCGACTGAAGTACAAGAGGACTGACACTCTTACTTCCAATGACTTGAACCTCTCCTGTGAGTCAGTTTTAGATTCCGATGCTTCACTTCTGGTTGACTGTATCACTTGGATCTTCCTGTTGACGATGAGACACAGATATTGCATCCGAATTTAATTCAAAAGGCACAATGCCGACTTAAGTACATGGGGGCTGACACATCAAATTTCTATGATTGGAACCTCTCCTATGAGTCCAGTTTGAGATTCCAATGCTTCACTTCAGGTTTACTGTATCCCTTGGACCTTCTTAGTGACGATGAAACACAGAAATTGCATCCGAATTTAATACAAAAGGCACAATGCCGACTTAAGTACAAGAGGACTGACACTCTTACTTCCAAAGAGTTGAACCTCTCCTGTGAGTCAGTTTTAGATTCCTATGCTTCACTTCAGGTTTACTAGTTCACTTGGACCTTCTTATTGACGATGAAACACATAAATTGGATCCGAATTTAATACAAAAGGCACAATGCCGACTCAAGTACAAGAGGACTGACACTCCAACTTTCAATTATTTGAACCTCTCCTATGAGTCCCGTTTGAGATTCCGATGCCTCACTTAAGGTTTACTGTATCCCTTGGACCCTCTTAATGACGATGAAACACAGAAATTGCATCCGAATTTAATACAAAAGGCACAATGCCGATTTAACTACAAGTGGACTGACACTCTCACTTTCTATGATTTGAACCTATCCTGTGAGTCCAGTTTTAGATTACGATGCTTCACTTCAGGTTCACTGTATACCTTGGACCTTCTTATTGACGATGAAACACAGAAATTGCACCCGAATTTTAATACAAAAGGCACAATGCCGACTTATGTACAAGAGGACTGACACTTTACCTTTCTATGATTTGAACCTCTCCTGTGAGTCCAGTTTTTGATTCCGATGCTTCACTTCGGGTTTACTGTATCCCTTGGACCTTCTTATTGACGATGAAACACAGAAATTGCATCCGAATTTAATACAAAAGGCACAATGCCACCTTAAGTACAAAGGACTGATACTTTCACTTTCTATGATTTGAACCTCTCCTGTGAGTCCAGTTTCAGATTCCGATGCTTCACTTCAGGTTTACTGTATCCCTTTGACCTTCTTACTGACGATGAAATAAAGAAATTGCATCCGAATTTAATACAAAAGGCACAATGCCGACTTAACTACAAGAGGACTGACACTCTCACTTTCTATGATTTGAACCTCTCGTGTGAGTCCAGTTCTAGATCACGATGCTTCACTTCAGGTTTACTGTATACCTTGGATCTTCTTATTGACGATGAAACACAGAAATTGCATCCAAATTTAATACAAAAGGCACAATGCCGACTTAAGTAGAGGAGGACTGACACTCTCACTTTCTATGATTTGAACCTCTCCTGTGAGTCCAGTTTTAGATTTCGTTGCTTCACTTCCGGTTTACTGTATCCCTTGTACCTTCTTATTGACGATGAAACACAGAAATTGCAACCGAATTTAATACAAAAGGCACAATGCCGACTTAAGTACAAGAGGACTGACACTCTCACTTTCTATGTTTGGAACCTCTCCTGTGAGTCCAGTTTTGGATTCCGATGCTTCACTTTAGGTTTACTGTATCCCTTGGACCTTCTTATTGACGATGAAACACAGAAATTGCAACCGAATTTAATACAAAAGGCACCATGCCGACTTAAGTACAAGAGGACTGACAATCTAACTTTCTATGATTTGAACCTCTCCTAGGAGCCCAGTTTTAGATTCCGATGCTTCACTTCAGGTTTACTGTATCCCCTGGACCTTCTTATTGACGATGATACACAGTAATTGCATCCGAATTTAATACAAAAGGCACAATGCCGACTTAAGTACAAGAGGACTGACACTCTAACTTTCAATGATTTGAACCTCTCCTATGAGTCCAGTATGAGATTCTGATGCTTCACTTCTGGTTTACTGTATCCCTTGGACCTCCTTAGTGACGATGAAACAGAAATTGCATCCGAATTTAATACAAAAGGCACAATGCCGACTTAAGTACAAGAGGACTGACACTCTCACTTCCAATGAGTTGTACCTCTAATGTGAGTCCAGTTTTAGATTCCGATGCTTCACTTCAGGTTTACTGTATACCTTGGACCTTCCTATTGACGATGAAACACAGAAATTGCATCCGAATTTAATTCAAAAGGCACAATGCCGACTTAAGTACAAGGGGGCTGACACATCAAATTTCTATGATTGTAAACTCTCCTGTGAGTCAAGTTTTAGATTACGATGCTCCACATCAGGTTTACTGAATACCTTGGACCTTCTAATTGACGATGAAACATAGAAATTTCATCCGAATTTAATACAAAAGGCACAATGCCGACTTAGGTAGAAGAGGACTGACACTCAAACTTTCTATGATTGGAACCTCTCCTGTGAGTTCAGTTTTAGATTACGATGCTTCACTTCAGGTTTACTGTATACCTTGGACTGACACTCTCACTTTCTATGATTTGAACCTCTCCTGTGAGTCCAGTTTTAGATTCCGATGCTTCACTTAAGGTTTACTGTATCCCTTGGACCTTCTTATTGACGATGAAACAAAGAAATTGCATTAGAATTTAATACAAGAGGCACAATGCTGACCTAAGTACAAGAGGACCGACACTTTCACTTCCAATGAGTTGAACCTCTCCTGTGAGTTCAGTTTTAGATTCCGATGCTTCTCTTCAGGTTTACTGTATCACATGGACCTTCCTATTGACGATGAAACACAGAAATTGCATCCGAATTTAATACAAAAGGCACAATGCCGACTTAAGTAAAGGAGGACTGACACACTGACTTTCTATGAATGTATCCTCTCCTGTGAGTCCAGTTTTAGATTACGATGCTTCACATCAGGTTTACTGTATACCTTGGACCTCCTTATTGACGATGAAACATAGAAATTGCATCCGAATTTAATACAAAAGGCACAGTGCCGACTTAAGTACAAGAGGACTGACACTCAAACTTTCTATGATTGGAACCTCTCCTGTGAGTCCAGTTTTAGATTACGATGCTTCACTTCAGGTTTACTGTATACCTTGGACCTTCTTATTGACGATGAAACACAGAAATTGCATAGGAATTTAATACAAAAGGCACAATGCCGACTTAAGTACAAGAGGACTGACACTCTCACTTTCTATGATTTAAACCTCTCCTGTGAGACCAGTTTTAGTTTCCGATGCTTCACTTCAGGTTTAGTGTATCCCTCAGACCTTCTTATTGACGATGAAACACAGAAATTGCATTCGCATTTGTTACAAAAGGCACAATTCCGACTTAAGTACAAGAGGACTGACACTCTAACTTTCTATGATTGGAACCTCTCCTGTGAGTCCAGTTTTAGATTACGATGCTTCACTTCTGGTTTACTGTATACCTTGGCGCTTCTTATTGACGATGAAACACAGAAATTGCATCCGAATTTAATACAAAAGGCTCAATGCCGACTTAAGTACAGGGGGACTGACACTCAAACTTTCTATGATTTGAACCACTCCTGTGAGTCCAGTTATAGATTCCGATGCTTCACTTCAGGTTTAGTGTATCCCTTGGAACTTCTTATTGACGATTAAACACTGAAATTGCATCCGAATTTAATACAAAGGGCACAATGCCGACTTAAGTACAAGAGAACTGATACTCTCACTTTCTATGAGTTGAACCTCTCCTGTGAGTCCAGTTTTAGATTCCGATGCTTCACTTCAGGTTTACTATATCACTTGGACCTCCTTATTGACGATGAAACACAGAAATTGAATCCGAATTTAATACAAAAGGCACAATGCCGACTTAAGTACAAGAGGACTGACACTCTCACTTTCTATGAGTTGAACCTCTCCTGTGAGTCCAGTTTTAGATTCCGATGCTTCACTTCAGGTTTACTATATCACTTGGACCTCCTTATTGACGATGAAACACAGAAATTGAATCCGAATTTAATACAAAAGGCACAATGCCGACTTAAGTACAAGAGGACTGACACTCTTACTTCCAATGAGTTGAACCTCTCCTGTTAGTCAGTTTTAGATTCCGATGCTTCACTTCTGGTTTACTGTATCACTGGGACCTTAATATTGACGATGAAACACAGAAATTGCATCCGAATTTAATTCAAAAGGCACAATGTCGTCTTAAGTACAAGGGGGCTGACACATCAACTTTCTATGATTGTAAACTCTCCTGTGAGTCCAGTTTTAGATTACGATGCTTCACATCAGGTTTACTGAATACCTTGGAGCTTCTAATTGACGATGAAACATAGAAATTGCATTCGAATTTAGTACAAAAGGCACGATGCCGACTTAAGTACAAGAGGACTGACACTCAAACTTTCTATGATTGGAACCTCTCCTGTGAGTTCATTTTAGATTACGATGCTTCACTTCAGGTTTACTGTATACCTTGGACTGACACTCTCACTTTCTATGATTTGAACCTCTCCTGTGAGTCCAGTTTTCGATTCCGATGCTTCACTCCAGGTTTACTATATCCCTTGGACCTTCTTATTGACGATGAAACACAGAAATTGCATCCGAATTTAATACAAAATGCACAATGCCGACTTAAGTACACGAGGACTGACACTCTCACTTTCTATGAGTCGAACCTCTCCTGTGAGTCCAGTTTTAGATTCCGATGCTTCACTTCAGGTTTACTGTATCACTTGGACCTTCCTATAGACGATGAAACACAGAAATTGCACCCGAATGTAATACAAAAGGCACATTGCCGACTTAAGTACAAGGGGGCTGACACACAAACTTTCTATGATTGTAACCTCTCCTGTGAGTCCAGTTTTAGATTACGATGCTTCACATCAGGTTTACTGGATACCTTAGACCTTCTAATTTATAAATAAAAAATAAAAAATATAATTTATAATTTATAAACACAGAAATTGCATCCGAATTTAATACAAAAGGCACATTGCCGACTTAAGTACACGAGGACTGACACTCTCACTTTCTATGAGTTGAACCTCTCCTGTGAGTCCAGTTTTAGATTCCGATGCTTCACTTCAGGTTTACTGTATCACTTGGACCTTCCTATAGACGATGAAACACAGAAATTGCACCCGAATGTAATACAAAAGGCACAATGCCGACTTAAGTACAAGGGGGCTGACACACAAACTTTCTATGATTGTAAGCTCTCCTGTGAGTCCAGTTTTAGATTACGATGCTTCACATCCGGTTTACTGAATACCTTGGACCTTCTAATCGACGATGAAACATAGAAATTGCATCCGAATTTAATACAAAATGCACAATGCCGACTTAAGTACATGAGGACTGACACTCAAACTTTCTATTATTGGAACCTCTCCTGTGAGTTCAGTTTTAGATTACGATGCTTCACTTCAGGTTTACTGTATACCTTGGACTGACACTCTCACTTTCTATGATTTGAACCTCTCCTGTGAGTCCAGTTTTCGATTCCGATGCTTCACTCCGGGTTTACTATATCCCTTGGACTTTCTTATTGACGATGAAACACAGAAATTGCATCCGAATGTAATACAAAAGGCACAATGCCGACTTAAGTACAAGAGGACTGACACTCTCACTTTCTATGATTTGATCCACTCCTGTGAGTCCGGTTTTAGATTCCGATGCTTCACTTAAGGTTTACTGTATCCCTTGGACCTTCTTATTGACGATGAAACAAAGAAATTGCATCCGAATTTAATACAAAAGGCACAATGCCGACCTAAGTACAAGAGGACCGACACTCTCACTTCCAATGAGTTGAACCTCTCCTGTGAGTTCAGTTTTAGATTCCGATGCTTCACTTCAGGTTTACTGTATCACTTGGACCTTCCTATTGACGATGAAACACAGAAATTGCATCCGAATTCAATACAAAAGACACAATGCCGACATAAGTACAAGGGGGCTGACACACTACATTTCTATGATAGTAAACTCTCCTGTGAGTCCAGTTATAGATTACGATGCTTCACATCAGGTTTACTGGATACCTTGGACCTTCTAATTGACGATGAAACACAGAAATTGCATCCAAATTTAATACAAAAGCACAATGTCGACTTAAGTACAAGAGGTCTGATACTCTAACTTTCTATGAGTGGAACCTCTCCTGTGAGACCAGTTCGAGATTCCGATGCTTCACTTCAGGTTTACTGTATCCCTTGGACCTTCTTGTTGACGATGAAACACAGAAATTGCATCCGAATTTAATACAGAAGGCACAATGCCGACTTAAGTACAGGAGGACTGACACACTAACTTTCCATGATTGTAACCTCTCCTGTGAGTCCAGTTTTAGATTACGATGCTTCACATCAGGTTTACTGTATACCTTGGACCTTCTTATTGACGATGAAACATAGCAATTGCATCCGAATTTAATACAAAAGGCACAATGCCGACTTAAGTACAAGAGGACAGACACTCAAACTTTCTATGATTGGAACCACTCCTGTGAGTCCAGTTTTAGATTACGATGCTTCACTTCAGGTTTACTGTGTACCTTGGACCTTCTTATTGACGATGAAACACAGAAATTGAATAGGAATATATATGCAAAAGGCACAATGCCGACTTAAGTACAAGAGGACTCACACTCTCACTTACTATGATTTGAACCTGTCCTGCGAGATCAGTTTTAGATTCCGATGCTTCACTTCAGGTTTAGTGTATCCCTCGGACCTTCTTATTGATGATGAAACACAAAATTGCATTCGCATTTAATACAAAAGGCACAATGCTGACTTAAGTACAAGAGGACTGATACTCTCACTTTCTATGATTTGAAACTCTACTGTGAGTCCACTTTTAGATTCCGATGCTTCACTTAAGGTTTACTGTATCCCTTGGACCTTCTTATTGACGATGAAACACAGAAATTGCATCCGAATTTAATACAAAATGCACTATGCCGACTTAAGTACAAGAGGGCTGACACTATCACTTTCTATGATGTGAACCCCTCCTGTGAGTTCAGTTTTAGATTCCGATGCTTCACTTCAGGTTTACTGTATCCCTTGGACCTTCTTATTGACGATGAAAAACAGAAATTGCATCCAAATTTAATACAAAAGGCACAATGCCGACTTAAGTACAAGAGGACTGACACTCTAACCTTCTATGATTTGAACCTCTCCTGTGAGTCCAGTTTTAGATTCCGATGGTTCACTTCAGGTTTACTGTATCCCTTGGACCTTCTTATTGACGTTGAAACACAGAAATTGCATCCGAATTTAATACAAAAGGCACAATGCCGACTTAAGTACAAGAGGACTGACACACTAAATTTCTAAGATTGTAACCTCTCCTGTGAGTCCAGTTTTAGATTACGATGCTTCACATCAGGTTTACTGTATACCTTGGACCTTCTAATAGACGATGAAGCATAGACATTGCATCCGAATTTAATACAAAAGGCACAATGCCGACTTAAGTACAAGAGGACTGACACTCAAACTTTCTATGATTGGAACCTCTCCTGTGAGTCCAGTTTTTGATTACGATCCTTCACTTCAGGTTTACTGTATACCTTGGACCTTCTTATTGACGATGAAACACAGAAGTTGCATAGGAATTTAATAAAAAAGCACAATGCCGACTTAGGTACAAGAGGACTGACACTCTCACTTTCTATGATTTGAACCTCTCCTGTGAGTCCAGTTTTAGATTCCAATGGTTCACTTCAGGTTTACTGTATCCCTTCGACCTTCTTATTGACGTTGAAACACAGAAATTGCATCCGAATTTAATACAAATGGCACAATGCCGACTTAAGTACAAGAGGACTGACACTCTCACTTTCTATAATTTGAACCTCTCCTGTGAGACCAGTTTTAGATTCCGATGCATCACTTCAGGTTTAGTGTATCCCTCGGACCTTCTTTTTGACGATGAAACACAGAAATTGCATTCGCATTTAATACAAAAGGCACAATGCCTACTTAAGTACAAGAGGACTGACACTCTAACTTTCTATGATTGGAACCTCTCCTGTGAGTCCAGTTTTAGATTATGATGCCTCACTTCCTGTTTACTGTATACCTTGGCCGTTCTTATTGACGATGAAACACAGAAATTGCATTCGAATTTAATACAAAAGGCACAATGCCGACTTAAGTGCAAGAGGACTGACACTCTCTATTTCTATGATTTTAACCTCTCCTGTGAGTTCAGTTTTAGATTCCGATGCTTCACTTCAGGTTTACTGTATCCCTTGGGCCTCCTTATTGACGTTGAAACACAGAAATTGCATCCGAATTAAATACAAAAGGCACAATGCCGACTTAAGTACAAGAGGACTGACACACTAACTTTCTAAGATTGTAACCTCTCCTGTGTCCAGTTTTAGATTACGATGCTTCACATCAGGTTTACTGTTTACCTTGGACCTTCTAATTGACGGTGAAGCATAGAAATTGCATCCGAATTTAATACAAAAGGCACAATGCCGACTTAAGTACAAGAGGACTGACACTCAAACTTTATATGATTGTAACCTCTCCTGTGAGTCCAGTTTTAGATTACGATGCTTCACTTCAGGTTTACTGTATACCTTGGACCTTCTTATTGACGATGAAACACAGAAATTGCATCCAAATTTAATACAAAAGGCACAATGCCGACTTAAGTACAAGAGGACTGACACTCTCACTTTCTATGATTGGAACCTCTCCTGTGAGTCCAGTTTTAGATTCCGATGCTTCACTTTCGGTTTAGTGTATCCCTCGGACCTTCTTATTGACGATGAAACACAGAAATTGCATTCGCATTTAATACAAAAGGCACAATGCCGACTTAAGTACAGGAGGTCTGACACTCTAACTTTCTATGATTTTAACCTCTACTGTGAGTCCAGTTTTTGATTCCGATGCTTCACTTAAGGTTTACTGTATCCCTTGGACCTTCTTATTGACGATGAAACATAGAAATTGCATCCGAATGTAATACAAAATGCACAATTCCGACTTCAGTACAAGAGGACTGACACTCAAACTTTCTATGATTGGAACCTCTCCTGTGAGTTCAGTTTTAGATTACGATGCTTCACTTTAGGTTTACTGTATACCTTGGACGTTCTTATTGACGATGAATTACAGAAATTGCATCCGAATTTAATACAAAAGGCACAATGCCGACTTCAGTACAAGAGGACTGACGCTCTAGCTTTCTATAATTTGAACCTCTCCTGTGAGTCCAGTTTTAGATTCCAATGGTTCACTTCAGGTTTACTGTATCCCTTCGACCTTCGTATTGACGTTGAAACACAGAAATTGCATCCGAATTTAATACAAATGGCACAATGCCGACTTAAGTACAAGAGGACTGACACTCTCACTTTCTATAATTTGAACCTCTCCTGTGAGACCAGTTTTAGATTCCGATGCATCACTTCAGGTTTAGTGTATCCCTCGGACCTTCTTTTTGACGATGAAACACAGAAATTGCATTCGCATTTAATACAAAAGGCACAATGCCGACTTAAGTACAAGAGGACTGACACTCTAACTTTCTATGATTGGAACCTCTCCTGTGAGTCCAGTTTTAGATTATGATGCCTCACTTCTTGTTTACTGTATACCTTGGCCCTTCTTATTGGCGATGAAACACAGAAATTGCATTCGAATTTAATACAAAAGGCACAATGCCGACTTAAGTGCAAGAGGACTGACACTCTCAATTTCTATGATTTGAACCTCTCCTGTGAGTCCAGTTTTAGATTCCGATGCTTCACTTCAGGTTTAGTGTATCCCTTGGAACTTCTTATTGACGATGAAACACAGAAATTGCATCCGAATTTAATACAATAGGCACAATGCCGACTTAAGTACAAGAGGACTGATACTCTCACTTTCTATGATTTGAACCTCTACTGTGAGTCCACTTTTAGATTTCGATGCTTCACTTCAAGTTCACTGTATCCCCTGGCCCTTCTTATTGACGATGATACACAGTAATTGCATCCGAATTTAATACAAAAGGCACAATGCCGCCATGAGTACAAAGGACTTACACTCTCACTTTCTATGATTGGAACCTCTCCTGTGAGTTCAGTTTTAGATTACGATGCTCCACTTCGGGTTTTCAGATTACCTTGGACCTTCTTATTGACGATGAATTACAGAAATTGCATCCGAATTTAATACAAAAGGCACAATGCCATCATAAGTACAAGAAGACTGACGCTCTCACTTTCTATGATTTGAACCTCTCCTGTGAGTCCAGTTTTAGACTCCGATGCTTCACTTCAGGTTTACTGTATCTCTTGGACCTTCTTATTGACGTTGAAACACAGAAATTGCATCCGAATTTAATACAAAACGCACAATGCCGACTTAAGTACAGGAGGAATGACACACTAACTTTCTAAGATTGTAACCTCTCCTGTGAGTCCAGTTTTAGATTACGATGCTTCACATCAGGTTTACTGTATACCTTGGACCTTCTAATTGACGATGAAGCATAGAAATTGCATCCGAATGTAATACAAAAGGCACAATGCCGACTTAAGTACAAGAGGACTGACACTCAAACTTTCTATGATTGGAACCTCTCCTGTGAGTCCAGTTTTAGATTACGATGCTTCACTTCAGGTTTACTGTATACCTTGGACCTTCTTATTGACGATGAAGCACAGAAATTGCATCCAAATTTAATACAAAAGGCACAATGCCGACTTAAGTACAAGAGGACTGACGCTCAAACTTTCTATGATTGGAACCTCTCCTGTGAGTCCAATTTTAGATTACGATGCTTCACTTCAGGTTTACTGTATACCTTGGACCTTCTTATTGACGATGAAACACAGAAATTGCATCCGAATTTAATACAAAAGGCACAATGCCGACTTAAGTACAAGAGGACTGACACTCTCACTTTCTATGATTGGAACCTCTCCTGTGAGTCCAGTTTTAGATTCCGATGCTTAACTTCAGGTTTAGTGTATCCCTTGGACCTTCTTATTGACGATGAAACACAGAAATTGCATTCGCATTTAATACAAAAGGCACAATGCCGACTTAAGTACAAGAGGACTGACACTCTAACTTTCTATGATTTTAACCGCTACTGTGAGTCCAGTTTTTGATTCCGATGCTTCACTTAAGGTTTACTGTATCCCTTGGACCTTCTTATTGACGATGAAACACAGAAATTGCATCCGAATTTAGTACAAAATGCACAATGCCGACTTAAGTACAAGAGGACTAAAACTCTCTCTTTCTATGCTTTGAACGTCTCCAGTGAGTGCAGTTTTATATTACGATACTTCACTTCAGGTTTACTGTATACCTTGGAACTTCTTATTGACGATGAAACACAGAAATTGCATCCGAATTTAATACAAAATGCACTATGACGACTTAAGTACAAGAGGACTTATACTATCACTTTCTATGATTTGAACCTCTCCTGTGAGTTCAGTTTTAGATTCCGATGCATCACTTCAGGTTTACTGTATCCCTTGGACGTTCTTATTGAAGATGAAAAACAGAAATTGCATCCGAATTTAATACAAAAGGCACAATGCCGACTTAAGTACAAGAGGACTGACACTCTCACTTTCTATGATTTGAACCTCTCCTGTGAGTCCAGTTTTCGATTCCGATGCTTCACTTCAGGTTTACTATATCCCCTGGACCTTCTTATTGACGATGAAACACAGAAATTGCATCCGAATTTAATACAAAAGGCACAATGCCGACTTAAGTACAAGAGGACTGATACTCTAACTTTCTATGATTTGAACCTCTCCTATGGGTCCAGTTTTAGATTCCGATGCTTCACTTCAGTTTTAATGTATCACTTGGACCTTCCAATTGACGATGAAACACTGAAATGGCATCCGAATGTAGTACAAAAGGCACAATGCCGATTCAAGTACAAGAGGGCTGACACACTAACTTTCAATGAATGTAACCTCTCCTGTGAGTCCAGTTATTGATTACGACGCTTCACGTCAGGTTTAGTGAATACCTTGGACCTTCTAATTGACGATGAAAAATAGAAATTGCATCCGAATGTAATACAAAAGGTACAATTCCGACTTAAGTACAAGAGGACTGACACTCAAACTTTCTATGATTGGAACCTCTCCTGTGAGTTCAGATTTAGATTACGATGCTTCACTTCAAGTTTACTGTATGCCTTGGACTTCTCTTTTTGACGATGAATTACGGAAATTGCATCCGAATTTAATACAAAAGGCACAATGCCGACATAAGTACAAGAGGACTGACACTCTCACTTTCTATGACTTGAACCCCTCCTGTGACTCCAGTTTTAGATTCCAACGCTTCACTTCAGGTTTACTGTATCCCTTGGACCTTCTTATTGACGTTGAAACACAGAAATTGCATCCGAATTTAATACAAAAGGCACAATGCCGACTTCAGTACAAGAGTACTGACACTCTCACTTTCAATGATTTGAACCTCTCCTGTGAGTCCCGTTTTAAACTGCGATGCATCACTTCAGGTTTACTGTATCCCTTGGACCTTCTTATTGACGATGAAACACAGAAATTGCATCCGAATTTAATACAAATTGCACAATGCCGACTTAAGTACAAGAGGACTGACACTCTAACTTTCTATGATTCGAACATCTCCTGTAAGTCCAGTTTTAGATTAAGATGCTTCACTTCAGGTTTACTGTATACCTTGGAACTTCTTATTGACGATGAAACACAGAAATTTCATCCGATTTTAATAGGAAAGGAACATTGCTGACTTAAGTACAAGAGGAATGACACTCTTACTTTCTATGATTTGAACCTCTCCAGTGAGTCCAGTTTTAGGTTCCGATGCTTTACTTCAGGTTTACTGTATCCCTTGGGCCTTCGTATTGGCGATGAATCACAGAAATTGCATCCAAATTTAATACAAAAGGCACAATGTCGACTTAAGTACAACAGAAGTGACACTCTAACTTTCTATGATTTGAACCTCTCTTGCGAGTCCAGTTTTAGATTGCGATGCTTCACTTCAGGTTTACTGTATCCCTTGGGCCTTCTTATTGACGATGAAACACAGAAATTGCATCCGAATTTAATACAAAAGGCTCAATGTCGACTTAAGTACAACAGAAGTGACACTCTAACTTTCTATGATTTGAACCTCTCCTGTGACTCCAGTTTTAGATTCCGATGCTTCACTTCAGGTTTACTGTATCCCTTGGGCCTTCGTATTGGCGATGAAACACAGAAATTGCATTCGAATTTAATACAAAAGGCACAATGCCGACTTAAGTACAAGATTACTGACACTCTAACTTTCTATGATTTGAACCTCACCTCTGACTCCAGTTTTAGATTCCGATGCTTCACTTCAGGTTTACTGTATCCCTTGGACCTTGTTATTGACGATGAAACACAGAAATTGCATCAGAATTTAATACAAAAGTCACAATGCCGACTTAAGTACAAGAGGACTGACACTCTTACTTTCTATGCTTGGAACCTCTCCTGTGAGTCCTGTTTTAGATTCCGATGCTTCACTTCAGGTTTACTGTATCCCTTGGACCTTCTTATTGACGACGAAACACAGAAATTGCATCCGAATTTAATAGAAAAGGCACAATGCCGACTTAAGTACAAGAGGACTGACACTCTCACTTTCTATGATTTGAACCTCTACTGTGAGTCCAGTTTTAGATTCCGATGCTTCACTTAAGGTTTACTGTATCCCTTGGACCTTCTTAATGACGATGAAACACAGAAATTGCATCCGAATTTAATACAAAATGCACTATGCCGACTTAAGTACAAGAGGACTGACACTATCACTTTCTATGATTTGAACCACTCCTGTGAGTCCAGTTATAGATTCTGATGCTTCACTTCAGGTTTACTGTATCCCTTGGAACTTATAATTGACGATGAAACACAGAAATTGCATCCGAATTTAATACAAAGGGCACAATGACGACTTAAGTGCAAGAGGACTGACACTCTAATTTTCTATGATTTGAACCTCTCTTAGGAGCCCAGTTTTAGATTCCGATGCTTCACTTCAGGTTTATTGTATCCCCTGGACCTTCTTATTGACGATGATACACACGAATTGCATCCGAATTTAATACAAAAGGCACAATGAAGACTTAAGTACAAGAGGACTGACACTCTCACGTTCTATGATTAGAACCTCTCCTGTGAGTCCAGTTTTAGATTCAGATGCTTCACTTCAGGTTTACTATATCCCTTGGACCTTCTTATTGACGATGAAACACAGAAATTGCATCCGAATTTAATACAAAAGGCACAATGCCGACTTAAGTACAAGAGGTCTGACACTCTCACTTTCTATGATTTGAAACTCTCCTATGAGTCCAGTTTTAGTTTCCGATGCTTCACTTAAGGTTTAGTGTATCCCTTTGACCTTCTTATTGACGACGAAACACAGAAATTGCATCCGAATTTAAAACAAAAGGTACAATGCCGACTTAAATACAAGAGGACTGACACTCTCACTTCCAATGAGTTGAACCTCTCCTGTGAGTCCAGTTTTAGATTCCGATGCTTCACTTCAGGTTTACTGTATCACTTGGACCTGTCCATTAACGATGAAACACAGAAATTGCATCCGAATTTAATACAAAAGGCACAATGCCGACTTAAGTACAAGGGAGCTGACACACTAACTTTGTATGATTGTAACCTCTCCCGTAAGTCCAGTTTTAGATTACGATGCTTCACATCAGGTTTACTGGATACCTTGGACCTTCTAATTGACGATGAAACACAGAAATTGCAACCGAATTTAATACAAAAGGCACAAAGCCAACTTAAGTACATGAGGTCTGATACTCTCACTTTCTACGATTTGAACCTCTCCTGTGAGTCCTGTTTTAGATTCCGATGCTTCACTTCAGGTTTACTGTTTCCCTTGGACCTTCTTATTGACGATGAAACACAGAAATTGCATCCGAATTTAATACAGAAGGCACAATGCCGACTTAAGTGCAGGAGGACTGACACACAAATTTTTTATGATTGTAACCTCTCCTGTGAGTCCAGTTTTGGATTACGATGCTTCACATCAGGTTTACTGTATACCTTGGACCTTCTAATTGACGATGAAACATAGCAATTGCATCCGAATTTAATACAAAAGGCACAATGCCGACTTAAGTACAAGAGGACTGACCCTCAAACTTTCGATGATTGGAACCTCTCCTGTGTGTCCAGTGTTAGATTACGATGCTTCACTTCAGGTTTTCTGTATACCTTGGACCTTCTTATTGACGATGAAACACAGAAATTGCATAGGAATTTAGTACAAAATGCACAATGCCGACTTAAGTACAAGACGACTGACACTCTCACTTTCTATGATTTGAACCTCTCTTGTGAGTAGAGTTTTAGATTCCGATGTTTCACTTCAGGTTTAGTGTATCCCTGGGACCTTCTTATTGACGATGAAACACAGAAATTGCATTCGCATTTAATACAAAAGGCACAATGCCGACTTAAGTACAAGAGGACTGACACTCTAACTTTCTATGATTGGAACCCCTCCTGTGAGTCCAGTTTTAGATTACGATGCTTCACTTCAGGTATACTGTATACCTTGGACCTTCATATTGACGATGAAACACAGAAATTGCATCCTAATTTAATACAAGAGGCACAATGCTGACTTAAGTGCAAGAGGACTGACACTCTCACTTTCTATGATTTGAAACTCTCCTGTGAGTCCAGTTTTAGATTCCGATCCTTCACTTCAGGTTTACTGCATCCCTTGGAACTTCTTATTCACGATGAAACACAGAAATTGCATCCGAATTTGATACAAAAGGCACAATGCCGACTTACGTACAAGAGGACTGACACTCTCACTTTCTATGATTTGAAACTCTACTGTGAGTCCAGTTTCAGATTCCGATGCTTCACTTAAGGTTTACTGCATCCCTTGGACCTTCTTATTGACGATGAAACACAGAAACTGCATCCGAATTTTAGTAGAAAAGGCACAATGCCGACTTAAGTACAAGAGGACTGACACTCTCTCTTACTATGGTTTGAACGTCTCCAGTGAGTCCAGTTTTAGATTACGATGCTTCACTTCAGGTTTACTGTATACCTTGGACCTTCTTATTGACGATGAAACACAGAAATTGCATCCGAATTTAATACAAAATGCACTCTGCCGACTGAAGTACAAGAGGACTGACACTATCACTTTCTATGATTTGAACCTCTCCTGTAAGTTCAGTTTTAGATTCCAATGCTTCACTTCAGGTTTACTGTATCCCTTGGACCTTCTTATTGACGATTTAACACAGAAATTGCATACGAATTTAATACAAAAGGCACAATGCCGACTTAAGTACAAGAGGACTGACACTCTAACTTTCTATGATTTGAACCTCTCCTAGGAGTCCAGTTTTAGATTCCGATGCTTCACTTCAGGTTTACTGTATCCCCTGGCCCTTCTTATTGACGATGATACACATTAATTGCATCCGAATTTAATACAAAACGCACTATGCCGACTTGAGTACAAGAGGACTGACACTGTCACTTTCTTCGATTTGAACCTATCTTGTGAGTCCAGTTTTAGATTCCGATGCTTCACTTCAGGTTTACTGTATCCCTTGGACCTTCTTATTGACGATGAAACACAGAAATTGCATCCGAATTTAATACAAAAATCACAATGCCGACTTAAGTACAAGTGGACTGACACTCTAACTTTCTATGAGTTGAACCTCTCCTGTGAGTCCAGTTCTAGATTCCGATGCTTCACTTCAGTTTTACTGTATCACTTGGACCTTCCTATTGACGATGAAACACTGAAATTGCATCCGAATTTAGTACAAAAGGCACAATGCCGACTTAAGTACAAGAGGGCTGACACACTAACTTTCAATGATTGTAACCTTTCCTGTGAGTCCAGTTATAGATTACGATGCTTCACATCAGGTTTACTGAATACCTTGGACCTTCTAATTGACGATGAAACATAGAAATTGCATCCGAATTTAATACAAAAGGCACAATGCCGACTTAAGTACAAGCGGAATGACACTCAAATTTTCTATGATTGGAACCTCTCCTGTGAGTTCAGGTTTAGATTACGATGCTTCACTTTAGGTCTACTGTATACCTTGGACCATCTTATTGACGATAAACTACAGAAATTGCATCCGAATTTAATACAAAAGGCACAATGCCGACTTAAGTACAAGAGGACTGACGCTCTCACTTTCTATGATTTGAACACGTCCTGTGAGTCCAGTTTTAGATTCCGATGCTGCACTTCAGGTTTACTGTATCCCTTGGACCTTCTTATTGACGTTGAAACAAAGAAATTGCATCCGAATTTAATACAAAAGCCACAATGCCGACTTAAATACAAGAGGACTGACACACTAACTTTCTAAGATTGTAACCTCTCCTAAGAGTCCAGGTTTAGATTACAATGCTTCACATCAGGTTTACTGTATACCTTGGACCTTCTAATTGACGATGAAGCATAAAAATTGCATCCGAATTTAATACAAAAGGCACAATGCCGACATCAGTACAAGAGGACTGACACTCATACTTTCTATGATTGGAACCTCTCCTGTGAAACCAGTTTTAGATTACGATGCTTCACTTCAGGTTTACTGTATACGTTGGATCTTCTTATTGACGATGAAACACAGAAATTGCATCCGAATTTAATACAAAAGGCACAATGCCGACATCAGTACAAGAGGACTGATACTCATACTTTCTATGATTGGAACCTCTCCTGTGAAACCAGTTTTAGATTACGATGCTTCACTTCAGGTTTACTGTATACGTTGGACCTTCTTATTGACGATGAAACACAGAAATTGCATTCGCATTTAATACAAAAGTCACAATGCCGACTTCAGTACAAGAGGACTGACACTCTAACTTTCTATGATTTGAACCTCTCCTGTGAGTCCAGTTTTAGATTCCGATGCTTCACTTCATAATTACAGTATACCTTGGACCTTCTTATTGACGATGAAACACAGAAATTGCATCCGAACTTAATACAAAATGCACAATGCCGACTTAAGTACAAGAGGACTGACACTCTATTTTTCTATGATTTGAACCTCTCCTGTGAGTCCAGTTTTAGATTCCGATGCTTCACTTCAGGTTTACTGTATCCCTTGGACCTTCTTATTGACGATGAAACACAGAAACTGCATCCGAATTTAATACAGAATGCACAATGCCGACTTAAGTACAAGGGGAATGACACTCTCACTTTCTATAATTTGAACCTCTCCTGTTAGTCCAGTTTTAGTTTCCAATGCTTCACTTTAGGTTTACTGTATACCTTGGACCTTCGTATTGACAATGAAACACAGATTTTGCATCCAAATTTAGTACAAAAGGCACAATGCAGACTTAAGTACAAGAGGACTGACACTCTAACTTGCTATGATTTGAACTTCCCCTGTGATCCAGTTTTAGATTCCGATGCTTCACTTCAGGTTTACTGTATCCCTTGGACCTTCTTATTGACGATGAAACACAGAAATTGCATCCGAATTTAATACAAAATTCACAATGCCGACTTGGGTACAAGAGGACTGTCACTCTCACTTTCTATCATTTGAACCTCTCCTGCGAGTCCAGTTTTAGATTCCGATGCTTCACTTCAGGTTTACTGTATACCTTGGACCTTCTTATTGACGATGAAACACAGAAATTGCGTCCGAATTTAATACAAAAGGCACAATGCCGACATAAGTACAAGAGGAGTGACACTCTAACTTTCTATGATTTGAACCTCTCCTGTGACTGCAGTTTCAGATTCCGATGCTTCACTTCAGGTTTACTGTATCCCTTGGACCTTCTTGTTGACGATGAAACACAGAAATTGCATCCGAATTTAATACAAAAGGCACAATGCCGGCTTAAGTACAAGAGGACTTACACTCTAACTTTCTATGATTGGAACCTCTCCTTTGAGTCCAGTTTTAGTTTACGATTCTTCACTTCAGGTTTACTTTATACCTTGTACCTTCTTATTGACGATGAAACACAGAAATTGCATCCGATTTTAATACAAAAGGCACAATGCTGACTTAAGTACCAGAGGACTGACACTCTTACTTCCTATGATTTGAATCTCTCCTGTGAGTCCAGTTTTAGATTCCGATGCTTCACTTCAGGTTTACGGTATCCCTTGGGCCTTCGTATTGGCGATGAAACACAGTAATTGCATCCGAATTTAATACAAAAGGCATAATGCCGACTTAAGTACAAGAGGAGAGACACTCTAACTTTCTATGATTTGAACCTCTCCTGTGAGAACAGTTTTAGATTCCGATGCTACACTAGAGATTTACTGTATCCCTTGGACCTTCTTATTGACGATGAAACACAGATATTGCATCCGAAATTAATACAAAATGCACTATGCCGACTTAAGTACAAGAGGGCTGACACCATCACTTTCTATGATTTGAACCTCTCCTGTGAGTTCAGTTTTAGATTCCGATGCTTCACTTCTTGTTTACTGTATCCCTTGGACCTTCTTATTGACGATGAAACACAGAAATTGCATCCGAATTTAATACAAAAGGCACATTGCCGACTTAAGTACAAGAGGACTGACACTCTAACTTTCTATGATTTGAACCTCTCCTGTGAGTTCAGTTTTAGATTCCGATGCTTCACTTCAGGTTTACTGTATACGTTGGACCTTCTTATTGACGATGAAACACAGAAATTGCATCCGAATTTAATACAAAAGGCACTATGCCGACTTAAGTACAAGAGGACTGACACTCTCACTTTCTATTATTTGAACCCCTCCTGTGAGTCCAGCTTTAGATTCCGATGCTTCACTTCAGGTTTAGTGTATCCCTCGGACCTTCTTCTTGACGATGAAACACAGAAATTGCATTCGCATTTAATACAAAAGGCACAATGCCGACTTCAGTACAAGAGGACTGACACTCTAACTTTCTATGATTTGAACCTCTCCTGTGAGTCCAGTTTTAGATTCCGATGCTTCACTTCATATTTACAGTATACCTTGGACCTTCTTATTGACGATGAAACACAGAAATTGCATCCGAATTTAATACAAAAGGCACAATGCCGACTTAAGTACAAGAGGACTGACACTCTCACTTTCTATCATTTGAACCTCTCCTGCGAGTCCAGTTTTAGATTCCGATGCTTCACTTCAGGTTTACTGTATACCTTGGACCTTCTTATTGACGATGAAACACAGAAATTGCGTCCGAATTTAATACAAAAGGCACATTGCCGACATAAGTACAAGGGGAGTGACACTCTAACTTTCTATGATTTGAACCTCTCCTGTGACTGCAGTTTCAGATTCCGATGCTTCACTTCAGGTTTACTGTATCCCTTGGACCTTCTTATTGACGATGAAACACAGAAATTGCATCCGAATTTAATACAAAAGGCAGAATGCCGGCTTAAGTACAAGAGGACTTACACTCTAACGTCCTATGATTGGAACCTCTCCTGTGAGTCCAGTTTTAGTTTACGATTCTTCACTTCAGGTTTACTTTATACCTTGTACCTTCTTATTGACGATGAAACTCAGAAATTGCATCCGATTTTAATACAAAAGGCACAATGCTGACTGAAGTGCCAGAGGACTGACACTCTTACTTCCTATGATTTGAATCTCTCCTGTGAGTCCAGTTTTAGATTCCGATGCTTCACTTCAGGTTTACTGTATCCCTTGGGCCTTCGTATTGGCGATGAAATACAGTAATTGCATCCGAATTTAATACAAAAGGCATAATGCCGACTTAAGTACAAGAGGAGAGACACTCTAACTTTCTATGATTTGAACCTCCCCTGTGACTCCAGTTTTAGATTCCGGTGCTTCTCTTCAGGTTTACTGTATCCCTTGGAACTTCTTATTGACGATGAAACACAGAAATTGCATCCGAATTTAATACAAAAGGCACAATGCCGACTTAGGTACAAGAGGACTGACACTCTCAATTTCAATCATTTGAACCTCTCCTGCGAGTCCAGTTTTAGATTCCGATGCTTCACTTCAGGTTTACTGTATCCCTTGGGCCTTCGTATTGGCGATGAAACACAGATATTGCATCCGAATTTAATACAAAAGGCACAATGCCGACTTAAGTACAAGAGCAACGACACTCTAACTTTCTATGAAATGAACCTCTCCTGTGACTCGAGTTTTGGATTCCGATGTTTCACTTCAGGTTTACTGTATCACTTGGACCTTCTTATTGACGATGAAACACAGAAATTGCATCCGAATTTAATACAAAAGGCACATTGCCGACTTAAGTACAAGAGGACTGACACTCTAACTTTCTATGATTTGAACCTCTCCTGTGAGACCAGTTTTAGATTCCGATGCTTCACTTCAGGTTTACTGTATACGTTGGACCTTCTTATTGACGATGAAACACAGAAATTGCATCCGAATTTAATACAAAAGGCACAATGCCGACTTAAGTACAAGAGGACTGACACTCTCACTTTCTATTATTTGAACCTCTCCTGTGAGTCCAGTTTTAGATTCCGATGCTTCACTTCAGGTTTAGTGTATCCCTCGGACCTTCTTCTTGACGATGAAACACAGAAATTGAATTCGCATTTAATACAAAAGGCACAATGCCGACTTCAGTACAAGAGGACTGACACTCTAACTTTCTATGATTTGAACCTCTCCTGTGAGTCCAGTTTTAGAGTCCGATGCTTCACTTCATATTTACAGTATACCTTGGACCTTCTTATCGACGATGAAACACAGAAATTGCATCCGAATTTAATACAAAAGGCACAATGCCGACTTAAGTACAAGAGGACTGACACTCTATTTTTCTATGATTTAAACCTCTCCTGTGAGTCCAGTTTTAGATTCCGATGCTTCACTTCAGGTTTACTGTATACCTTGGACATTCTTATTGACGATGGAACACAGAATCTGCATCCGAATTTAATACAGAAGGCACAATGCCGACTTAAGTACAAGAGGAATGACACTCTCACTTTCTATAATTTGAACCTCTCCTGTGAGTCCAGTTTTAGTTTCCAATGCTTCACTTTAGGTTTACTGTATACCTTGGACCTTCTTATTGACAATGAAACACAGAAATTGCATCCGAATTTAGTACAAAAGGCACAATGCAGACTTAAGTACAAGAGGACTGACACTCTAACTTTCTAGGATTTGAACCACTCCTGTGAGTCCAGTTTTAAACTCCGATGCATCACTTCAGGTTTACTGTATCCCTTGGACCTTCTTATTGACGATGAAACACAGAAATTGCATCCGAATTTAATACAAAAGGCACAATGCCAACTTAAGTACAAGAGGACTGACACTCTAACTTTCTATGATTGGAACCTCTCCTGTGAGTCCAGTTTTAGATTACGATGCTTCACTTCAGGTTTACTATATACCTTAGAACTTCTTATTGACGATGAAACACAGATATTGCATCCAAATTTAATACAAAAGGCACAATGCCGACATAAGTACAAGTGGAGTGACACTCTAACTTTCTATGATTTGAACCTCTCCTGTGAGTCCAGTTTTAGATTCCGATGCTTCACTTGAGGTTTACTGTATCCCTTGGACCTTCTTATTGACGATGAAACACAGATATTGCATCCGAATTTAATACGAAAGGCACAATGGCGACTTAAGTATAAGAGGACTGACACTCTAACTTTCTATGATTGGAACCTCTCCTGTGAGTCCAGTTTTAGATTCCGATGCTTCACTTCAGGTTTACTGTATCCCTTGGACCTTCTAATTGACGATGAATCACAGAAATTGAATCCGAATTTAATACAAAAGGCACAATTCCGACTTAAGTACAAGAGGACTGACATTCTCACATTCTATGATTTGAACCTCTCCTGTGAGTCCAGTTTTCGATTCCGGTGCTTCACTTCAGGTTTACTGTATACCTTGGACCTTCTTATTGACGATGAAAATCAGAAATTGCATCCGAAATTAATACAAAATGCACTATGCCGACTTAAGTACAAGCGGAATGACACTCAAACTTTCTATTGTTGGAACCTCTCCTGTGAGTTCAGGTTTAGATTACGATGCTTCACTTCAGGTTTACTGTATACCTTGGACCTTCTTATTGACGATGAAACACAGAAATTGCGTCCGAATTTAATACAAAAGGCACAATGCCGACATAAGTACAAGAGGAGTGACACTCTAACTTTCTATGATTTGAACCTCTCCTGTGACTCCAGTTGCAGATTCCGATGCTTCACTTCAGGTTTACTGTATACCTTGGACCTTCTTATTGACGATGAAACACAGAAATTGCATCCGAATTTAATACAAAAGGCACAATGACGGCTTAAGTACAAGAGGACTGACACTCTAAATTTCTATGATTGGAACCTCTCCTGTGAGTCCAGTTTTAGATTACGATGCTTCACTTCAGGTTTACTGTATACCTTGGACCTTCTTATTGACGATGAATTACAGAAATTGCATCCGAATTTAATACAAAAGGCACAATGCCGACTTAAGTACAAGAGGACCGACACTCTTATTTTCTAGGATTTGAACTTCTCCTGTGAGTCCAGTTTTAGATTCCGATGCTTTACTTCAGGTTTACTGTAACCCTTGGGCCTTCTTATTGGCGTTGAAACATAGAAATTGCATCCGAATTTAATACAAAAGTCACAATGCCGACATAAGTACAAGAGGGGTGACACTCTAACGTTCAATGATTTGGACCTCTCCTGTGACTCCAGTTTTAGATTCCGATGCTTCACTTGAGGTATTCTGTAACCCTTTGACCTTCGTATTGACGTCGGAACACAGAAATTGCATCCGAATTTATTACAAAATTCACAATGCCGACTTAGGTACAAGAGGACTGTCACACTCACTTTCTATCATTTGAACCTCTCCTGCGAGTCCAGTTTTAGATTCCGATGCTTCACTTCAGGTTTACTGTATACCTTGGACCTTCTTATTGACGATGAAACACAGAAATTGCGTCCGAATTTAATACAACAGGCACAATGCCGACATTAGTACAAGAGGAGTGACACTTTAACTTTCTGTGATTTGAACCTCTCCTGTGACTCCAGTTTCAGATTCCGATGCTTCACTTCAGGTTTACAGTATCCCTTGGACCTTCTTATTGACGATGAAACACAGAAATTGCATCTCAATTTAATACAAAAGGCACAATGCCGGCTTAAGTACAAGAGGACTCACACTCTTACTTTGTATGATTGGAACCTCTCCTGTGAGTCCAGTTTTAGATTCCGATGCTTCACTTGAGGTTTACTGTATCCCTTGGACCTTCTTATTGACGATGAAACACAGATATTGCATCCGAATTTAATACGAAAGGAACAATGGCGACTTAAGTACAAGAGGACTGACACTCTACCTTTCTATGATTTGAACCTCTCCTGTGAGTCCAGTTTTAGATTCCGATGCTTCACTTCATGTTTACTGTATCCCTTGGACCTTCTTATTGACGATGAAACACAGAAACTGCATCCGAATATAATACAGAAGGCACAATGCCGACTTAAGTACAAGAGGAATGACACTCTCACTTTCTATAATTTGAACCTCTCCTGTGAGTCCACTTTTAGATTACGTTGCTTCACTTCAGGTTTACTGTATACCTTGGAATTTCTTATTGACGATGAAACACAGAAATTGCATCCGATTTTAATAGAAAGGGAACAATGCTGACTTAAGTACAAGAGGACTGACACTCTAATTTTCTGTGATATGAACCTCTCCTGTGTGTCCAGTTTTAGATTCCGATGCTTCACTTCAGGTTTACTGTATCTCTTGGACCTTCTTATTGACGATGAAACACAGAAATTGCGTCCGAATTTTATACAAAAGGCACAATGCCGACATAAGTACAAGAGGAGTGACACTCTAACTTTCTATGATTTGAACCTCTCCTGTGACTCCAGTTGCAGATTCCGATGCTTCACTTCAGGTTTACTGTATACCTTGGACCTTATTATTGACGATGAAACACAGAAATTGCATCCGAATTTAATACAAAAGGCACAATGACGGCTTAAGTACAAGAGGACTGACACTCTAAATTTCTATGATTGGAACCTCTCCTGTGAGTCCAGTTTTAGATTACGATTCTTCACTTCAGGTTTACTGTATACCTTGAACCTTCTTATTGACGATGAAACACAGAAATTGCATCTGAATTTAATACAAAAGGCACAATGCTGACTTAAGTACCAGAGGACTGACACTCTTACTTCCTATGATTTGAACCTCTCCTGTGACTGCAGTTTCAGATTCCGATGCTTCACTTCAGATTTACTGTATCCCTTGGACCTTCTTATTGACGATGAAACACAGAATTGGCATCCGAATTTAATACAAAAGGCACAATGCCGGCTTAAGTACAAGAGGACTTACACTCTAACTTCCTATGATTGGAACCTCTCCCGTGAGTCCAGTTTTAGTTTACGATTCTTCACTTCAGGTTTACTTTATACCTTGTACCTTCTTATTGACGATGAAACTCAGAAATTGCATCCGATTTTAATACAAAAGGCACAATGCTGACTGAAGTACCAGAGGACTGACACTCTTACTTCCTATGATTTGAATCTCTCCTGTGAGTCCAGTTTTAGATTCCGATGCTTCACTTCAGGTTTACTGTATCCCTTGGGCCTTCGTATTGGCGATGAAACACAGTAATTGCATCCGAATTTAATACAAAAGGCATAATGCCGACTTAAGTACAAGAGGAGAGACACTCTACTTTTCTATGATTTGAACCTCCCCTGTGACTCCAGTTTTAGATTCCGGTGCTTCTCTTCAGGTTTACTGTATACCTTGGACCTTCTTATTGACGATGAAACACAGAATTTGCTTCCGAATTTAATACAAAAGGCACATTGCCGATTTAAGTACAAGAGGACTGACACTCTAACTTTCTATGATTTGAACCTCTCCTGTGAGTCCAGTTTTAGATTCCGATGCTTCACTTCAGGTTTACTGTATACGTTGGACCTTCTTATTGACGATGAAACACAGAAATTGCATCCGAATTTAATACAAAAAGCACAATGCCGACTTAAGTACATGAGGACTGACACTCTCACTTTCTATTATTTGAACCTCTCCTGTGAGTCCAGTTCTAGATTCCGATGCTTCACTTCAGGTTTAGTGTATCCCTCGGACCTTCTTCTTGACGATGAAACACAGAAATTGAATTCGCATTTAATACAAAAGGCACAATGCCGACTTCAGTACAAGAGGACTGACACTCTAACTTTCTATGATTTGAACCTCTCCTGTGAGTCCAGTTTTAGATTCCGATGCTTCACTTCATATTTACAGTATACCTTGGACCTTCTTATTGACGATGAAACACAGAAATTGCATCCGAATTTAATACAAAAGGCACAATGCCGACTTAAGTACAAGAGGACTGACACTCTATCTTTCTATGATTTAAACCTCTCCTGTGAGTCCAGTTTTAGATTCCGATGCTTCACTTCAGGTTTACTGTATACCTTGGACATTCTTATTGACGATGGAACACAGAATCTGCACCCGAATTTAATACAGAAGGCACAATGCCGACTTAAGTACAAGAGGAATGACACTCTCACTTTCTATAATTTGAACCTCTCCTGTGAGTCCAGTTTTAGTTTCCAATGCTTCACTTTAGGTTTACTGTATACCTTGGACCTTCTTATTGACAATGAAACACAGAAATTGCATCCGAATTTAGTACAAAAGGCACAATGCAGACTTAAGTACAAGAGGACTGACACTCTAACTTTCTATGATTTGAACCTCCCCTGTGATCCAGTTTTAGATTCCGATGCTTCACTTCAGGTTTACTGTATACCTTGGACCTTCGTATTGACGATGAAACACAGAAATTGCATCCGAATTTAGTACAAAAGGCACAATGCCGACTTAAGTACAAGAATACTGACACTCTCACTTTCTATGCTTTGAACCACTCCTGTGAGTCCAGTTTTAAACTCCGATGCATCACTTCAGGTTTACTGTATCCCTTGGACCTTCTTATTGACGATGAAACACAGAAATTGCATCCGAATTTAATACAAAAGGCACAATGCCGACTTAAGTACATGAGGACTGACACTCTAACTTTCTATGATTGGAACCTCTCCTGTGAGTCCAGTTTTAGATTACGATGCTTCACCTCAGGTTTACTATATACCTTAGAACTTCTTATTGACGATGAAACACAGATATTGCATCCAAATTTAATACAAAAGGCACAATGCCGACATAACTACAAGTGGAGTGACACTCTAACTTTCTATGATTTGAACCTCACCTGTGAGTCCAGTTTTAGATTCCGATGCTTCACTTTAGGTTTACTGTATCCCTTGGACCTTCTTATTGACGATGAAACACATATATTGCATCCGAATTTAATACGAAAGGCACAATGGCGACTTAAGTACAAGAGGACTGACACTCTAACTTTCTATGATTGGAACCTCTCCTGTGAGTCCAGTTTTAGATTCCGATGCTTCACTTCAGGTTTACTGTATCCCTTGGACCTTCTAATTGACGATGAATCACAGAAATTGAATCCGAATTTAATACAAAAGGCACAATTCCGACTTAAGTACAAGAGGACTGACATTCTCACATTCTATGATTTGAACCTCTCCTGTGAGTCCAGTTTTCGATTCCGGTGCTTCACTTCAGGTTTAATGTATACCTTGGACCTTCTTATTGACGATGAAACACAGAAATTGCATCCGAAATTAATACAAAATGCACTATGCCGACTTAAGTACAAGCGGAATGACACTCAAATTTTCTATTGTTGGAACCTCTCCTGTGAGTTCAGGTTTAGATGACAATGCTTCACTTCAGGTTTACTGTATACCTTGGACCTTCTTATTGACGATGAATTACAGAAATTGCATCCGAATTTAATACAAAAGGCACAATGCCGACTTAAGTACAAGAGGACCGACACTCTTATTTTCTAGGTATTGAACTTCACCTGTGAGTCCAGTTTTAGATTCCGATGCTTCACTTCAGGTTTACTGTAACCCTTGGGCCTTCTTATTGGCGTTGAAACATAGAAATTGCATCCGAATTTAATACAAAAGGCACAATGCCGCCATAAGTACAAGAGGGGTGACACTCTAACATTCAATGATTTGGACCTCTCCTGTGACTCCAGTTTTAGATTCCGATGCTTCACTTGAGGTTTTCTGTATCCCTTTGACCTTCGTATTGACGTCGAAACACAGAAATTGCATCCGAATTTATTACAAAATTCACAATGCCGACTTAGGTACAAGAGGACTGTCACACTCACTTTCTATCATTTGAACCTCTCCTGCGAGTCCAGTTTTAGATTCCGATGCTTCACTTCAGGTTTACTGTATACCTTGGACCTTCTTATTGACGATGAAACACAGAAATTGCGTCCGAATTTAATACAACAGGCACAATGCCGACATAAGTACAAGAGGAGTGACACTTTAACTTTCTATGATTTGAACCTCACCTGTGACTCCAGTTTCAGATTCCGATGCTTCACTTCAGGTTTACAGTATCCCTTGGACCTTCTTATTGACGATGAAACACAGAAATTGCATCCCAATTTAATACAAAAGGCACAATGCCGGCTTAAGTACAAGAGGACTGACACTCTTACTTTGTATGATTGGAACCTCTCCTGTGAGTCCAGTTTTGATTCCGATGCTTCACTTGAGGTTTACTGTATCCCTTGGACCTTCTTATTGACGATGAAACACAGATATTGCATCCGAATGTAATACAAAAGGCACATTGCCGACTTAAGTACAAGAGGACTGACACTCTAACTTTCTATGATTTGAACCTCTCCTGGGAGTCCAGTTTTAGATTCCGATGCTTCACTTCAGGTTTACTGTATACATTGGACCTTCTTATTGACGATGAAACACAGAAATTGCATCCGAATTTAATACAAAAGGCACAATGCCGACTTAAGTACAAGAGGACTGACACTCTCACTTTCTATTATTTGAACCTCTCCTGTGAGTCCAGTTTTAGATTCCGATGCTTCACTTCAGGTTTAGTGTATCCCTCGGACCTTCTTCTTGACGATGAAACACAGAAATTGAATTCGCATTTAATACAAAAGGCACAATGCCGACATCAGTACAAGAGGACTGACACTCTAACTTTCTATGATTTGAACCTCTCCTGTGAGTCCAGTTTTAGATTCCGATGCTTCACTTCATATTTACAGTATACCTTGGACCTTCTTATTGACGATGAAACACAGAAATTGCATCCGAATTTAATACAAAAGGCACAATGCCGACTTAAGTACAAGAGGACTGACACTCTATCTTTCTATGATTTAAACCTCTCCTGTGAGTCCAGTTTTAGATTCCGATGCTTCACTTCAGGTTTACTGTATACCTTGGACATTCTTATTGACGATGGAACACAGAATCTGCATCCGAATTTAATACAGAAGGCACAATGCCGACTTAAGTACAAGAGGAACGACACTCTCACTTTCTATAATTTGAACCTCTCCTGTGAGTCCAGTTTTAGTTTCCAATGCTTCACTTTAGGTTTACTGTATACCTTGGACCTTCTTATTGACAATGAAACACAGAAATTGCATCCGAATTTAGTACAAAAGGCACAATGCATACTTAAGTACAAGAGGACTGACACTCTAACTTTCTATGATTTGAACCTCCCCTGTGATCCAGTTTTAGATTCCGATGCTTCACTTCAGGTTTACTGTATACCTTGGACCTTCGTATTGACGATGAAACACAGAAATTGCATCCGAATTTAGTACAAAAGGCACAATGCCGACTTAAGTACAAGAATACTGACACTCTCACTTTCTATGCTTTGAACCACTTCTGTGAGTCCAGTTTTAAACTCCGATGCATCACTTGAGGTTTACTGTATCCCTTGGACCTTCTTATTGACGATGAAACACAGAAATTGCATCCGAATTTAATACAAAAGGCACAATGCCGACTTAAGTACAAGAGGACTGACACTCTAACTTTCTATGATTGGAACCTCTCCTGTGAGTCCAGTTTTAGATTACGATGCTTCACTTCAGGTTTACTATATACCTTAGAACTTCTTATTGACGATGAAACACAGATATTGCATCCAAATTTAATACAAAAGGCACAATGCCGACATAAGTACAAGTGGAGTGACACTCTAACTTTCTATGATTTGAACCTCTCCTGTGAGTCCAGTTTTAGATTCCGATGCTTCACTTTAGGTTTACTGTATCCCGTGGACCTTCTTATTGACGATGAAACACAGATATTGCATCCGAATTTAATACGAAAGGCACAATGGCGACTTAAGTACAAGAGGACTGACACTCTAACTTTCTATGATTGGAACCTCTCCTGTGAGTCCAGTTTTAGATTCCGATGCTTCACTTCAGGTTTACTGTATCCCTTGGACCTTCTAATTGACGATGAATCACAGAAATTGAATCCGAATTTAATACAAAAGGCACAATTCCGACTTAAGTACAAGAGGACTGACATTCTCACATTCTATAATTTGAACCTCTCCTGTGAGTCCAGTTTTCGATTCCGGTGCTTCACTTCAGGTTTACTGTATACCTTGGACCTTCTTATTGACGATGAAACACAGAAATTGCATCCGAAATTAATACAAAATGCACTATGCCGACTTAAGTACAAGCGGAATGACACTCAAATTTTCTATTGTTGGAACCTCTCCTGTGAGTTCAGGTTTAGATTACGATGCTTCACTTCAGGTTTACTGTATACCTTGGACCTTCTTATTGACGATGAATTACATAAATTGCATCCGAATTTAATACAAAAGGCACAATGCCGACTTAAGTACAAGAGGACCGACACTTTTATTTTCTAGGATTTGAACTTCTCCTGTGAGTCCAGTTTTAGATTCCGATGCTTCACTTCAGGTTTACTGTAACCCTTGGGCCTTCTTACTGGCGTTGAAACATAGAAATTGCATCCGAATTTAATACAAAAGGCACAATGCCGACATAAGTACAAGAGGGGTGACACTCTAACATTCAATGATTTGGACCTCTCCTGTGACTCCAGTTTTAGATTCCGATGCTTCACTTGAGGTTTTCTGTATCCCTTTGACCTTCGTATTGACGTCGAAACACAGAAATTGCATCCGAATTTATTACAAAATTCACAATGCCGACTTAGGTACAAGAGGACCGTCACACTCACTTTCTATCATTTGAACCTCTCCTGCGAGTCCAGTTTTAGATTCCGATGCTTCACTTCAGGTTTACTGTATACCTTGGACCTTCTTATTGACGATGAAACACAGAAATTGCGTCCGAATTTAATACAACAGGCACAATGCCGACATAAGTACAAGAGGAGTGACACTTTAACTTTCTATGATTTGAACCTCTCCTGTGACTCCAGTTTCAGATTCCGATGCTTCACTTCAGGTTTACAGTATCCCTTGGACCTTCTTATTGACGATGAAACACAGAAATTGCATCCCAATTTAATACAAAAGGCACAATGCCGGCTTAAGTACAAGAGGACTGACACTCTTACTTTGTATGATTGGAACCTCTCCTGTGAGTCCAGTTTTAGATTCCGATGCTTCACTTGAGGTTTACTGTATCCCTTGGACCTTCTTATTGACGATGAAACACAGATATTGCATCCGAATTTAATACGAAAGGAACAATGGCGACTTAAGTACAAGAGGACTGACACTCTACCTTTCTATGATTTGAACCTCTCCTGTGAGTCCAGTTTTAGATTCCGATGCTTCACTTCATGTTTACTGTATCCCTTGGACCTTCTTATTGACGATGAAACACAGAAACTGCATCCGAATTTAATACAGAAGGCACAATGCCGACTTAAGTACAAGACGAACGACACTCTCACTTTCTATAATTTGAACCTCTCCTGTGAGTCCAGTTTTAGATTACGTTGCTTCACTTCAGGTTTACTGTATACCTTGGAATTTCTTATTGACGATGTAACACAGAAATTGCATCCGATTTTAATAGAAAAGGAACAATGCTGACTTAAGTACAAGAGGACTGACACTCTAATTTTCTGTGATATGAACCTCTCCTGTGTGTCCAGTTTTAGATTCCGATGCTTCACTTCAGGTTTACTGTATCTCTTGGACCTTCTTATTGACGATGAAACACAGAAATTGCGTCCGAATTTAATACAAAAGGCACAATGCCGACATAAGCACAAGAGGAGTGACACTCTAACTTTCTATGATTTGAACCTCTCCTGTGACTCCAGTTGCAGATTCCGATGCTTCACTTCAGGTTTACTGTATACCTTGGACCTTCTTATTGACGATGAAACACACAAATTGCATCCGAATTTAATACAAAAGGCACAATGACGGCTTAAGTACAAGAGGACTGACACTCTAAATTTCTATGATTGGAACCTCTCCTGTGAGTCCAGTTTTAGATTACGATTCTTCACTTCAGGTTTACTGTATACCTTGAACCTTCTTATTGACGATGAAACACAGAAATTGCATCTGAATTTAATACAAAAGGCACAATGCTGACTTAAGTACCAGAGGACTGACACTCTTACTTCCTATGATTTGAATCTATCCTGTGGGTCCAGTTTTAGATTCCGATGCTTCACTTCATATTTACTGTATCCCTTGGGCCTTCGTATTGGCGATGAAACACAGTAATTGCAACCGAATTTAATACAAAAGGCATAATGCCGACTTAAGTACAAGAGGAGTGACACTCTAAATTTCTATGATTTGAACCTCTCCTGTGACTCCAGTTTTAGATTCCAATGCTTCTCTTCAGGTTTACTGTATCCCTTGGACCTTCTAATTGACGATGAATCACAGAAATTGCATCCGAATTTAATACAAAAGGCACAATTCCGACTTAAGTACAAGAGGACTGACATTCTCACATTCTATGATTTGAACCTCTCCTGTGAGTCCAGTTTTAGATTCCGGTGCTTCACTTCAGGTTTACTGTATACCTTGGACCTTTTTATTGACGATGAAACACAGAAATTGCATCCGAAATTAATACAAAATGCACTATGCCGACTTAAGTACAAGAGGGCTCACACTATCTATTTCTATGATTTGAACCTCTCCTGTGAGTTCAGTTTTAGATTCCGATGCTTCACTTTAGGTTTACTGTATCCCTTGGACCTTCTTATTGACGATGAAACACAGAAATTGCATCCGAATTTAATACAAAAGGCACAATGCCGACTTAAGTACAAGAGGACTGACACTCTAACTTTCTATGATTTGAACCGCTCCTAGGAGTCCAGTTTTAGATTCCGGTGCTTCACTTCAGTTTTACTGTATCCCCTGGCCCTTCTTATTGACGATGATACACAGTAATTGCATCCGAACTTAATACAAAACGCACAATGCCGACTTGAGTATAAGAGGACTGACACTCTCACTTTCTATGATTTGAACCTCTCCTGTGAGTCCAGTTTTAGATTCCGATGCTTCACTTCAGTTTTACTGCATCACTTGGACCTTCCTATTGACGATGAAACACTGAAATTGCATCCGAATTTAGTACAAAATGCACAATGCCGATTTAAGTACAAGAGGGCTGACACACTAACTTTCAATGATTGTAACCTCTCCTGTGAGTCCAGTTTTAGATTACGATGCTTCACATCAGGTTTACCGAATACCTTGGACCTTCTAATTGACGATGAAACATAGAAATTGCATCCGAATTTAGTACAATAGGTACAATGCCGATTTAAGTACAAGCGGAATGACACTCAAATTTTCTATTGTTGGAACCTATCCTGTGAGTTCAGGTTTAGAATACGATGCTTCACTTCAGGTTTACTGTATACCTTGGACCTTCTTATTGACGATGAATTACAGAAATTGCATCCGAATTTAATACAAAAGGCACAATGCCGACTTAAGTACAAGAGGACTGACACTCTAACTTTCTATGATTTGAACCGCTCCTAGGAGTCCAGTTTTAGATTCCGGTGCTTCACTTCAGGTTTACTGTATCCCCTGGCCCTTCTTATTGACGATGATACACAGTAATTGCATCCGAACTTAATACAAAACGCACAATGCCGACTTGAGTATAAGAGGACTGACACTCTCACTTTCTATGATTTGAACCTCTCCTGTGAGTCCAGTTTTAGATTCCGATGCTTCACTTCAGGTTTACTATATTCCTTGCACCTTCTTATTGACGATGAAACGCAGAAATTGCTCCGAATTTAATACAAAAGGCACAATGCCGACGTAAGTACATGAGGACCGACACTCTAACTTTCTATGAGTTGAACCTCTCCTGTGAATCCAGTTTTAGATTCCGATGCTTCACTACAATTTTACTGTATCACTTGGACCTTCCTATTGACGATGAAACACTGAAATTGCATCCGAATTTAGTACAAAAGGCACAATGCCGACTTAAGTGCAAGAGGGCTGACACACTAACTTTCAATGATTGTAACCTCTCCTGTGAGTCCAGTTTTAGATTACGATGCTTCACATCAGGTTTACCGAATCCCTTGGACCTTCTAATTGACGATGAAACATAGAAATTGCATCCGAATTTAGTACAATAGGTACAATGCCGATTTAAGTACAAGCGGAATGACACTCAAATTTTCTATTGTTGGAACCTTTCCTGTGAGTTCAGGTTTAGATTACGATGCTTCACTTCAGGTTTACTGTATACCTTGGACCTTCTTATTGACGATGAATTACAGAAATTGCATCCGAATTTAATACAAAAGGCACAATGCCGACTTAAGTACAAAAGGACCGACACTCTTATTTTCTAGGATTTGAACTTCTCCTGTGAGTCCAGTTTTAGATTCCGATGCTTCACTTCAGGTTTACTGTAACCCTTGGGCCTTCTTATTGGCGTTGAAACACAGAAATTGCATCCGAATTTAATACAAAAGGCACAATGCCGACATAAGTACAAGAGGAGTGACACTCTAACTTTCAATGGTTTGAACCTCTCCTGTGACTCCAATTTTAGATTCCGATGCTTCACTTGAGGTTTTCTGTATCCCTTGGACCTTCTTATTGACGATGAAACACAGAAATTGCATCCGAATTTATTACAAAACTAATAATGCCGACTTAGGTACAAGAGGACTGTCACTCTCACTTTCTATCATTTGAACCTCTCCTGCGAGTCCAGTTTTAGATTCCGATGCTTCACTTCAGGTTTACTGTATACCTTGGACCTTCTTATTGACAATGAAACACAGAAATTGCATCCGAATTTAGTACAAAAGGCACAATGCAGACTTAAGTACACGAGGACTGACACTGTAACTTTCTATGATTTGAACCTCCCCTGTGATCCAGTTTTAGATTCCGATGCTTCACTTCAGGTTTACTGTATACCTTGGACCTTCGTATTGACGATGAAACACAGAAATTGCATCCGAATTTAGTACAAAAGGCACAATGCCGACTTAAGTACAAGAATACTGACACTCTCACTTTCTATGCTTTGAACCACTCCTGTGAGTCCAGTTTTAAACTCCGATGCATCACTTCAGGTTTACTGTATCCCTTGGACCTTCTTATTGACGATGAAACACAGAAATTGCATCCGAATTTAATACAAAAGGCACAATGCCGACTTAAGTACAAGAGGACTGACACTCTAACTTTCTATGATTGGAACCTCTCCTGTGAGTCCAGTTTTAGATTACGATGCTTCACTTCAGGTTTACTATATACCTTAGAACTTCTTATTGACGATGAAACACAGATATTGCATCCAAATTTAATACAAAAGGCACAATGCCGACATAAGTACAAGTGGAGTGACACTCTAACTTTCTATGATTTGAACCTCTCCTGTGAGTCCAGTTTTAAATTCCGATGCTTCACTTGAGGTTTACTGTATCCCTTGGACCTTCTTATTGACGATGAAACACAGATATTGCATCCGAATTTAATACGAAAGGCACAATGGCGACTTAAGTACAAGAGGACTGACACTCTAACTTTCTATGATTGGAACCTCTCCTGTGAGTCCAGTTTTAGATTCCAATGCTTCACTTCAGGTTTACTGTATCCCTTGGACCTTCTAATTGACGATGAATCACAGAAATTGAAACCGAATTTAATACAAAAGGCACAATTCCGACTTAAGTACAAGAGGACTGACATTCTCACATTCTATGATTTGAACCTCTCCTGTGAGTCCAGTTTTCGATTCCGGTGCTTCACTTCAGGTTTACTGTATACCTTGGACCTTCTTATTGACGATGAAACACAGAAATTGCATCCGAAATTAATACAAAATGCACTATGCCGACTTAAGTACAAGCGGAATGACACTCAAATTTTCTATTGTTGGAACCTCTCCTGTGAGTTCAGGTTTAGATTACGATGCTTCACTTCAGGTTTACTGTATACCTTGGACCTTCTTATTGACGATGAATTACAGAAATTGCATCCGAATTTAATACAAAAGGCACAATGCCGACTTAAGTACAAGAGGACCGACACTCTTATTTTCTAGGATTTGAACTTCTCCTGTGAGTCCAGTTTTAGATTCCGATGCTTCACTTCAGGTTTACTGTAACCCTTGGGCCTTCTTATTGGCGTTGAAACATAGAAATTGCATCCGAATTTAATACAAAAGGCACAATGCCGACATAAGTACAAGAGGGGTGACACTCTAACATTCAATGGTTTGGACCTCTCCTGTGACTCCAGTTTTAGATTCCGATGCTTCACTTGAGGTTTTCTGTATCCCTTTGACCTTCGTATTGACGTCGAAACACAGAAATTGCATCCGAATTTATTACAAAATTCACAATGCCGACTTAGGTACAAGAGGACTGTCACACTCACTTTCTATCATTTGAACCTCTCCTGCGAGTCCAGTTTTAGATTCCGATGCTTCACTTCAGGTTTACTGTATACCTTGGACCTTCTTATTGACGATGAAACACAGAAATTGCGTCCGAATTTAATACAACAGGCACAATGCCGACATAAGTACAAGAGGAGTGACACTTTAACTTTCTATGATTTGAACCTCTCCTGTGACTCCAGTTTCAGATTCCGATGCTTCACTTCAGGTTTACAGTATCCCTTGGACCTTCTTATTGACGATGAAACACAGAAATTGCATCCCAATTTAATACAAAAGGCACAATGCCGGCTTAAGTACAAGAGGACTGACACTCTTACTTTGTATGATTGGAACCTCTCCTGTGAGTCCAGTTTTAGATTCCGATGCTTCACTTGAGGTTTACTGTATCCCTTGGACCTTCTTATTGACGATGAAACACAGATATTGCTTCCGAATTTAATACGAAAGGAACAATGGCGACTTAAGTACAAGAGGACTGACACTCTACCTTTCTATGATTTGAACCTCTCCTGTGAGTCCAGTTTTAGATTCCGATGCTTCACTTCATGTTTACTGTATCCCTTGGACCTTCTTATTGACGATGAAACACAGAAACTGCATCCGAATTTAATACAGAAGGCACAATGCCGACTTAAGTACAAGAGGAATGACACTCTCACTTTCTATAATTTGAACCTCTCCTGTGAGTCCACTTTTAGATTACGTTGCTTCACTTCAGGTTTACTGTATACCTTGGAATTTCTTATTGACGATGAAACACAGAAATTGCATCCGATTTTAATAGAAAAGGAACAATGCTGACTTAAGTACAAGAGGACTGACACTCTAATTTTCTGTGATATGAACCTCTCCTGTGTGTCCAGTTTTAGATTCCGATGCTTCACTTCAGGTTTACTGTATCTCTTGGACCTTCTTATTGACGATGAAACACAGAAATTGCGTCCGAATTTAATACAAAAGGCACAATGCCGACATAAGTACAAGAGGAGTGACACTCTAACTTTCTATGATTTGAACCTCTCCTGTGACTCCAGTTGCAGATTCCGATGGTTCACTTCAGGTTTACTGTATACCTTGGACCTTCTTATTGACGATGAAACACAGAAATTGCATCCGAATTTAATACAAAAGGCACAATGACGGCTTAAGTACAAGAGGACTGACACACTAAATTTCTATGATTGGAACCTCTCCTGTGAGTCCAGTTTTAGATTACGATTCTTCACTTCAGGTTTACTGTATACCTTGAACCTTCTTATTGACGATGAAACACTGAAATTGCATCTGAATTTAATACAAAAGGCACAATGCTGACTTAAGTACCAGAGGACTGACACTCTTACTTCCTATGATTTGAATCTATCCTGTGGGTCCAGTTTTAGATTCCGATGCTTCACTTCAGGTTTACTGTATCCCTTGGGCCTTCGTATTGGCGATGAAACACAGTAATTGCAACCGAATTTAATACAAAAGGCATAATGCCGACTTAAGTACAAGAGGAGTGACACTCTAACTTTCTACGATTTGAACCTCTCCTGTGACTCCAGTTTTAGATTCCAATGCTTCTCTTCAGGTTTACTGTATCCCTTGGACCTTCTAATTGACGATGAATCACAGAAATTGCATCCGAATTTAATACAAAAGGCACAATTCCGACTTAAATTCGGACGCAAATTCTGTGTTTGATCGTCAATAAAAAGGTCCAAGTTAACAGTAAACCGGAAGTGAAGCATCGGATTCTAAAACTGGACTCACAGGAGAGGTTCAAATCATAGAAAGTTAGAGTGTCAGCCCTCTTGTACTTATGTCGGCACTTTGCCTTTTGTATTAAATTCAGATGCAATTTCTGTGTTTCATCGTCAATAAGAAGGTCCAAAGGATTCAGTAAACCTGAAGTGAAACATCGGAATCTAAAACTGGACTCACAGGAGAGGTTCAAATCATAGAAAGTTAGAGTGTTGGTCCTCTTGTAATTAAGTCGGCATTGTGCCTTTTGTATTAAATTCGGATGCAATTTCTGTGTTTCATCGTCATTAAGAAGGTTCAAGGTACACAGTAAACGTGAAGTGAAGCATCGGAATCTAAAACTGGACTCACATGAGAGGATGAAATCATGGAAAGTTGGAGTGTCAGTCCTTTTGTACTTAAGTCGGCATTGTGCCTTTTGTATTAAATTCGGACGCAAACTCTGTGTTTCATCGTCAATAAGAAGGTCCAAGTTATACAGTAAACCTGAAGTGAAGCATCGGAATCTAAAACTGAACTCACAGGAGAGGTTCAAATCATAGAAAGTTAGAGTGTCAGTCCTCTTGTACTTAAGTCGGCATTGTGCTTTGTGTATTAAATTCGGACGCAAACTCTGTGATTCATCGTCAATAAGAAGGTCTGAGGTATACAGTAAACCAGAAGTGAAGCATCTGAATCTAATACTGGACTCACAGGAGAGGTTCAAATCATAGAAAGTTAGAGTGTCAGCCCTCTTGTACTTAAGTCGGCATTTTGCCTTTTGTATTAAATTCGGATGCAATTTCTGTGTTTCATCGTCAATAAGATGGCCCAAGGTATACAGTAAACCTGAAGTGAAGCATCGGAATCTAAAACAGGACTCACAGGAGGGGTTTAAGTCATAGAAAGTTACGGTGTGAGTCCTCTTGTACTTAAGTCGGCATTGAGCCTTTTGTTTTAAATTCGGATGCAATTTCTGTGTTTCATCGTCATTAAGAAGGTTCAAGGTATACAGTAAACGTGAAGTGAAGCATCGGAATCTAAAACTGGACTCACATGAGAGGTTGAAATCATGGAAAGTTAGAGTGTCAGTCCTCTTGTACGTAAGTCGGCATTGTGCCTTTTGTATTAAATTCGGACGCAAACTCTGTGTTTCATCGTCAATAAGAAAGTCCAAGTTATACAGTAAAACTGAAGTGAGGCATCGGAATCTAAAACTGAACTTACAGGAGAGGTTTAAATCATAGAAAGAGTGTCAGCCCTCTTTTACTTAAGTCGGCATTATGCCTTTTGTATTAAATTCGGATGCAATTTCTGTGTTTCATCGTCAATAAGAATGTCCAAGGGATACAGTAAACCTGAAGTGAAGCTTCGGAATCTAAAACTGGACTCACAAGAGAGGTTCAAATCATAGAAAGTTAGAGTGTCAGTCCTCTTGTACTTAAGTCGGCATTGTGCCTTTTGTATTAATTTCGGATGCAATATCTGTGTTTCATCGTCAATACGAAGGTCCAAAGGATACAGTTAACATGAAGTGAAGCATCGGAATCTAAAACTGGACTCACAGGAGCGGTTCAAATCATAGACGGTGAGAGTGTCAGTCCTCTTGTACTTAAGTCAGCACTGTGCCTTTTGTATTAAATTCGGATGCAATTTCTGTGTTTCATCGTAAATAAGAAGGTCCAAGTTATACAGTAAACCTGACGTGCATCATCGGAATCTAAAACTGGACTCACAAGAGAGGTTGATAACATAGAAAATTAGAGTGTCAGTACTCTTGTACTTACGTCGGCATTGTGCCTTTCGAATTTAATTTGGATGCAATTTCTGTGTTTCATCGTCAATAAGAAGATCCAAGGTATACATTAAACCGGAAGTGAAGCATCGGATTCTAAAACTGGACTCACAGGAGAGGTTCAAATCATAGAAAGTTAGAGTGTCAGTCCTCTTGTACTTAAGTCGGCATTGTCTCTTTTGTATTAAATTCGGACGCAATTTCTGTGTTTCGTCGTCAATTAGAAGGTCCAAAGTATACAGTAAACCTGAAGTGAAGTATCGGAATCTAAAACTGGACTCAAAGGAGAGTTTCAAATCATAGAAGATTATAGTGTCAGTCATCTTGTCCTTAGGTCGGCCATGTGCCTTTTGTATTAAATTCGGATGCAATTTCTGTGTTTCATTGTCAATAAGATGGTCCAACGGATACAGGAAACCAGAAGTGAAGCATCGGAATCCAAAACTGGACTCACAGGAGAGGTTGAAATTATGGAAAGTTAGAATGTCAGTCCTCTTGTACTTCAGTCGGCATTGTGCATTTTGTATTAAATTCGGATGCAATTTCTGTGTTTCATCGTCAATAAGAAGGTCCGAGGTATACAGTAAACCAGAAGTGAAGCATCTGAATCTAAAACTGGACTCACAGGAGAGGTTCAAATCATAGAAAGTTAGAGTGTCAGTCCTCTTGTACTTAAGTCGGCATTTTGAGTTTTTGTATTAAATTCGGATGCAATTTCTGTGTTTCATCGTCAATAAGATGGCCCAAGGTATACAGTAAACCTGAAGTGAAGCATCGGAATCTAAAACTGGACTCACATGAGAGGTTGAAATCATGGAAAGTTAGAGTGTCAGTCCTCTTGTACTTAAGCCGGCATTGTGCCTTTTGTATTAAATTCGGACGCAAACTCTGTGTTTCATCGTCAATAAGAAGGTCCAAGTTATACAGTAAACCTGAAGTGATGCATCGGAATCTAAAACTGAACTCACAGGAGAGGTTCAAATCATAGAAAGTTAGAGTGTCAGTCCTCTTGTACTTAAGTCAGCATTGTGCTTTTTTTATTAAATTCGGACGCAAACTCTGTGTTTCATCGTCAACAAGAAGGTCCGAGGTATACAGTAAACCAGAAGTGAAGCATCTGAATCTAAAACTGGACTCACAGGAGAGGTTCAAATCATAGAAAGTTAGAGTGTCAGTCCTCTTGTACTTAAGTCGGCATTGTGCTTCTTGTATTAAATTCGGACGCAAACTCTGTGTTTCATCGTCAATAAGAAGGTCCAAGTTATACAGTAAACCTGAAGTGAAGCATCGGAATCTAAAACTGGACTCACAGGAGAGGTTCAATTCATAGAACGTTAGAGTGTCAGCTCTCTTGTACTTAAGTCGGCATTATGCCTTTTGTATTAAATTCGGATGCAATTTCTGTGTTTCATCGTCAATAAGAATGTCCAAGGGATACAGTAAACCTGAAGTGAAGCTTCGGAATCTAAAACTGGACTCACAAGAGAGGTTCAAATCATAGAAAGTTAGAGTGTCAGTCCTCTTGTACTTAAGTCGGCATTGTGCCTTTTGTATTAATTTCGGATGCAATATCTGTGTTTCATCGTCAATACGAAGGTCCAAAGGATACAGTTAACATGAAGTGAGCATCGGAATCTAAAACTGGACCCACAGGAGAGGTTCAAATCATAGAAGGTGAGAGTGTCAGTCCTCTTGTACTTAAGTCGGCATTGTGCCTTTAGTATTAAATTCATATGCAATTTCTGTGTTTCATCGTCAATAAGCAGGTCCAAAGGATACAGTAAACCTGAAGTGAAGCATCGGAATCTAAAACTGGACTCACAGGAGGGGTTCAAATCATAGAAAGTAGGAGTGTCAGTCCTCTTTTACTTAAGTCGGCATTCTGCCTTTTGTATTAAATTCCAATGCAATGTCTATGTTTCATCGTCAATAAGAAGGTGCAAGGTATACAGTAAACCTGAAACGAAGCATCGGAATCTAAAACTGTACTCACAGGAGAGGTTCAAATCTTAGAAAGTGAGAGTGTCAGTCCTCTTGTACTTAAGTCGGCATTCTGCCTTTTGTATTAAATTCCAATGCAATGTCTGTGTTTCATCGTCAATAAGAAGGTGCAAGGTATACAGTAAACCTGAAGTGAAGCATCGGAATCTAAAACTGGACTCACAGGAGAGGTTCAAATCATAGATAGTGAGAGTGGCAGTCCTCTTGTACTTAAGTCGGCATTGTGCCTTTTGTATTATATTCGCATGCAATTTCTGTGTTTCATCGTCAATAAGAATGTCCAAGGGATACAGTAAACCTGAAGTGAAGCATCGGAATCTAAAACTGGACTCACACGAGAGGTTAAAATCATAGAAAGTGAGAGTGTCAGTCCTCTTGTCCTTAAGTCGGCATTGTGCCATTTGTATTAAATTCTGATGCAATTTCTGTGTTTCATCGTCAATAAGAAGGTCCAAAGGATACAGTAAACCTGAAGTGAAACATCGGAATCTAAAACTGGACTCACAGGAGAGGTTCAAATCATAGAAAGTTAGAGTGTTAGTCCCCTTGTACTTGAGTCGGCTTGGTGCCTTTTGTATTAAATTCGGACGCAAATTCTGTGTTTGATCGTCAATAAGGTCCAAGGTATACAGTAAACCTGAAGTGAAACATCGGAATCTAAAACTGGACTCACAGGAGAGGTTCAAATCATAGAGAGTTAGAGTATCACTCCTCTTGTACTTAACTCGGCATTGTGCATTTTGTATTAAATTCGGATGCAATTTCTGTGTTTCTTCGTCAATAAGAAGGTCCAAGGGATACAGTAAACCTGAAGTGAAGCATCGGAATCTAAATCTGGACTCACAGGAGAGGTTGAAATCATGGAAAGTTAAACTGTCAGTCCTCTTGTACTTAACTCGGCATTGTGAATATCGAATTTAATTCGGATGCAATTTCTGTGTTTCATCGTCAATAAGAAGGTCCAAAGCATACAGTAAATCTGAAATGAAGCATCGGAATCTAAAACTGGACTCACAGGAGAGGTTCAAATCATAGAAAGTGAGAGTGTCAGTCCTCTTTTACTTAAGTCGGCATTGTGCATTTTGTATTAAATTCGGATGCAATTTCTGTGTTTCATCGTCAATCAGAAGGTCCAAGGGATACAGTAAACCTGAAGTGAAGCATCGGAATCTAAAACTGGACTCACACGAGAGGTTCAAATCATAGAAAGTGAGAGTGTCAGTCCTCTTTTACTTAAGTCGGCATTGTGCCTTTTGTATTAAATTCTGATGCAATTTCTGTGTTTCATCGTCAATAAGAAGGTCCAAAGGATACAGTAAACCTGAAGTGAAACATCGGAATCTAAAACTGGACTCACAGGAGAGGTTCAAATCATAGAAAGTAAGAGTGTTGGTCCTCTTGTACTTAAGTCGGCATTGTGCCTTTTGTATTAAATTCGGACGCAAATTCTGTGTTTCATCGTCAATAATAAGGTCCAAGGTATACAGTAAACCTGAAGTGAAGCATCGAAATCTAAAACTGGACTCACAGGAGAGGTTCTAATCATAGAGAGTTAGAGTGTTAGTCCTCTTGTACTTAAGTCGGCATTGTGCCTTTTGTATTAAATTCGGACGCAAATTCTGTGTTTGATCGTCAATAAAAAGGTCCAAGTTATACAGTAAACCGGAAGGGAAGCATCGGATTCTAAAACTGGACTCACAGGAGAGGTTCAAATCATAGAAAGTTAGAGTGTCAGCCCTCTTGTACTTAAGTCGGCATTTTGCCTTTTGTATTAAATTCAGATGCAATTTCTGTGTTTCATCGTCAATAAGATGGCCCAAGGTATACAGTAAACCTGAAGTGAAGCATCGGAATCTAAAACAGGACTCACAGGAGGGGTTTAAGTCATAGAAAGTTACGGTGTGAGTCCTCTTGTACTTAAGTCGGCATTGAGCCTTTTGTATGAAATTCGGATGCAATTTCTGTGTTTCATCGTCATTAAGAAGGTTCAAGGTATACAGTAAACGTGAAGTGAAGCATCGGAATCTAAAACTGGACTCACATGAGAGGTTGAAATCATGGAAAGTTAGAGTGTCAGTCCTCTTGTACTTAAGTCGGCATTGTGCCTTTTGTATTAAATTCGGACGCAAACTCTGTGTTTCATCGTCAATAAGAAAGTCCAAGTTATACAGTAAACCTGAAGTGAGGCATCGGAATCTAAAACTGAACTCACAGGAGAGGTTCAAATCATAGATAGTTAGAGTGTCAGTCATCTTGTACTTAAGTCGGCATTGTGCTTTTTGTATTAAATTCGTACGCAAACTCTGTGTTTCATCGTCAATAAGAAGGTCCAAGTTATACACTAAACCTGAAGTGAAGCATCGGAATCTAAAACTAGACTCACAGGAGAGGTTCAAATCATAGAAAGTTAGAGTGTCAGCCCTCTTGTACTTAAGTCGGCATTATGCCTTTTTTATTAAATTCGGATGCAATTTCTGTGTTTCATCGTCAATAAGAATATCCAAGGGATACAGTAAACCTGAAGTGAAGCTTCGGAATCTAAAACTGGACTCACAAGAGAGGTTCAAATCATAGAAAGTTAGAGTGTCAGTCCTCTTGTACTTAAGTCGGCATTGTGCCTTTTGTATTAATTTCGGATGCAATATCTGTGTTTCATCGTCAATACGAAGGTCCAAAGGATACAGTTAACATGAAGTGAAGCATCGGAATCTAAAACTGGACTCACAGGAGCGGTTCAAATCATAGACGGTGAGAGTGTCAGTCCTCTTGTACTTAAGTCAGCACTGTGCCTTTTGTATTAAATTCGGATGCAATTTCTGTGTTTCATCGTAAATAAGAAGGTCCAAGTTATACAGTAACCCTGACGTGCATCATCGGAATCTAAAACTGGACTCACAAGAGAGGTTGATAACATAGAAAATTAGAGTCTCAGTACTCTTGTACTTACGTCGGCATTGTGCCTTTCGAATTTAATTTGGATGCAATTTCTGTGTTTCATCGTCAATAAGAAGATCCAAGGTATACATTAAACCGGAAGTGAAGCATCGGATTCTAAAACTGGACTCACAGGAGAGGTTCAAATCATAGAAAGTTAGAGTGTCAGTCCTCTTGTACTTAAGTCGGCATTTTGAGTTTTTGTATTAAATTCGGATGCAATTTCTGTGTTTCATCGTCAATAAGATGGCCCAAGGTATACAGTAAACCTGAAGTGAAGCATCGGAATCTAAAGCTGGACTCACATGAGAGGTTGAAATCATGGAAAGTTAGAGTGTCAGTCCTCTTGTACTTAAGCCGGCATTGTGCCTTTTGTATTAAATTCGGACGCAAACTCTGTGTTTCATCGTCAATAAGAAGGTCCAAGTTATACAGTAAACCTGAAGTGATGCATCGGAATCCAAAACTGAACTCACAGGAGAGGTTCAAATCATAGAAAGTTAGAGTGTCAGTCCTCTTGTACTTAAGTCAGCATTGTGCTTTTTTTATTAAATTCGGACGCAAACTCTGTGTTTCATCGTCAACAAGAAGGTCCGAGGTATACAGGAAACCAGAAGTGAAGCATCTGAATCTAAAACTGGACTCACAGGAGAGGTTCAAATCATAGAAAGTTAGAGTGTCAGTCCTCTTGTACTTAAGTCGGCATTGTGCTTTTTGTATTAAATTCGGACGCAAACTCTGTGTTTCATCGTCAATAAGAAGGTCCAAGTTATACAGTAAACCTGAAGTGAAGCATCGGAATCTAAAACTGGACTCACAGGAAAGGTTCAATTCATAGAAAGTTAGAGTGTCAGCTCTCTTGTACTTAAGTCGGCATTATGCCTTTTGTATTAAATTCGGATGCAATTTCTGTGTTTCATCGTCAATAAGAATGTCCAAGGGATACAGTAAACCTGAAGTGAAGCTTCGGAATCTAAAACTGGACTCACAAGAGAGGTTCAAATCATAGAAAGTTAGAGTGTCAGTCCTCTTGTACTTAAGTCGGCATTGTGCCTTTTGTATTAATTTCGGATGCAATATCTGTGTTTCATCGTCAATACGAAGGTCCAAAGGATACAGTTAACATGAAGTGAGCATCGGAATCTAAAACTGGACCCACAGGAGAGGTTCAAATCATAGAAGGTGAGAGTGTCAGTCCTCTTGTACTTAAGTCGGCATTGTGCCTTTAGTATTAAATTCATATGCAATTTCTGTGTTTCATCGTCAATAAGCAGGTCCAAAGGATACAGTAAACCTGAAGTGAAGCATCGGAATCAAAAACTGGACTCACAGGAGGGGTTCAAATCATAGAAAGTAGGAGTGTCAGTCCTCTTTTACTTAAGTCAGCACTGTGCCTTTTGTATTATATTCGGATGCAATATCTGTGTTTCATCGTCAATAAGAATGTCCAAGGGATACTGTAAACCTGAAGTGAAGCATCGGAATCTGAAACTGGACTCACACGAGAGGTTCAAATCATAGAAAGTGAGAATGTCAGTCCTCTTGTCCTTAAGTCGGCATTGTGCCTTTTGTATTAAATTCGCATGCAATTTCTGTGTTTCATCGTCAATAAGAATGTCCTAGGGATACAGTAAACCTGAAGTGAAGCATCGGAATCTGAAACTGGACTCACACGAGAGGTTCAAATCATAGAAAGTGAGAGTGTCAGTCCTCTTGTCCTTAAGTCGGCATTGTGCCTTTAGTATTAAATTCTGATGCAATTTCTGTGTTTCATCGTCAATAAGAAGCTCCAAAGGATACAGTAAACCTGAAGTGAAACATCGGAATCTAAAACTGGACTCACAGGAGAGGTTCAAATCATAGAAAGTTAGAGTGTTAGTCCTCTTGTACTTAAGTCGGCATTGTGCCTTTTGTATTAAATTCGGACTCAAATTCTGTGTTTGATCGTCAATAATAAGGTCCAAGGTATACAGTAAACCTGAAGTGAAACATCGGAATCTAAAACTGGACTCACAGGAGAGGTTCTAATCATAGAGAGTTAGAGTATCACTCCTTTTGTACTTAACTCGGCATTGTGCATTTTGTATTAAATTCGGATGCAATTTCTGTGTTTCTTCGTCAATAAGAAGGTCCAAGGGATACAGTAAACCTGAAGTGAAGCATCGGAATCTAAATCTGGACTCACAGGAGAGGTTGAAATCATGGAAAGTTAAACTGTCAGTCCTCTTGTACTTAACTCGGCATTGTGAATATCGAATTTAATTCGGATGCAATTTCTGTGTTTCATCGTCAATAAGAAGGTCCAAAGCATACAGTAAATCTGAAATGAAGCATTGGAATCTAAAACTGGACTCACAGGAGAGGTTCAAATCATAGAAAGTGAGAGTGTCAGTCCTCTTTTACTTAAGTCGGCATTGTGCATTTTGTATTAAATTCGGATGCAATTTCTGTGTTTCATCGTCAATCAGAAGGTCCAAGGGATACAGTAAACCTGAAGTGAAGCATCGGAATCTAAAACTGGACTCACACGAGAGGTTCAAATCATAGAAAGTGAGAGTGTCAGTCCTCTTTTACTTAAGTCGGCATTGTGCCTTTTGTATTAAATTCTGATGCAATTTCTGTGTTTCATCGTCAATAAGAAGGTCCAAAGGATACAGTAAACCTGAAGTGAAACATCGGAATCTAAAACTGGACTCACACGAGAGGTTCAAATCATAGAAAGTTAGAGTGTTGGTCCTCTTGTACTTAAGTCGGCATTGTGCCTTTTGTATTAAATTCGGACGCAAATTCTGTGTTTCATCGTCAATAATAAGGTCTAAGGTATACAGTAAACCTGAAGTGAAGCATCGGAATCTAAAACTGGACTCACAGGAGAGGTTATAATCATAGAGAGTTAGAGTATCACTCCTCTTGTACTTAACTCGGCATGTGCCTTTTGTATTAAATTCGGTTGCAATTTCTGTGTTTCTTCATCAATAAGAAGGTCCAAGGGATACAGTAAACCTGAAGTGAAGCATCGGAATCTAAAACTGGACTCACAGGAGAGGTTCAAATCATAGAAAGTGAGAGTGTCAGTCCTCTTTTACATAAGTCGGCATTGTGCCTTTTGTATTAAATGCGGATGCAATTTCTTTGTTTCATCGTCAATAAGAAGGTCCAAAGGATACAGTAAACCTGAAGTGAAGCATCGGAATATAAAACGGGACTCACAGAAGAGGTTGATATCATAGAAAATTAGAGTCTCAGTACTCTTGTACTTAAGTCGGCATTGTGCCTTTCGAATTTAAGTCGGATGCAATTTCTGTGTTTCATCGTCAATAAGAAGGTCCAAGGTATACAGTAAACCTGAAATGAAGCATCGTAATCTAAAACTGGACTCACAGGAGAGGTTCAAATCATAGAAAGTGAGAGTGTCAGTCCTCTTGAACTTAAGTCGGCATTGGCCTTTTGTATTAAATTCCAATGCAATTTCTGTGTTTCATCGTCAATTAGAAGGTGCCTGGTATACAGTAAACCTGAAGTGAAGCATCGGAATCTAAAACTGGACTCACACGAGAGGTTCAAATCATAGAAAGTGAGAGTGTCAGTCCTCTTTTACTTAAGTCGGCATTGTGCCTTTTGTATTAAATTCTGATGCAATTTCTGTGTTTCATCGTCAATAAGAAGGTCCAAAGGATACAGTAAACCTGAAGTGAAACATCGGAATCTAAAACTGGACTCACAGGAGAGGTTCAAATCATAGAAAGTTAGAGTGTTGGTCCTCTTGTACTCTAGTCGGCATTGTGCCTTTTGTATTAAATTCGGACGCAAATTCTGTGTTTCATCGTCAATAATAAGGTCCAAGGTATACAGTAAACCTGAAGTGAAGCATCGGAATCTAAAACTGGTCTCACAGGAGAGGTTCTAATCATAGAGAGTTAGAGTATCACTCCTCTTGTACTTAACTCGGCATTGTGCCTTTTGTATTAAATTCGGATCCAATTTCTGTGTTTCTTCGTCAATAAGAAGGTCCAAGGGATACAGTAAACCTGAAGTGAAGCATCGGAATCTAATACTGGACTCACAGGAGGGGTTGAAATCATGGAAAGTTAAACTGTCAGTCCTCTTGTACTTAACTCGGCATTGTGCCTATCGAATTTAATTCGGATGCAATTTCTGTCTTTCATCGTCAATAAGAAGGTCCAAAGCATACAGTAAATCTGAAATGAAGCATCTTAATCTAAAACTGGACTCACAGGAGAGGTTCAAATTATAGAAAGTGAAAGTGTCAGTCCTCTTTTACTTAAGTCGGCATTGTGCATTTTGTATTAAATTCGGATGCAATTTCTGTGTTTCATCGCACTCGCAGTCGAGCAGCCGACCCGAGCGGAACGCTGCTCTCTGCACCTGGCGTAGCTGCCCGCGGATAGCTCCTTGGAGTGGTCCCTAATAAGCTACAACTGGCGTAGCTGCCAGTGACGCTCTTCTGAGCGGCACGAACCCGCGCAAGCTGCTTAACGCTTTCGGGCGCTAAGTGGCAAGAGCTTCGGCTCCACCTCCTGCAACTTCGGTTGCAAACCTCCCCAGCGGGACTCTCCCGTTCTTTGGTAGGGTAATCTCAGTGTCAGGGGCCCGTTCACGTCGGATAACCCCGCGCACTGTAGGCCGCTCTCTTCAACCCGCGCTCTCTTGCGCCGCGCATTGCACTCCGCGCAGATAGGTCGTAGGGACCCCCCTCTTCTGTAGGAACAGGATACACAGCGCTTTCGCTAAAAAGCATTATTGTCGCTCCTTAAAAAGAGCAAAATTGTCGTGTTCCATCCTTCCCTATCCAAATAAATAACTACTCCTGAAACAGCGAAGATGTCCGATCTTTCCTGTGCTTCCCCACCACTCACCCGCAGCAAAGCTGCAGCACAAGAGGCGGTAATGCCGGCTACTCCCGCCATCATTTCCGTCCCACTGTCCACCTTCCAGGAGCAGGTTGCCCTGAAGGACCAGCAGATCGCGGAACAGCTGGAGCTGATCGCAGAGCTGATGGGCAGCGAAAACACACGAACAGAAACACCCACACCACACACACAGGCACCTGCTGAACAACAGAAGGACATGCCCCCTCTTTCACCTCTGGCGGCCCAGGCACCGACGGAACCGGATCCAGAGCCGACAGAGGATACAACAAACACCGATGAAGACGGGCCGTGGCAGCAGGTCGGCCCAAGGCGCAAACAACAACCAACTACGCAAACAAGTGAGCCCACAAACTCACGAGGCAACGGCCAAGCGCTGCTGTCAACACCATCCACGCCGCGAACAAACAATAACAACACAGGGACCAACACAAACAACCCTGCGACTGCAGCAACCACAAACATACACGCAGCTACGCAGAACACTAACAACACCGCGACTGGCTTCCCACCGGTCATCATTCACAACTATGGAGACCTAAGTCTCCTAAACAAAGAATTTAACAATAATCACAGCCCCACAACATACTACTCCAAGCTCACCGGGGAACACGCCGCACTGTACGCGGCGAACAAGGCAGACTACACGAATCTACTGGACTTTCTCAAAGAAAGGAAGGTAGAACACTTCACGTACAGGACAGTCTTGGAAAAAACACAACAGTACGTGATTAAGGGGATAGACTCACGAACCCCGACCGACACGGTACACAACGAACTCTCTGCTCTCGGGTGGGAGTGCATTCGGGTAAACCGGATGTCAGAGTTCGGCACAGCGAGACCGTCACATAACTACATGGCGGAGCTGGCCGACACGGCCAAATCCCGCGACCTGCTGAAGCTAAAATTATTTCTTCACATGGTCGTTAATGTAGAGGTGTACAACACGCCGCGCACCCCCCAACAATGCCACAACTGCCAGCGTTATGCGCACGCGGGTATCAGATGCGGTCTCGCACCCCGCTGCCGCATTTGCGCTGGCGGTTACACAACCCAACGCTGCAAACTCCCCAATACAGCACCTCGCAAGTGCGCCAACTGTGGTGCTGCCCATCCGGCTAACTACAGAGGGTGCATTGCTTACAAAGCAGCTCTGAGGCGCAAAATCGCGAAACATGCGAAACCTACCGCCATCACAGTTCCAAAACCGCCCCCGCGCCCAGTAAGAAGTGGAATACCCTTCGCTGGAGTGGTCGCTGGCAGCCCCAGCAGCGCGGGACGGTCAGAGGAGCCCCAGAGCTCAGAACACGCTCAGCAAACATCCCCAGCAACAGACACACAACAGACAAGCACAACAAATGACACCACTCCCGCACCGGGCACACCACACGAAACAAGCAACAACACCACTCTACCCCCTGAGATCGCGAACTGCAGCCCACCACACGCTACAGAAAACGCACCCACACAGGGACAACCACAGCGCCAGAGGAGGAGGAGAAGGAGAAACAGCCGCAGCACGAGGAACACGACCGCACCACAACAAATACACAGTCAACAGAACACCAAAACCCACGAACACATCCCGGACACTAACTCAACAACCCACATAACACACCCACTCACCTCAGAAAATACACAGGCGCCCACAACTGCCACACGAACAACCGACTCGCAGGCCAGCCCTCACCAAACGCCAACACTGGAACAAGCGGCCGCTAACACGACCAACAACTCCCAGGCCGACATGACCAATATCACAACAACATTCCAGAGAATAATGGAAACATTATTCCCCGGACGCACGACCACCGAAATAGTCACGAAGATTATGGGGTGTGTCTCACAACTCTTCATGCAGTTCATGTCGGGTACGCTCAACTGGACTAGCTTCCAAGCCACTATCACACCGCTCTTTACACTACTACATGGATAATACACCACACCAGCCCCGAAACGCAGACTTAAACACAATCACACAGATCCTGTTTTGGAATGCCAACGGGATCGCAAACAAAAAAGCCGAGATGGCCGCGTTCCTGGAGCGAGAGGGTATCCGAATCGCTCTTGTGAACGAAACACTGCTTACGCCTCGCAAACAACTAAACCTCCCAGGTTATTGCGTCTATCGTACCGACCGAGCGGATGGCAGGAGGGGAGGCGGCACGGCAATCATTATACACAGAGACATAGACCACACGAACATCGAGCTCCCAGCACTTGAAAGACTGGAGGCTACGGCCGTTAGGGTCAAGTTCAACGGAGCCAACACCACACTGGTATCGCTATACAATCCTCCTAAAAACATAGTAACACGTGATATCAGCACAGTACTCAACATGGCACCGCGGGTAATAGCCGCTGGAGACCTCAACGCAAAACACCCCGATTGGAACTCACGAATACGAACCTCCAACGGCAAGAAACTGTACGAACACGCACTAGGCCGAAACTACATTATACTTGGGCCGGACGTTCCCACGTTCGTGCCTACACAGGCCCGACATAGGCCAGACGTGTTAGACATAGCCCTCATAAAGGGCATCACATGCACACTCAACCTAACGGTTGAAAACGATCTGGACTCAGACCACATGCCTGTAATACTGCACATGGAAGAGACACTGCAGGACATCGAACCACGCAGGATGCTTAACTACAAGCGTGCGAACTGGACACTGTTCAAGGAAACGCTTGATAGTCGCATTCCTGACACCCACGAAATTAACAACACACAGCAAATCGATGAGGCTGTGGAGGCTCTCACAACTGCCGTCCAAGACGCAATGACTGACGCCATTCCATTTACAACACCAAGACAACACTCGACGGCCCTGCCCCAGGAAATCCTGGGCCTTATCTCAATGAGGAACCGCCTCAGGAGATACTGGCAGCGTACCAGGCGCCCGTTCTATAAACTGCACGTCAACAGACTCCAGGGCATAATACGGAATAAAGTCCAAACATTCAGAAACGAACAATGGGGACAGAGACTCGCTCGGCTGGATACCACACGTCCTGGCGTGTGGCAGCTGGCCAGACACTTCACCAGGGAGAAACATTACATTCCCACGTTACAAGGACCAGACGGCCCAGCCTACTCCGCGATGGAGAAGGCAGAGCTTATGGCCACAACACTTGCAGCGTCCTTCATGCCGAATCTGGTTGCTTCAGACCCAGCATTCACACTTGAAACGGACCAGGAGGTTACACGACTTGTAGCCCAGCCCTCGCGCGACGTAATCAGACGTGCTAGCACAAATGAAGTCACATGGGCTATCAAGCACACCAACGCTATAAAAGCCCCTGGGCCTGATGGCATTCAAAACCGTGTCCTCCAGGAGTTCACGGATAAAGCCGTAGAATACCTCACACACCTAACGAATGCCATCCTGACACACCAACACTTCCCTGACTTTTGGAAGGCGGCCAAGGTCCTGATGCTCAGGAAGCCAGGGAAAGACCACTCCCTCCCACAAAATTACCGACCCATCAGTCTGCTGTGCTCGCTCAGCAAGATTGTTGAGAAGGTAATACTAAAACGTATCACTAGGCATTGCATCGCCAACGACACCCTAAGACCGGAGCAATACGGCTTTAGGAATCACCACTCGACAACACAACAACTCCTCCGCGTAGTCGAACATATAACACACGGCTACAACATGAACAAAGCCACAGGGGCCGTGTTCCTAGACATCGAAAAGGCTTTCGATCGTCTCTGGCACAACGGACTCATACGCAAACTAAGCGAAGCTGGTTACCCAGACGGACTCGTACGTCTCATACACTCATATCTCACGAACAGATGTTTCAACACTAACGTGCAGGATAAACAATCAACACAACACGGTATCCAAGCTGGAGTACCCCAAGGAAGCATTCTGGGGCCCATCTTGTTTAACCTGTACATTAATGACTACCCAGCGACACGAAACACGACGTTAGCCGTCTACGCGGATGACACAGCCATCCTCGCGCAAGACTGGAAACCGTCGAACATCAACTCACCAATACAGACAGCACTCAGAACAGCTGAACCTTGGCTGGAGCGATGGCGTATTAAAGTAAACGTCGACAAGTGCGAAGCAGTTCTGTTCACACGCAGACCGAAACTACTGCGCAAACACCAACACTGTAGACCGATAACACTACATACACGCCCAATACGTTTCCGAGAGAAAGTCAGATACCTTGGTGTCTGGCTGGACCGGAAACTTACATGGGGGGACCACATCGAATACGTTGCCAACCGAGCGCACGCGAGGCTCAAACAGCTCTACCCAATGCTCAACAGGGAAAGCACACTGAATAGGAGGGTGTCGAGGTCCTTATACACGACACTGATTAGACCTCTGATGACGTACGCAGCTCCCGTCTGGGGATATGCAGCTCCCACACGACTGCGCCGCCTGCAGATCATACAGAACAAAGTGCTACGAATCATTAGCAATGCTCCACGCTACACACGCACCGTGGATCTCCACCATGAATACCGCCTTGATACCCTCAAGGAAGTATTCAAGAAACACGCCACACGACTATACAGGAACTCGAGACACTCGAACAATCCTTTCATCCTCACTCTGGGAAACTACGATCACAACCACAGGTGGAAACACAAGCGACCAAAGACACTGCTAGCTAGGGCATAACCACCTATGGTAAACTAACATACGCAAACAGCGACAAACGTCGGTAAGTCCCTGCATATCAGCAATACTGACTGGCAACTACCAGCTGCTATTAGAGCCGACCAACAGGCCACAGCAGGGACACCGACGAGCTCGCCCACAGACGCACGAACGATCTCCCAACACTCCCTCACACTGTGCCTCCGGTATATGACCTATCGGACACAAGACCGATAACAAACATAACTGTTGCAGGTTGCAGGACGCTGAACGAGGACTCTGTACCAGCACCCAGCGCCAGCCGCCGAGCAGCACAAACGCACAACGTCAAGGTATCGACATGCATGATACCCACTACTAACAAAGCCTATCCTTGCACAACCTATCGCAGGCAGCAAGACAACCGCTACTGCTCTTGTCGCCCGACCTAACTTTCGCAGAGGTTTTTTTCCCTTGGCTCTTGCCTTGGCACTTTTTTTCCTCTGCCCTTCAAACCGCTACCCTTCGTCAGATTTCGACCAATCTATCTCCAGATGAGCGCGTATTAATGGTTAATCCTAACCAGACGTACGCAAACATCGCAGTACCCACATCCTGCGACACCTCACTTTAGTGAATACTAACCCTTATGCAGAGATGGCAGTAGACCTTTTGTGTTGGCCATCATGCCGGTGTGGGCGTGGAGGGGCTCCACCTCTTGTTAAAAAAATGTGTTTCATCGTCAATCAGAAGGTCCAAGGGATACAGTAAACCTGAAGTGAAGCTTCGGAATCTAAAACTGGACTCACAGGAGAGGTTCAAATCATAGAAAGTGAGAGTCTCAGTCCTCTTTTACTTAAGTCGGCATTGTGCCTTTTGTATTAAATGCGGATGCAATTTCTGTGTTTCATCGTCAATAAGAAGGTCCAAAGGATACAGTAAACCTGAAGTGAAGCATCGGAATATAAAAACGGGACTCACAGAAGAGGTTGATATCATAGAAAATTAGAGTCTCAGTACTCTTGTACTTAAGTCGGCATTGTGCCTTTCGAATTTAATTCGGATGCAATTTCTGTGTTTCATCGTCAATAAGAAGGTCCAAGGTATACAGTAAACCTGAAATGAAGCATCGTAATCTAAAACTGGACTCACAGGAGAGGTTCAAATCTTAGAAAGTGAGAGTGTCAGTCCTCTTGAACTTAAGTCGGCATCGTGCCTCTTGTATTAAATTCCAATGCAATTTCTGTGTTTCATCGTCAATAAGAAGGTGCAAGGTATACAGTAAACCTGAAGTGAAGCATCGGAATCTAAAACTGGACTCACAGGAAAGGTTCAAATCATAGAGTTTTAGAGTGTCACTCCTCTTGTACTTAAGTCGGCATTGTGCCTTTTGTATTAATTTCGGATGCAATTTCTGTGTTTCATCGTCAATAAGAAGGTCCAAGGGATACAGCAAACCTTAAGTGAAGCATCGGAATCTAAAACTGGACCCACACGAGAGGTTCAAATCATAGAAAGTTAGAGTGTCAGTCCTCCTTTACTTAAGTCGGCATTGAGCCTTTTTTATTAAATTCGGAAGCAATTTCTGTGTTTCATCGTCAATACGAAGGTCCAAGGTATACAGTAAACCTGAAGTGAAGCATCGGAATCAAAAACTGGACTCACAGGAGAGGTTCAAATCATAGAAAATTAGAGTGTCAGTCCTCTTTTACTTAAGTCGGCGTTGTGCCTCTTGTATTAAATTCGGATGCAATTTCTGTGTTTCATCGTCAATTAGAAGGTCCAAGGTATACAGTAAAACTGAAGTGAAGCATCGGAATCTAAAACTGGACTCACAGGAGAGGTTCAAATCATAGAAAGTGAGAGTGTCAGTCCTCATTTACTTAAGTCGGCATTGTCCCTTTTGTACTAAATTCGGATGCAATTTCTGTGTATCATCGTTAATAAGAAGGTCCAAAGGATACAGTAAACCTGAAGTGAAGCATCGGAATCTAAAACTGGACTCACAGGAGAGGTTGAAATCATGGAAAGTTAGAGTCTGAGTCCTCTTGTACTTAAGTCGGCATTGTGCCATTTGTATTAAATTCGGATGCAATTTCTGTGTTTCATCGTCAATAAGAAGGTCCGAGGTATACAGTAAACCTGAAGTGAAGCATCTGAAACTAAAACTGGACACACAGGAGAGGTTCAAATCATAGAAAGTTAGAGTGCCAGTCCTCTTGTACTTCAGTCGGCATTGTGACTTTTGCATTAAATTCGGATGCAATTTCTGTGTTTCATCGTCAAAAAGAAGGTCCAAGGGATACAGTAAACCTGAAGTGAATCTTCGGAATCTAAAACTGGACTCACAGGAGAGGTTCAAATCATAGAAAGTTAGAGTGTCTGTCCTCTTGTACTTAAGTTGGCATTGTGCCTTTCGTATTGAATTCGGATGCAATTTCTGTGTTTCATCGTCAATACGAAGGTCCAAGGGATACAGTAAACCTGAGGTGAAGCATCGGAATCCAAAAGTGGACTCACAGGAGAGGTTCAAATCATAGAAAGTGAGAGTGTCAGTCCTATTGTACTTAAGTCGGCATTGTGCCTCCTGTATTAAATTCCAATGCAAACTCTGTGTCTCATCGTCAATATGAAGTTCCAAGGGATACAGTAAACTTGAAGTGAAGTATCGGAATCTAAAACTGGACTCACAGGAGAGGTTGATATCATAGAAAATTAGAGTCTCAGTACTCTTGTACTTAAGTCGGCATTGTGCCTTTCGAATTTAATTCGGATGCAATTTCTGTGTTTCATCGTCAATAAGAAGGTCCAAGGTATACAGTAAACCTGAAATGAAGCATCGTAATCTAAAACTGGACTCACAGGAGAGGTTCAAATCTTAGAAAGTGAGAGTGTCAGTCCTCTTGAACTTAAGTCGGCATCGTGCCTCTTGTATTAAATTCCAATGCAATTTCTGTGTTTCATCGTCAATAAGAAGGTGCAAGGTATACAGTAAACCTGAAGTGAAGCATCGGAATCTAAAACTGGACTCACAGGAAAGGTTCAAATCATAGAGTTTTAGAGTGTCACTCCTCTTGTACTTAAGTCGGCATTGTGCCTTTTGTATTAATTTCGGATGCAATTTCTGTGTTTCATCGTCAATAAGAAGGTCCAAGGGATACAGTAAACCTTAAGTGAAGCATCGGAATCTAAAACTGGACCCACACGAGAGGTTCAAATCATAGAAAGTTAGAGTGTCAGTCCTCCTTTACTTAAGTCGGCATTGTGAATTTTGTATTAAATTCGGATGCAATATTTGTGTTTCACCGTCAATAGGAAGGTCCAAGGGATACAGTAAACCTGAAGTGAAGCATTGGAAACTAAAACTAAACTCACAGGAGAGGTTCAAATCATAGAAAGTTAGAGTGTCAGTCCTCTTGTACTTAACTCGGCATTGTGCCTTTTGTATAAAATTCGGATGCAATTTCTGTGTTTCATCGTCAATAAGAAGGTCCAAAGGATACAGTAACCCTGAAGTGAAGCACCGGAATCTACAACTGGACTCATAGGAGAGGTTCAAATCATAGAAAATTAGAGTATCAGTCCTCTTTTACTTAAGTCGGCATTGTGCCATTTATATAAAATTCGGATGCAATTTCTGTGTTTCATCGTCAATACGAAGGTCCAAGGTATACAGTAAACCTGAAGTGAAGCATCGGAATCTAAAACCGGACACACACTAGAGGTTGAAATCATAGAAAGTTAGAGTGTCAGTACTCTTGTACTTATGTCGGTATTGTGCCTTTTGTATTAAATTCGGATGCAAACTCTGTGTTTCATCGTCAATAAGAAGGTGCTAGGTATACAGTAAATCTGAAGTGAAGCATCGGAATCAAGAACTGGACTCACAGGAGAGGTTCAAATCATAGAAAGTTAGACTGTCAGTCCTCTTGTACTTAACTCGGCATTGTGCCCGTTGTATTAAATTCGGATGCAATTTCTGTGTTTCATCGTCAATAAGAAGGTTCAAAGGATACAGTAAACCTGAAGTGAAGCATCTGAATCTAAAACTGGCCTCACAGGAGAGGTTCAAATCATAGAAAGTGAGAATATCAGTCCTCTTGTACTTAAGTCGGCATTGTGCCTTTTGTATAAAATTCCGATGCAATTTCTGTGTTTCATTGTCAGTAAGAAGGTGCAAGGGATACAGTAAACCTAAAGTGAAGCATCGGAATCTAAAACTGCACTCACAGGAGAGGTTCAAATCATAGAAAGTGAGAGTTTCAGTCCTCTTGTACTTAAGTCGGCATCGTGCCTTTTGTATTAAATTCGGATGCAATTACTGTGTTTCATCGTCAATAAGAAGGTCCAAGGGAACGGTAAACCTTAAGTGAAGCATCGGAATCTAAAACTGGCCTCACAGGAGAGATTCAAATCATAGAAAGTTAGAGTGTCAGTCCTCTTGTACTTAAGTCGGCATTGTTCCTTTTGTATTATATTCGGAAGCAATTTCTGTGTTTCATCGTCAATAAGAAGTTCCAAGGGATACAGTAAACCTGAAGTGAAGCATCGGAATCTAAAACTGGACTCACAGGAGAGGTTCGAATCATTGAAAGTGAGTGTGTCAGTACTCTTGTACGTAAGTCGGTATTGTGCCTTTTGTATTCTATTGAGATGCAATTTCTGTGTTCCATCGTCAATAAGAAGGTGCAAGGTATACAGTAAACCTGAAGTAGTGCGTCGGAATCTAAAGCTGGACTCACAGGAGAGGTTCAAATCATAGAAAGTGAGAGTGTCAGTCCTCTTTTACTTACGTCGGCATTGTGCCTTTTGTATTACATTCAGATGTAATTTCTGTGTTTCCTCGTCAATAAGAAGGTCCAAGGTATACAGTAAACCTGAAGTGAAGCATCGAAATCTAAAACTGGACTCACAGGAGTGGTTGAAATCATAGAAAGTTAGAGTGTCAGTACTCTTGTACTTAAGTCGGTATTGTGCCTCTTGTATTAAATTCGGATGCAAACTCTGTGTTTCATCGTCAGTAAGAAGGTCCAAGGTATACAGTAAACCTGAAGTGAATCTTCGGAATCTAAAACTGGACTCACAGGAGAGGTTCAAATCATAGAAAGTTAGAGTGTCTGTCCTCTTGTACTTAAGTCGGCATTGAGCCTTTTGTATTAAATTCGGAAGCAATTTCTGTGTTTCATCGTCAATACGAAGGTCCAAGGTATACAGTAAACCTGAAGTGAAGCATCGGAATCAAAAACTGGACTCACAGGAGAGGTTCAAATCATAGAAAATTAGAGTGTCAGTCCTCTTTTACTTAAGTCGGCATTGTGCCTCTTGTATTAAATTCGGATGCAATTTCTGTGTTTCATCGTCAATTAGAAGGTCCAAGGTATACAGTAAAACTGAAGTGAAGCATCGGAATCTAAAACTGGACTCACAGGAGAGGTTCAAATCATAGAAAGTGAGAGTGTCAGTCCTCATTTACTTAAGTCGGCATTGTCCCTTATGTACTAAATTCGGATGCAATTTCTGTGTATCATCGTTAATAAGAAGGTCCAAAGGATACAGTAAACCTGAAGTGAAGCATCGGAATCTAAAACTGGACTCACAGGAGAGGTTGAAATCATGGAAAGTTAGAGTCTGAGTCCTCTTGTACTTAAGTCGGCATTATGCCATTTGTATTAAATTCGGATGCAATTTCTGTGTTTCATCGTCAATAAGAAGGTCCGAGGTATACAGTAAACCTGAAGTGAAGCATGTGAAACTAAAACTGGACACACAGGAGAGGTTCAAATCATAGAAAGTTAGAGTGTCAGCCCTTTTGTACTTCAGTCGGCATTGTGACTTTTGCATTAAATTCGGATGCAATTTCTGTGTTTCATCGTCAAAAAGAAGGTCCAAGGGATACAGTAAACCTGAAGTGAATCTTCGGAATCTAAAACTGGACTCACAGGAGAGGTTCAAATCATAGAAAGTTAGAGTGTCTGTCCTCTTGTACTTAAGTTGGCATTGTGCCTTTCGTATTGAATTCGGATGCAATTTCTGTGTTTCATCGTCAATACGAAGGTCCAAGGGATACAGTAAACCTGAGGTGAAGCATCGGAATCCAAAAGTGGACTCACAGGAGAGGTTCAAATCATAGAAAGTGAGAGTGTCAGTCCTATTGTACTTAAGTCGGCATTGTGCCTCCTGTATTAAATTCCAATGCAAACTCTGTGTCTCATCGTCAATATGAAGTTCCAAGGGATACAGTAAACTTGAAGTGAAGTATCGGAATCTAAAACTGGACTCACAGGAGAGGTTCAAATCATCGAAAGTGAGAGTGTCAGTCCTCTTGTACTTAAGTCGGCATTGTGCCTTTTGTATTAAATTCGGATGCAATTTCTGTGTTTCATCGTCAATAAGAAGGTCCAAGGGATACAGTAAACCGGAAGTGAAGCATCGGTATCTAAAACTGGACTCACAGGAGAGGTTCAAATCATCGAAAGTGAGAGTGTCAGTCGTCTTGTACTTAAGTCGGCATTGTGCCTTTTGTATTAAATTCGGATGCAATTTCTGTGTTTCATCTCCAATAAGAAGGTCCAATGGATACAGTAAAACGGAAGTGAAGCATCGGAATCTAAAACTGGACTCACAGGAGAGGTTCAAATCATGGAAAGTTAGAGTCTTAGTCCTCTTGTACTTATGTCGGCATTGTGAATATTGTATTAAATTCGGATGCAATTTCTGTGTATCATCGTCAATAAGAAGGTCCAAGGGATACAGTAAACCTGAAGTGAAGCATCGAAATCCAAAACTGGACTCACAGGAGAGGTTCAAATCATAGAAAGTTAGACTGTCAGTCCTCTTGTACTTAACTCCGCATTGTGCCTTTTGTATTAAATTCAGATGCAATTTCTGTGTTTAATCGTCAATTAGAAGGTCCACAGGATACAGTAAACCTGAAGTGAAGCATCGGAATCTGAAACTAGACTCACAGGAGAGGTTCAAATCATAGAAAGTTAGAGTGTCAGTCCTCTTGTACTTAACTCGGCATTGTGCCTTTTGAATTAAATTCGGATGCTATTTCTGTGTTTGATCGTCAATACGAGGGTCCAATGTATACAGTAAACCTGAAGTGAAGCATCGGAATCTAAAACTGGACTCATACTAGAGGTTAAAATCATAGAAAGTTAGAGTGTCAGTACTCTTGTACTTATGTCGGTATTGTGCCTTTTGTATTAAATTCGGATGCAAACTCTGTGTTTCATCGTCAATATGAAGGTCCAAGGTATAAAGTAAACCTGATGTGAAGCATCGGAATCTAAGACTGGACTCAAAGGAGAGGTTCAAATCACAGAAAGTTAGAGGGTCAGCCCTCTTGTACATAAGTCGGCATTGTGGCTTTTGAATTAAATTCGGATGCAATTTAAGTGTTTCATCGTCAATAAGAAGGTCCAAAGGATACAGTAACCCTGAAGTGAAGCACCGGAATCTACAACTGGACTCACAGGAGAGGTTCAAATCATAGAAAATTAGAGTATCAGTCCTCTTTTACTTAAGTCGGCATTGTGCCATTTATATAAAATTCGGATGCAATTTCTGTCTTTCATCGTCAATAAGAAGGTCCAAGGTATACAGTAAACCTGAAGTGAAGCATCGGAATCTAAAACCGGACACACACTAGATGTTGAAATCATAGAAAGTTAGAGTGTCAGTACTCTTGTACTTATGTCGGTATTGTGCCTTTTGTATTAAATTCGGATGCAAACTCTGTGTTTCATCGTCAATAAGAAGGTCCTAGGTATACAGTAAATCTGAAGTGAAGCATCGGAATCAAGAACTGGACTCACAGGAGAGGTTCAAATCATAGAAAGTTAGACTGTCAGTCCTCTTGTACTTAACTCGGCATTGTGCCCGTTGTATTAAATTCGGATGCTATTTCTGTGTTTCATCGTCAATAAGAAGGTTCAAAGGATACAGTAAACCTGAAGTGAAGCATCTGAATCTAAAACTGGACTCACAGGAGAGGTTCAAATCATAGAAAGTGAGAATATCAGTCCTCTTGTACTTAAGTCGGCATTGTGCCTTTTGTATAAAATTCCGATGCAATTTCTGTGTTTCATTGTCAGTAAGAAGGTGCAAGGGATACAGTAAACCTAAAGTGAAGCATCGGAATCTAAAACTGCACTCACAGGAGAGGTTCAAATCATAGAAAGTGAGAGTTTCAGTCCTCTTGTACTTAAGTCGGCATCGTGCCTTTTGTATTAAATTCGGATGCAATTACTGTGTTTCATCGTCAATAAGAAGGTCCAAGGGAACGGTAAACCTTAAGTGAAGCATCGGAATCTAAAACTGGCCTCACAGGAGAGATTCAAATCAGAGAAAGTTAGAGTGTCAGTCCTCTTGTACTTAAGTCGGCTTGTTCCTTTTGTATTATATTCGGAAGCAATTTCTGTGTTTCATCGTCAATAAGAAGTTCCAAGGGATACAGTAAACCTGAAGTGAAGCATCGGAATCTAAAACTGGACTCACAGGAGGGGTTCAAATCATCGAAAGTGAGAGTGTCAGTCCTCTTGTACTTAAGTCGGCATTGTGCCTTTTGTATAAAATTCCGATGCAATTTCTGTGTTTCATTGTCAGTAAGAAGGTGCAAGGGATACAGTAAATCCTAAGTGAAGCATCGGAATCTAGAACTGGACTCACAGGAGAGGTTCAAATCATAGAAAGTTAGACTGTCAGTCCTCTTGTACTTAACACGGCATTGTGCCCTTTGTATTATTTCGGATGCAATTTCTGTGTTTCATCGTCAATAAGAAGGTCCAAAGGATACAGTAAACCTGAAGTGAAGCATCGGAATCTAAAACTGGACTCACAGGAGAGGTTCAAATCATAGAAAGTTAGAGTGTCAGTTCTCCTGTACTTAAGTCGGCATTGTTCCATTGGTATTATATTCTGATGCATTTCTATGTTTCATCGACAATAAGAAGGTCCAAGGGAAACAGTAACCCTGAAGTGAAGCATCGGAATCTAAAACTGGACTCACAGGAGAAGTTCAAATCATAGAAAGTGAGAGTGTCAGTCCACTTTTACTTAAGTCGTTATTGTGCCTTTTGTATTAAATTCCGGTGCAATTTCTGTGTTTCATCGTCAATAAGAAGGTCCAAGGTATACAGTAAATCTGAAGTGAAGCATCGGAATCCAGAACTGGACTCACAGGAGAGGTTCAAATCATAGAGAGTTAGAGTGTCAGTCCTCTTGCACTTAAGCCGGCATTGTGCCTTTTGTATTAAATTCGGATGCAAACTATGTGGTTCATCGTCAATTCGAGGGTGCAAGGGCTACAGTAAACCTGAAGTGTGGCATCTGATTCTAAAACTGGACTCACAGGAGAGGTTCAAATCATAGAAAGTGAGAGTGTTAGTCCTCTTGTACTTAAGTCGGCATTGTGCGTTTTGTATTAAATTCCGATGCAAACTCTGTGTTTCATCGTCAATAAGAAGGTCCAAAGGATACAGTAAACCTGAAGTGAAGCATCGGAATCTAAAACTGGACTCACAGGAGAGGTTGAAATCATTGAAAGTTAGAGTGTCAGTACTCTTGTACTTAAGTCGTTATTGTGCCTCTTGTATTAAATTCGGATGGAGACACTGTGTTTCATCGTCAATAAGAAGGTCCAAGGTATACAGTAAACCTGAAGTGAAGCAGCGGAATCTAAAACTGGACTCACAGGAGAGGTTCAAATCATAGAAAGTTAGAGTGTCAGCCCTCTTGTACTTAGGTCGGCATTATGCCTTTTGAGTTAAATTCGGATGCTATTTGTGTGTTTCATCGTTAATAAGAAGGTCCACGGTATCCAGTAAAACTGAAGAGAAGCATCGGAATCTAAAACTGGACTCACACTAGAGGTTGAAACCATAGAAAGTTAGAGTGTCAGTACTCTTGTAGTTATGTCGGTATTGTGCCTTTTGTATTAAATTCGGATGCAATTTCTGTGTTTCATCGTCAATAAGAAGGTCCAAGGGATACAGTAAACCGGAAGTGAAGCATCGGAATCTAAAACTGGACTCACAGGAGAGGTTCAAATCATAGAAAGTTAGAGTGTCAGCCCTCTTGTACTTGAGTCGGCATTGTGAATTTTGTATTAAATTCGGATGCAATTTCTGTGTTTCACCGTCAATAGGAAGGTCCAAGGGATACAGTAAACCTGAAGTGAAGCATTTGAAACTAAAACTGGACTCACTGGAGAGGTTCAAATCATAGAAAGTTAGAGTGTCAGTCCTCTTGTACTTAACTCGGCATTGTGCCTCTTGTATAAAATTCGGATGCAATTTCTGTGTTTCATCGTCAATAAGAAGGTCCAAAGGATATAGTAACCCTGAAGTGAAGCACCGGAATCTACAACTGGACTCACAGGAGAGGTTCAAATCATAGAAAATTAGAGTATCAGTCCTCTTTTAATTAAGTCGACATTGTGCCATTTATATAAAACTCGGATCTAATTTCTGTGTTTCATCGTCAATAAGAAGGTCCAAGGTATACAGTAAACCTGAAGTGAAGCATCGGAATCTAAAACTGGACACACACTAGAGGTTGAAATCATAGAAAGTTAGAGTGTCAGTACTCTTGTAGTTATGTCGGTATTGTGCCTTTTGTATTAAATTCGGATGCAAAGTCTGTGTTTCATCGTCAACACGAAGGTCCAAGGTATACAGTAAACCTGAAGTGTAGCATCGGAATCCAAAACTGGCCTCACAGGGGAGGTTCAAATCATAGAAAGTTAGACTGTCAGTCCTCTTGTACTTAACTAGGCATTGTGCCTTTTGTATTAGATTCAGATGCAATTTCTGTGTTTCATCGTCAATAAGAAGGTCCAAGTGATACAGTAAACCTGAAGTGAAGCATCGGAATTTAAAACTGGACTCACAGGAGTGGTTGAAATCATAGAAAGTTAGAGTGTCAGTACTCTTGTCCTTAAGTCGGTATTGTGCCTCTTGTATTAAATTCGGATGCAAACTCTGTGTTTCATCGTCAATAAGAAGGTCCAAGGTATACAGTAAACCTGAAATGAAGAATCGGAATCTAAAACTGGACTCACAGGAGAGGTTCAAATCATGGAAAGTTAGAGTCTCAGTCCTCTTGTACTTAAGTCGGCATTGTGAATATTGTATTAAATTCGGATGCAACTTCTGTGTATCATCGTCAATAAGAAGGTCCAAGGGATACAGTAAACCTGAAGTGAAGCATCGGAATACAAAACTGGACTCACAGGAGAGGTTCAAATCATAGAAAGTTAGACTGTCAGTCCTCTTGTACTTAACTCCGCATTGTGCCTTTTGTATTAAATTCAGATGCAATTTCTGTGTTTAATCGTCAATAAGAAGGTCCTAAGGATACAGTAAACCTGAAGTGAAGCATCTGAATCTAAAACTGGACTCACAGGAGAGGTTCAAATCATAGAAAGTTAGAGTGTCAGTTCCTCTTGTACTTAAGTCGGCATTGTGCCTCATGTATAAAATTCGGATGCAATTTCTGTGTTTCTTCGTCAATAAGAAGGTCCAAAGGATACAGTAAACCTGAAGTGAAGCATCGGAATCTACAACTGCACTCACAGGAGAGGTTCAAATCATAGAAAGTTAGAGTGTCAGTCCTCTTTTACTTAAGTCCTCAATGTGCCTTTGGTATTAAATTCGGATGCAATTTCTGTGTTTCATCGTCAATAAGAGGGTCCAAGGTATACAGTAAACCTGAAGTGAAGCATCGGAATCTCAAACTGTACTCATACTAGAGGTTAAAATCATAGAAAGTTAGAATGTCAGTACTCTTGTACTTATGTCGGTATTGTGCCTTTGGTATTAAATTCGGATGCAAACTCTGTGTTTCACCGTCAATAAGAAGGTCCAAGTTATAAAGTAAACCTGAAGTGAAGCATCGGAATCTAGGACTGGACTGAAAGGAGAGGTTCAAATCACAGAAAGTTAGAGTGTCAGCCCTCTTGTACATAAGTCGGCATTGTGCCTTTTGAATTAAATTCGGATGCAATTTAAGTGTTTCATCGTCAATAAGAAGGTCCGAGGTAACCAGTAAACCTGAAGTGAAGCATCGGAATCTAAAACTGGACTCACACGAGAGATTCAAATCATGAAATTTAGAGTGTCAGTCCTCTTGTACTTTAGTCGGCATTGTTAATTTTGTATTAAATTCGTATGCTATTTCTGTGTTTCATCGTCAATAAGAAGGTCCAAGGGATACAGTAAACCTGAAGTGAAGCATTGGAAACTAAAACTGGACTCACAGGAGAGGCTCAAATCATAGAAAGTTAGAGCGTCAGTCCTCTTGTACTTAACTCGGCATTGTGCCTTTCGTATAAAATTCGGATGCAATTTCTGTGTTTCATCGTCAATAAGAAGGTCCAAAGGATACAGTAAACCTGAAGTGAAGCACCGGAATCTACCACTGGACTCACAGGAGAGCTTCAAATCATAGAAAATTAGAGTATCAGTCCTCTTTTACTTAAGTCGGCATTGTGCCTTTTATATTAAATTCGGATGCAATTTCTGTGTTTCATCGTCAATAAGAAGGTCCAAGGTATACAGTAAACCTGAAGTGAAGCATCGGAATCTAAAACTGGACACACACTAGAGATTGAAATCATAGAAAGTTAGAGTGTCAGTACTCTTGTACTTATGTCGGTATTGTGCCATTTGTATTAAATTCGGATGCAAACTCTGTGTTTCATCATCAATAAGAAAGTCCAAGGTATACAGTAAATCCTAAGTGAAGCATCGGAATCTAGAACTGGACTCACAGGAGAGGTTCAAATCATAGAAAGTTAGACTGTCAGTCCTCTTGTACTTAACACGGCATTGTGCCCTTTGTATTATTTCGGATGCAATTTCTGTGTTTCATCGTCAATAAGAAGGTCCAAAGGATACAGTAAACCTGAAGTGAAGCATCGGAATCTAAAACTGGACTCACAGGAGAGGTTCAAATCATAGAAAGTTAGAGTGTCAGTTCTCCTGTACTTAAGTCGGCATTGTTCCATTGGTATTATATTCTGATGCATTTCTATGTTTCATCGACAATAAGAAGGTCCAAGGGAAACAGTAACCCTGAAGTGAAGCATCGGAATCTAAAACTGGACTCACAGGAGAAGTTCAAATCATAGAAAGTGAGAGTGTCAGTCCACTTTTACTTAAGTCGGTATTGTGCTTTTTGTATTAAATTCGGGTGCAATTTCTGTGTTTCATCGTCAATAAGAAGGTCCAAGGTATACAGTAAATCTGAAGTGAAGCATCGGAATCTAGAACTGGACTCACAGGAGAGGTTCAAATCAAAGAGAGTTAGAGTGTCAGTCCTCTTGCACTTAAGTCGGCATTGTGCCTTTTGTATTAAATTCGGATGCAAACTATGTGTTTCATCGTCAATTCGAGGGTGCAAGGGCTACAGTAAACCTGAAGTGTGGCATCTGATTCTAAAACTGGACTCACAGGAGAGTTTCAAATCATAGAAAGTGAGAGTGTTTGTCCTCTTGCACTTCAGTCGGCATTGTGCCTTTTGTATTAAAATCGGATGCAAACTCTGTGTTTCATCGTCAATACGAGGGTGCAAGGGCTACAGTAAACCTGAAGTGAAGAATCTGATTCTAAAACTGGACTCACAGGAGAGGTTCAAATCATAGAAAGTGAGAGTGTCCGTCCTATTGTACTTAAGTCGGCATTGAGCCTTTTGTATCAAATTGAGATGCAATTTCTGTGTTTCATCGTCAATAAGAAGGTGCAAGGTATACAGTAAACCTGAAGTGAAGCATCGGATCCTAAAACTGGACTCACAGGAGAGGGTCAAATCATAGAAATTGAGAGTGTCAGTCCTCTTTTACTTAAGTCGGCATTGTTCCTTTTCTATTACATTCACATGCAAATTCTGTGTTTCCTCGTCAATAAGAAGGTCCAAGGTATACAGTAAACCTGAAGTGAAGCATCGGAATTTAAAACTGGACTCACAGGAGTGGTTGAAATCATAGAAAGTTAGAGTGTCAGTACTCTTGTCCTTAAGTCGGTATTGTGCCTCTTGTATTAAATTCGGATGCAAACTCTGTGTTTCATCGTCAATAAGAAGGTCCAAGGTATACAGTAAACCTGAAGTGAAGCATCGGAATCTAAAACTGGACTCACAGGAGAGGTTCAAATCATAGAAAGTTAGAGTGTCAGCCCTCTTGTACTTACGTCGGCATTGTGCCTTTTGAATCAAATTCGGATGCAATTTCTGTGTTTCCTCGTCAATAAGAAGGTCCGAGGTATACAGTAAACCTGAAATGAAGAATCGGATTCTAAAACTGGACTCACAGGAGAGGTTCAAATCATGGAAAGTAAGAGTCTCAGTCCTCTTTTACTTAAGTCGGCATTGTGAATATTGTATTAAATTCGGATGCAACTTCTGTGTATCATCGTCAATAAGAAGGTCCAAGGGATACAGTAAACCTGAAGTGAAACATCGGAATCCAAAACTGGACTCACAGGAAAGGTTCAAATCATAGAAAGTTAGACTGTCAGTCCTCTTGTACTTAACTCCGCATTGTGCCTTTTGTATTAAATTCAGATGCAATTTCTGTGTTTAATCGTCAATAAGAAGGTCCTAAGGATACAGTAAACCTGAAGTGAAGCATCGGAATCTACAACTGCACTCACAGGAGAGGTTCAAATCATAGAAAGTTAGAGTGTCAGTCCTCTTTTACTTAAGTCGGCATTGTGCCTTTGGTATTAAATTCGGATGCAATTTCTGTGTTTCATCGTCAATAAGAGGGTCCAAGGTATACAGTAAACCTGAAGTGAAGCATCGGAATCTCAAACTGTACTCATACTACAGGTTAAAATCATAGAAAGTTAGAGTGTCAGTACTCTGGTACTTATGTCGGTATTGTGCCTTTGGTATTAAATTCGGATGCAAACTCTGTGTTTCACCGTCAATAAGAAGGTCCAAGTTATAAAGTAAACCTGAAGTGAAGCATCGGAATCTAAGACTGGACTCAAAGGAGAGGTTCAAATCACAGAAAGTTAGAGTGTCAGCACCCTTGTACATAAAACGGCATTGTGCCTTTTGAATTAAATTCGGATGCAATTTAAGTGTTTCATCGTGAATAAGAAGGTCCGAGGTATACAGTAAACCTGAAGTGAAGCATCGGAATCTAAAACTGGACTCACACGAGAGGTTCAAATCATGGAAATTTAGAGTGTCAGTCCTCTTGTACTTAAGTCGGCATTGTGCATTTTGTATTAAATTCGTATGCTATTTCTGTGTTTCATCGTCAATAAGAAGGTCCAAGGGATACAGTAAACCTGAAGAGAAGCATTGGAAACTAAAACTGGACTCACAGGAGAGGTTCAAATCATAGATAGTTAGAGCGTCAGTCCTCTTGTACTTAACTCGGCATTGTGCCTTTTGTGTAAAATTCGGATGCAATTTCTGTGTTTCATCGTCAATAAGAAGGTCCAAAGGATACAGTAAACCTGAAGTGAAGCATCGGAATCTACAACTGGACTCACAGGAGAGCTTCAAATCATAGAAAATTAGAGTATCAGTCCTCTTTTACTTAAGTCGGCATTGTGCCTTTTATATTAAATTCGGATGCAATTTCTGTGTTTCAGCGTCAATAAGAAGGTCCAAGGTATACAGTAAACCTGAAGTGAAGCATCGGAATCTAAAACTGGACACACACTAGAGATTGAAATCATAGAAAGTTAGAGTGTCAGTACTCTTGTACTTATGTCGGTATTGTGCCATTTGTATTAAATTCGGATGCAAACTCTGTGTTTCATCATCAATAAGAAAGTCCAAGGTATACAGTAAATCTAAAGTGAAGCATCGGAATCTAGAACTGGACTCACAGGAGAGGTTCAAATCATAGAAAGTTATACTGTCAGTCCTGTTGTACTTAACACGGCATTGTGGCCTTTGTATTATTTCGGATGCAATTTCTGTGTTTCGTCGTCAATAAGAAGGTCCAAAGGATACAGTAAACCTAAAGTGAAGCATCGGAATCTAAAACTGGACTCACAGGACAGGTTCAAATCATAGAAAGTTAGAGTGTCAGTCCTCCTGTACTTAAGTCGGCATTGTTCCATTGGTATTATATTCTGATGCATTTCTGTGTTTCATCGACAATAAGAAGGTCCAAGGGAAACAGTAACCCTGAAGTGAAGCATCGGAAGCTAAAACTGGACTCACAGGAGAAGTTCAAATCATAGAAAGTGAGAGTGTCAGTCCACTTTTACTTAAGTCGGCATTGTGCCTTTTGTATTAAATTCGGGTGCAATTTCTGTGTTTCATCGTCAATAAGAAGGTCCAAGGTATACAGTAAATCTAAAGTGAAGCATCGGAATCTTGAACTGGACTCACAGGAGAGGTTCAAATCATAGAGAGTTGGAGTGTCAGTCCTCTTGCACTTAAGTCGGCATTGTGCCTTTTGTATTAAATTCGGATGCAAACTATGTGTTTCATCATCAATACGAGGGTGCAAGGGCTACAGTAAACCTGAAGTGAGGCATCTGATTCTAAAACTGGCCTCACAGGAGAGGTTCAAATCATAGAAAGTGAGAGTGTTAGTCCTCTTGTACTTAAGTCGGCATTGTGCGTTTTGTATTAAATTCCGATGCAAACTCTGTGTTTCATCCTCAATAAGAAGGTCCAAAGGATACAGTAAACCTGAAGTGAAGCATCGGAATCTAAAACTGGACTCACAGGAGAGGTTCAAATCATAGAAAGTGAGAATGTCAGTACTCTTGTACTTAAGTCGGCATTGTGCCTTTTGTATTAAATTCCGATGCAATTTCTGTGTTCCATTGTCAATAAGAAGGTGCAAGGGATACAGTAAACTTAATGTGAAGCATCGGAATCTAAAACTGGACTCACAGGAGAGGTTCAAATCATAGAAAGTGAGAATGTCAGTACTCTTGTACTTAAGTCGGCATTGTGCCTTTTGTATTAAATTCCGATGCAATTTCTGTGTTCCATTGTCAATAAGAAGGTGCAAGGGATACAGTAAACCTAAAGTGAAGCATCGGAATCTAAAACTGGACTCACAGGAGAGGTTCAAATCATAGAAAGTGAGAGTTTCAGGCCTCTTGTACTTAAGTCGGCATTGTGCCTTTAGTATTAAATTCGGATGCAATTACTGTGTTTCATCGTCAATAAGAAGGTCCAAGTGAACGGTAAACCTTAAGTGAAGCATCGGAATCTAAAACTGGCCTCACAGGAGAGGTTCAAATCATAGAAAGTTAGAGTGTCAGCCCTCTTGTACTTACGTCGGCATTGTGCCTTTTGAATCAAATTCGGATGCAATTTCTGTGTTTCCTCGTCAATAAGAAGGTCCGAGGTATACAGTAAACCTGAAATGAAGAATCGGATTCTAAAACTGGACTCACAGGAGAGGTTCAAATCATGGAAAGTTAGAGTCTCATTCCTCTTGTACTTAAGTCGGCATTGTGAATATTGTATTAAATTCGGATGCAACTTCTGTGTATCATCGTCAATAAGAAGGTCCAAGGGATACAGTAAACCTGAAGTGAAGCATCGGAATCCAAAACTGGACTCACACGAAAGGTTCAAATCATAGAAAGTTCGACTGTCACTCCTCTTGTACTTAACTCCGCATTGTGCCTTTTGTATTAAATTCAGATGCAATTTCTGTGTTTAATCGTCAATAAGAAGGTCCTAAGGATACAGTAAACCTGAAGTGAAGCATCTGAATCTGAAACTGGACTCACAGGAGAGGTTCAAATCATAGAAAGTTAGAGTGTCAGTTCCTCTTGTACTTAAGTCGGCATTGTGCCTCATGTATAAAATTCGGATGCAACTTCTGTGTTTCTTCGTTAATAAGAAGGTCCAAAGGATACAGTAAACCTGAAGTGAAGCATCGGAATCTACAACTGCACTCACAGGAGAGGTTCAAATCATAGAAAGTTAGAGTGTCAGTCCTCTTTTACTTAAGTCGGCATTGTGCCTTTGGTATTAAATTCGGATGCAATTTCTGTGTTTCATCGTCAATAAGAGGGTCCAAGGTATACAGTGAACCTGAAGTGAAGCATCGGAATCTCAAACTGTACTCATACTACAGGTTAAAATCATAGAAAGTTAGAGTGTCAGTACTCTGGTACTTATGTCGGTATTGTGCCTTTGGTATTAAATTCGGATGCAAACTCTGTGTTTCACCGTCAATAAGAAGGTCCAAGTTATAAAGTAAACCTGAAGTGAAGCATCGGAATCTAAGACTGGACTCAAAGGAGAGGTTCAAATCACAGAAAGTTAGAGTGTCAGCCCTCTTGTACATAAGACGGCATTGTGCCTTTTGAATTAAATTCGGATGCAATTTAAGTGTTTCATCGTGAATAAGAAGGTCCGAGGTATACAGTAAACCTGAAGTGAAGCATCGGAATCTAAAACTGGACTTACACGAGAGGTTCAAATCATGGAAATTTAGAGTGTCAGTCCTCTTGTACTTAAGTCGGCATTGTGAATTTTGTATTAAATTCGTATGCTATTTCTGTGTTTCATCGTCAATAAGAAGGTCCAAGGGATACAGTAAACCTGAAGAGAAGCATTGGAAACTAAAACTGGACTCACAGGAGAGGTTCAAATCATAGATAGTTAGAGCGTCAGTCCTCTTGTACTTAACTCGGCATTGTGCCTTTTGTGTAAAATTCGGATGCAATTTCTGTGTTTCATCGTCAATAAGAAGGTCCAAAGGATACAGTAAACCTGAAGTGAAGCATCGGAATCTACAACTGGACTCACAGGAGATCTTCAAATCATAGAAAATTAGAGTATCAGTCCTCTTTTACTTAAGTCGGCATTGTGCCTTTTATATTAAATTCGGATGCAATTTCTGTGTTTCATCTTCAATAAGAAGGTCCAAGGTATACAGTAAACCTGAAGTGAAGCATCGGAATCTAAAACTGGACACACACTAGAGATTAAAATCATAGAAAGTTAGAGTGTCAGTACTCTTGTACTTATGTCGGTAATGTGCCATTTGTATTAAATTCGGATGCAAACTCTGTGTTTCATCATCAATAAGAAAGTCCAAGGTATACAGTAAATCTAAAGTGAAGCATCGGAATCTAGAACTGGACTCACAGAAGAGGTTCAAATCATAGAAAGTTAGACTGTCAGTCCTGTTGTACTTAACACGACATTGTGCCCTTTGTATTATTTCGGATGCAATTTCTGTGTTTCGTCGTCAATAAGAAGGTCCAAAGGATACAGTAAACCTAAAGTGAAGCATCGGAATCTAAAACTGGACTCACAGGACAGGTTCAAATCATAGAAAGTTAGAGTGTCAGTCCTCCTGTACTTAAGTCGGCATTGTTCCATTGGTATTATATTCTGATGCATTTCTATGTTTCATCGACAATAAGAAGGTCCAAGGGAAACAGTAACCCTGAAGTGAAGCATCGGAATCTAAAACTGGACTCACAGGAGAAGTTCAAATCATAGAAAGTGAGAGTGTCAGTCCACTTTTACTTAAGTCGGCATTGTGCCTTTTGTATTAAATTCGGGTGCAATTTCTGTGTTTCATCGTCAATAAGAAGGTCCAAGGTATACAGTAAATCTGAAGTGAAGCATCGGAATCTTGAACTGGACTCACAGGAGAGGTTCAAATCATAGAGAGTTAGAGTGTCAGTCCTCTTGCACTTAAGTCGGCATTGTGCCTTTTGTATTAAATTCGGATGCAAACTATGTGTTTCATCGTCAATACGAGGGTGCAAGGGCTACAGTAAACCTGAAGTGAGGCATCTGATTCTAAAACTGGCCTCACAGGAGAGGTTCAAATCATAGAAAGTGAGAGTGTTAGTCCTCTTGTACTTAAGTCGGCATTGTGCGTTTTGTATTAAATTCCGATGCAAACTCTGTGTTTCATCCTCAATAAGAAGGTCCAAAGGATACAGTAAACCTGAAGTGAAGCATCGGAATCTAAAACTGGACTCACAGGAGAGGTTCAAATCATAGAAAGTGAGAATGTCAGTATTCTTGTACTTAAGTCGGCATTGTGCCTTTTGTATTAAATTCCGATGCAATTTCTGTGTTCCATTGTCAATAAGAAGGTGCAAGGGATACAGTAAACCTAAAGTGAAGCATCGGAATCTAAAACTGGACTCACAGGAGAGGTTCAAATAATAGAAAGTGAGAGTTTCAGGCCTCTTGTACTTAAGTCGGCATTGTGCCTTTAGTATTAAATTCGGATGCAATTACTGTGTTTCATCGTCAATAAGAAGGTCCAAGTGAACGGTAAACCTTAAGTGAAGCATCGGAATCTAAAACTGGCCTCACAGGAGAGATTCAAATCATAGAAAGTTAGAGTGTCAGTCCACTTGTACTTAAGTCGGCATTGTTCCTTTTGTAGTATATTCGGATGCAATATCTGTGTTTCATTGTCAATAAGAAGTTCCAAGGGATACAGTAAACCTGAAGTGAAGCATCGGAATCTAAAACTGGACTCACAGGAGAGGTTCAAATCATTGAAAGTGAGAGTGTCAGTCCTCTTGTACTGAAGTCGGCATTGTGCCTTTTGTATTCTATTGAGATGCAATTTCTGTGTTTCATCGTCAATAAGAAGGTGCAAGGTATACAGGAAACCTGAAGTGAAGCATCGGAATCTAAAGCTGGACTCACAGTAGAGGTTCAAATCATAGAAAGTGAGAGTGTCAGTCCTCTTTTACTTAAGTCGGCATTGTGCCTTTTGTATTACATTCAGATGTAATTTCTGTGTTTCCTCGTCAATAAGAAGGTCCAAGGTATACAGTAAACCTGAAGACAAGCATCGGAATCTAAAACTGGACTCACAGGAGTGGTTGAAATCATAGATAGTTAGAGTGTCAGTACTCTTGTACTTAAGTCGGTATTGTGCCTCTTGTATTAAATTCGGATGTAAACTCTGTGTTTCATCGTCAGTAAGAAGGTCCAAGGTATACAGTAAACCTGAAGTGAATCATCGGAATCTAAAACTGGACTCACAGGAGAGGTTCAAATCATAGAAAGTTAGAGTGTCAGCCCTCTTGTACTTAATTCGGCATTGTGCCTTTTGAATCAAATTTAGATGCTATTTCTGTGTTTCATCGTCAATAAGAAGGTCCGAGGTATACAGTAAACCTCAAGCGAACAATCGGAATCTAAAACTGGACTCACAGGAGAGGTTCAAATCATGGAAAGTTAGAGTCTCAGTCCTCTTGTACATAAGTCGGCATTGTGAATATTGTATTAAATTCGGATGCAATTTCTGTGTATCATCGTCAATAAGAAGCTCCAAGGGATACAGTAAACCTGAAGTGAAGCATCGGAATATACAACTGGACTCACAGGAGAGGTTCAAATCATAGAAAGTTAGAGTGTCAGTCCTCTTTTACTTAAGTCCGCATTGTGCCTTTTGTGTTAAATTCGGATGCAATTTCTGTGTTTCATCGTCAATAAGAAGGTCCAAGGTATACAGTAAACCAGAAGTGAAGCATCGGAATCTAAAACTGGACTTACAGGAGAGGTTCAAACCATTGAAAGTGATAGTGTCATTCCTCTTGTACTTAAGTCGGCATTGTGCCTTTTGTATTATATTGAGATGCAATTTCTGTGTTTCATCGTCAATAAGAAGGTCCAAGTTATACAGTAAACCTGAAGTGAAGCATCGGAATCTAAAACTGGACTCACAGGAGAAGTTCAAATCATAGAAAGTTAGAGTGTCAGTCCTCTTGTACTTAACTCGGCATTGTGCCTTTTGCATAAAATTTGGATGCAATTTCTGTGTTTCATCGTCAACAATACGGTCCAAGGTTTACAGTAAACCTGAAGTGAAGCACCGTAATCTAAAACTGGACTCACACTAGAGTTTGAAATCATAGAAATTTAGAGTGTCATTACTCTTGTACTTATGTCGGTATTGTGCCTTTTGTATTAAATTCGGATGCAAACTCTGTGTTACATCGTCAATAAGAAGGTCCAAGGTATAAAGTAAACCTGAAGTGAAGCATCGCAATCTAAAACTGGACTCACAGGAGAGGTTCAAATCACAGAAAATTATAGTGTCAGCCCTCTTGTACTTAAGTCGGCATTGTGCCTTTTGAATTAAATTCGGTTGCAATATCGGTGTTTCATCGTCAATAAGAAGGTCCGAGGTATACAGTAAACCTGAAGTGAAGCATCGGAATCTAAAACTGGACTCACAGGAGAAGTTCAAATCATAGAAAGTTAGAGTGTCAGACCTCTTTTACTTAAGTCGGCATTGTGCTTTTTGTATTACATTCAGATGCAATTTCTATGATTCCTCGTCAATAAGAAGGTCCAAGGTATACAGTAAACCTGAAGTGAAGCATCGGAATCTAAAACTGGACTCACAGGAGAGGTTGAAATCATAGAAAGTTAAAGTGTCAGTAGTCTTGTACTTAAGTCGGTATTGTGCCTCTTGTATCAAATTCGGGTGCAAACTCTGTGCTTCATCGTCAATAAGAAGGTCCAAGGTATACAGTAAACCTGAAGTGAAGCATCGGAATCCAAAACTGGACTCACAGGAGAGGTTCAAATCATAGAAAGTTAGAGTGTCAGCCCTCTTGTACTTAAGTCGGCATTGTGCCTTTTGAGTTAAATTCGGATGCTATTTCTGTGTTTCATCGTCAATAAGAAGGTCCACGGTATCCGGTAAACCTGAAGTGAAGCATTGGAATCTAAAACTGGACTCACAGGAGAGGTTCAAATCATGGAAAGTTAGAGTGTCAGTCATCTTGTACTTAAGTCGGCATTGTGAATATTGTATTAATTTCGGATGCAATTTCTGTGTTTCATCGTCAATAAGAAGGTCCAAGGGATACAGTAAACCTGTAGTGAAGCATCGGAATCCAAAACTGGACTCACAGGAGAGGTTCAAATCATAGAAAGTTAGACTGTCAGTCCCCTTGTACTTAACTCGGCATTGTGCCTTTTGTATAAAATTTGGATGCAATTTCTGTGTTTCATCGTCAATAAGAAGGTCCAAAGGATACAGTAAACCTGAAGTGAAGCATCAGAATCTACAACTGGACTCACAGGGGATTTTCCAATCATAGAATTCTAGAGTGTCAGTCCTCTTTTACTTAAGTCGGCATTGTGCCTTTTGTATTAAATTCGGATGCAATATCTGTGTTTCATCGTCAATAAGAAGGTCCAAGGTATACAGTTAACCTGAAGTGAAGCATCGGAATCTAAAACTGGACTCACAGGATAGGTTCAAATCACAGAAAGTTAGAGTGTCAGCCCTCTTGTACTTAAGTCGGCATTGTGCCTTTTGAATTAAATTCGGATTCAAAATTCAGTGTTTCATCGTCAATAACAAGGTCTGAAGTATACAGTAAACCTGAAGTGAAGCATCGGAATCTAAAACTGGACTCACAGGAGAGGTTCAAATCATGGAAAGTTAGAGTGTCAGCCCTCTTGTACTTAAGTTGGCATTGTGAATTTTGTATTAAATTCGGATGCTATTTCTGTGTTTCATCGTCAATAAGAAGGTCCAAGGGATACAGTAAACCTGAAGTGAAGCATCGGAATCTAAAACTGGACTCACAGGAGAGGTTCAAATCATACGAAGTGAGAGTGTCAGTCCACTTTTACTTAAGTCGTCATTGTGCCTTTTGTATTAAATTCGGATGCAAACTATGTGTTTCATCGTCAATACGAGGGTGCAAGGGCTACAGTAAACCTGAAGTGAAGCATCTGATTCTAAAACTGGTCTCACAGGAGAGGTTCAAATCATAGAAAGTGAGAGTGTTAGTCCTCTTGTACTTAAGTCGGCATTGTGCCTTTTGTATTAAACTCCGATCCAAACTCTGTGTTTCATCGTCAATAAGAAGGTCCAAAGGATACAGTAAACCTGAAGTGAAGCATCGGAATCTAAAACTGGACTCACAGGAGAGGTTCAAATCATAGAAAGTGAGAATGTCAGTCCTCTTGTACTTAAGTCGGCATTGTGCCTTTTGTATTAAATTCCGATGTAATTTCTGTGTTTCATTGTCAATAAGAAGGTGCAAGGGATACAGTAAACCTAAAGTGAAGCATCGGAATCTAAAACTGGACTCACAGGAGAGGTTCAAATCATAGAAAGTGAGAGTTTCAGACCTCTTGTACTTAAGTCGGTATTGTGCCTTTAGTATTAAATTCGGAAGCAATTACTGTGTTTCATCGTCAATAAGAAGGTCCAAGGGAACGGTAAACCTTAAGTGAAGCATCGGAATCTAAAGCTGGCCTCACAGGAGAGATTCAAATCATAGAAAGTTAGAGTGTCAGTCCTCTTGTACTTAAGTCGGCATTGTTCCTTTGTAGTATATTCGGATGCAATTTCTGTGTTTCATTGTCAATAAGAAGTTCCAAGGGATACAGTAAACCTGAAGTGAAGCATCGGAATCTAAAACTGGACTCACAGGAGAGGTTCAAATCATTGAAAGTGAGAGTGTCAGTCCTCTTGTACTTAAGTCGGCATTGTGCCTTTTGTATTCTATTACAATGTAATTTCTGTGTTTCCTCGTCAATAAGAAGGTCCAAGGTATACAGTAAACCTGAAGTCAAGCATCGGAATCAAAAACTGGACTCACAGGAGTGGTTGAAATCATAGATAGTTAGCGTGTCAGTACTCTTGTACTTAAGTCGGTATTGTGCCTCTTGTATTAATTTCGGATGCAAACTCTGTGTTTCATCGTCAGTAAGAAGGTCCAAGGTATACAGTACCCTGAAGTGAAGCATCGGAATCTAAAACTGGACTCACAGGAGAGGTTCAAATCATAGAAAGTTAGAGTGTCAGCCCTCTTGTACTTAAGTCGGCATTGTGCCTTTTGAATCAAATTTAGATGCTATATCTGTGTTTCATCGTCAGTAAGAAGTTCCGAGGTATACAGTACACCTCAAGTGAACAATCGGAATCTAAAACTGGACTCACAGGAGAGGTTCAAATCATGGAAAGTAAGAGTCTCAGTCCTCCTGTACTTAAGTCGGCATTGTGAATATTGTATTAAATTCGGATGCAATTTCTGTGTATCATCGTCAATAAGAAGGTCCAAGGGATACAGTAAACCTGAAGTGAAGCATCGGAATATACAACTGGACTCACTGGAGAGGTTCAAATCATAGAAAGTTAGAGTGTCAGTCCTCTTTTACTTAAGTCGGCATTGTGCCTTTTGTATTAAATTCGGATGCAATTTCTGTGTTTCATCGTCAATAAGAGGGTCCAAGGTATACAGTAAACCTGAAGTGAAGCAACAGAATCTAAAACTGGACTCACACTACAGGTTGAAATCATAGAAAGTTAGAGTGTCAGTACTCTTGTACTTATGTCGGTATTGTGCCTTTTGTATTAAATTCGGATGCAAACTCTGTGTTTCATCGTCAGTAAGAAGGTCCAAGGTATAAAGTAAACCTGAAGTGAAGCATCGGAATCTAACACTGGACTCACAGGAGAGGTTAAAATCACAGAAAGTTAGAGTTTCAGCCCTCTTGTACTTAAGTCGGCATTGTGCCTTTTGAATTAAATTCGGATGCAATTTAAGTGTTTCATCGTCAATAAGAAGGTCCGAGGTATACAGTAAACCTGAAGTGAAGCATCGGAATCTAAAACTGGACTCACAGGAGAGGTTCAAATCATGGAAAGTTAGAGTGTCAGTCCTCTTGTACTCAAGTCGGCATTGTGAATTTTGTATTAAATTCGGCTGCAATTTCTGTGTTTCATCGTCAGTAAGAAGGTCCAAAGGATACAGTAAACCTGAAGTGAAGCATCGGAATCTAAAACTGGACTCACAGGAGAGGTTCAAATCATAGAAAGTTAGAGTGTCAGTCCTCTTGTACTTAAGTCGGCATTGTGCCTTTTATATAAAGTTCGGATGCAATTTCTGTGTTTCATCGTCAATAAGAAGGTCCAAAGGATACAGTGAACCTGAAGTGAAGCATCGGAACCTAAAACTGGACTCACAGGAGAGGTTCAAATCATAGAAAGTTAGAGTGTCAGACCTCTTTTACTTAAGTCGGCATTGTGCTTTTTGTATTACATTCAGATGCAATTTCTGTGTTTCCTCGTCAATAAGAAGGTCCAAGGTATACAGTAAACCTGAAGTGAAGCATCGGAATCTAAAACTGGACTCACAGGAGAGGTTGGAATCATAGAAAGTTAGAGTGTCAGTACTCTTGTACTTAAGTCGGTATTGTGCCTCTTGTATTAAATTCGGATGCAAACTCTGTGTTTCATCGTCATTAAGAAGGTCCAAGGTATACAGTAAACCTGAAGTGAAGCATCGGAATCTGAAACTGGACTCACAGGAGAGGTTCAAATCATAGAAAGTTAGAGTGTCAGCCCTCTTGTACTTAAGTCGGCATTGTGCCTTTTGAATCAAATTTAGATGCTATATCTGTGTTTCATCGTCAGTAAGAAGTTCCGAGGTATACAGTACACCTCAAGTGAACAATCGGAATCTAAAACTGGACTCACAGGAGAGGTTCAAATCATGGAAAGTTAGAGTCTCAGTCCTCCTGTACTTAAGTCGGCATTGTGAATATTGTATTAAATTCGGATGCAATTTCTGTGTATCATCGTCAATAAGAAGGTCCAAGGGATACAGTAAACCTGAAGTGAAGCATCGGAATATACAACTGGACTCACTGGAGAGGTTCAAATCATAGAAAGTTAGTGTGTCAGTCCTCTTTTACTTAAGTCGGCATTGTGCCTTTTGTATTAAATTCGGATGCAATTTCTGTGTTTCATCGTCAATAAGAGGGTCCAAGGTATACAGTAAACCTGAAGTGAAGCAACAGAATCTAAAACTGGACTCACACTACAGGTTGAAATCATAGAAAGTTAGAGTGTCAGTACTCTTGTACTTATGTCGGTATTGTGCCTTTTGTATTAAATTCGGATGCAAACTCTGTGTTTCATCGTCAATAAGAAGGTCCAAGGTATAAAGTAAACCTGAAGTGAAGCATCTGAATCTAACACTGGACTCACAGGAGAGGTTAAAATCACAGAAAGTTAGAGTTTCAGCCCTCTTGTACTTAAGTCGGCATTGTGCCTTTTGAATTAAATTCGGATGCAATTTAAGTGTTTCATAGTGAATAAGAAGGTCCGAGGTATACAGTAAACCTGAAGTGAAGCATCGGAATCTAAAACTGGACTCACAGGAGAGGTTCAAATCATGGAAAGTTAGTGTGTCAGTCCTCTTTTACTTAAGTCGGCATTGTGCCTTTTGTATTAAATTCGGATGCAATTTCTGTGTTTCATCGTCAATAAGAGGGTCCAAGGTATACAGTAAACCTGAAGTGAAGCAACAGAATCTAAAACTGGACTCACACTACAGGTTGAAATCATAGAAAGTTAGAGTGTCAGTACTCTTGTACTTATGTCGGTATTGTGCCTTTTGTATTAAATTCGGATGCAAACTCTGTGTTTCATCGTCAATAAGAAGGTCCAAGGTATAAAGTAAACCTGAAGTGAAGCATCTGAATCTAACACTGGACTCACAGGAGAGGTTAAAATCACAGAAAGTTAGAGTTTCAGCCCTCTTGTACTTAAGTCGGCATTGTGCCTTTTGAATTAAATTCGGATGCAATTTAAGTGTTTCATAGTGAATAAGAAGGTCCGAGGTATACAGTAAACCTGAAGTGAAGCTTCGGAATCTAAATATGGACTCACAGGAGAGGTTCAAATCATGGAAAGTTAGAGTGTCAGTCCTCTTGTGCTCAAGTCGGCATTGTGAATTTTGTATTAAATTCGGATGCAATTTCTGTGTTTCATCGTCAATAAGAAGGTCCAAGGGATACAGTAAACCTGAAGTGAAGCATCGGAATCTAAAACTGGACTCACAGGAGAGGTTCAAATCATAGAAAGTTAGAGTGTCAGTCCTCTTGTACTTAACTCGGCATTGTGCCTTTTATATAAAGTTCGGATGCAATTTCTGTGTTTCATCGTCAATAAGAAGGTCCGAGGTATACAGTAAACGTGAAGTGAGGCATCGGAATCTAAATCTGGACTCACAGGAGAGGTTCAAATCATGGAAAGTTAGAGTGTCAGTCCTCTTGTACTTAAGTCGGCATTGTGAATTTTGTATTAAATTCGGATGCAATTTCTGTGTTTCATCGTCAATAAGAAGGTCCAAGGGATACAGTAAACCTGAAGTGAAGCATCGGAACCTAAAACTGGACTCACAGGAGGGGTTCAAATCATAGAAAGTTAGAGTGTCAGACCTCTTTTACTTAAGTCGGCATTGTGCTTTTTGTATTACATTCAGATGCAATTTCTGTGTTTCCTCGTCAATAGGAAGGTCCAAGGTATACAGTAAACCTGAAGTGAAGCATCGGAATCTAAAACTGGACTCACAGGAGAGGTTGAAATCATAGAAAGTTAGAGTGTCAGTACTCTTGTACTTAGGTCGGTATTGTGCCTCTTGTATTAAATTCGGATGCAAACTCTGTGTTTCATCATCATTAAGAAGGTCCAAGGTATACAGTTAACATGAAGTGAAGCATCGGAATCTGAAACCGGACTCACAGGAGAGGTTCAAATCATAGAAAGTTAGAGTGTCAGCCCTCTTGTACTTAAGTCGGCATTGTGCCTTTTGAGTTAAATTCGGATGCTATGTCTGTGTTTCATCGTCAATAAGAAGGTCCACGGTATCCAGTAAACCTGAAGTGAAGCATCGGAATCTGAAACCGGACTCACAGGAGAGGTTCAAATCATAGAAAGTTAGACTGTCAGTCCTCTTGTACTTAACTAGGCATTGTGCCTTTTGTATTAAATTCAGATGCAATTTCTGTGTTTAATCGACAATAAGAAGGTCCAAAGGATACAGTAAACCTGAAGTGAAGCATCGTAATCTAAAACTGGACTCACAGGAGAGGTTCAAATCATAGAAAGTTAGAGTGTCAGTCCTCTTGTACTTAACTCGGCATTGTGCGTTTTGTATAAAATTAGGATGCAATTTCTGTGTTTCATCGTCAATAAGAAGGTCCAAAGGATACAGTAAACCTGAAGTGAAGCATCGGAATCTATAACTGGACTCACAGGAGAGGTTCAAATCATAGAAAGTTAGAGTGTCAGTCCTCTTTTACTTAAGTCGGCATTGTGCCTTTTGTATTAAATTCGGGTGCAATATCTGTGTTTCATCGTCAATAAGAAGGTCCAAGGTATACAGTAAACCTGAAGTGAAGCATCGGAATCTAAAACTGGACTCACACTAGAGGATGAAATCATAGAAAGTTAGAGTGTCAGTACTCTTGTACTTATGTCGGTATTGTGCTTTTGTATTAAATTCGGATGCAAACTCTGTGTTTCATCTTCAACACGAAGGTCCAAGGTATACAGTAAACCTGAAGTGAAGCATCGGAATCTAAAACTGGACTCACAGGATAGGTTCAAATCATAGAAAGTTAGAGTGTCAGCCCTCTTGTACTTAAGTCGGCATTGTGCCTTTTGAATTAATTTCGGATGCAATTTCAGTGTTTCATCGTCAATAACAAGGTCTGAGGTATACAGCAAACCTGAAGTGAAGCATCAGAATCTAAAACTGGACTCACAGGAGAGGTTCAAATCATGAAAAGTAAGAGTGTCAGTCCTCTTGTACTTAAGTCGGCATTGTGAATATTGTATTAAATTCGGATACATTTTCTGTGTTTCATCGTCAATAAGAAGGTCCAAGGGATACAGCAAACCTGAAGTGAAGCATCGGAATCCAAAACTGGACTCACAGGGGAGGATCAAATCATAGAATGTTAGACTGTCAGTCCTCTTGTACTTAACTCGGCATTGTGCCTTTTGTATTAAAATCAGATGCAATTTCTGTGTTTAATCGTCAATAAGAAGGTCCAAAGGATACAGTAAACCTGAAGTGAATCATCGGAATCTAAAAGTGGACTCACAGGAGAGGTTCAAATCATAGAAAGTTAGATTGTCAGTCCTCTTGTACTTAACTCGGCATTGTGCCTTTTGTATAAAATTCGGATGCAATTTCTGTGCTTCATCGTCAATAAGAAGGTCCAAAGGATACAGTAAACCTGAAGTGAAGCATCGGAATCTAAAAGTGAACTCACCGGAGAGGTTCAAATCATAGAAAGTGAGAGTGTCAGTCCTCTTTTACTTAAGTCGGCATTGTGCCTTTTGTATTACATTCAGATGCAATTTCTGTTTTTCCTTGTCAATAAGAAGGTCCAAGGTATACAGTAAACCTGAAGTGAACCATCGGAATCTAAAACTGGACTCACAGGAGAGGTTGAAATCATAACAAGTTAGACTGTCAGTACTCTTGTAGTTAAGTCGGTATTGTTCCTCATGTATTAAATTCGGATGCAAACTCTGTGTTTCATCGTCAATAAGAAGGTCCAAGGTATACAGTAAACCTGAAGTGTAGCATCGGAATCTAAAACTGGACTCACAGGAGAGGTTCAAATCATAGAAAGTTAGAGTGTCAGCCCTCTTGTACTTAAGTCGGCATTGTGCCTTTTGAGTTAAATTCGGATGCTATTTCTGTGTTTCATCGTCAATATGAAGGTCCGAGGTATACAGTAAACCTGAAGTGAAGCATCGGAATCTAAAACTGGAATCACAGGAGAAGTTCAAATCATAAAAAGTTAGAGCGTCAGTCCTCTTGTATTTAAGTCGGCATTTTGAATATTGTATTAAATTCGGATGCAATTTCTGTGTTTCATCGTCAATAAGAAGGTCCAAGGGATACAGTAAACCTGAAGTGAAGCATCGGAATCCAAAACTGGACTCACAGGAGGGGTTCAAATCATAGAAAGTTAGACTGTCAGTCCTCTTGTACTTAACTCGGCATTGTGCCTTTTGTATTAAATTCAGATGCAATTTCTGTGTTTAATCGTCAATAAGAAGGTCCAAAGGATACAGAAATCCTGAAGTGAAGCATCGGAATCTAAAACTGGACTCACAGGAGAGGTTCAAATCATAGAAAGTTAGAGTGTCAGTCCTCTTGTACTTAACTCGGCATTGTGCCTTTTGTATAAAATTCGGATGCAATTTCTGTGTTTCATCGTCAATAAGAAGGTCCAAAGGATACAGTAAACCTGAAGTGAAGCATCGGCATCTACAACTGGACTCACAAGAGAGGTTCAAACCATAGAAAGATAGAGTGTCAGTCCTCTTTTACTTATGTCGGCCTTGTGCCTTTTGTATTAAATTCGGATGCAATATCTGTGTTTCATCGTCAATAAGAAGGTCCAAGGTATACAGTAAACCTGAAGTGAAGCATCGGAATCTAAAACTGGACTCACCGGAGAGGTTCAAATCATAGAAAGTGAGAGTGTCAGTCCTGTTTTACTTAAGTCGGCATTGAGCCTTTTGTATTACATTCAGATGCAATTTCTGTTTTTCCTTGTCAATAAGAAAGTCCAAGGTATACAGTAAACCTGAAGTGAACCATCGGAATCTAAAACTGGACTCACAGGAGAGGTTGAAATCATAGAAAGTTAGAGTGTCAGTACTCTTGTACTTAAGTCGGTATTGTTCCTCTTGTATTAAATTCGGATGCAAACTCTGTGTTTCATCGTCAATAAGAAGGTCCAAGGTATACAGTAAACCTGAAGTGTAGCATCGGAATCTAAAACTGGACTCACAGGAAAGGTTCAAATCATAGAAAGTTAGAGTGTCAGCCCTCTTGTACTTAAGTCGGCATTGTGCCTTTTGAATTAAATTCGGATGCTATTTCTGTGTTTCATCGTCAATATGAAGGTCCGAGGTATACAGTAAACATGAAGTGAAGCATCGGAATCTAAAACTGGACTCACAGGATGGGTTTAAATCATAGAAAGTTAAACTGTCAGCCCTCTTGTACTTAAGTCGGCATTGTGAATTTTGTATTAAATTCGGATGCAATTTCTGTGTTTCATCGTTAATAAGAAGGTCCAAGGGATACAGTAAACCCGAAGTGATGCATCGGAATGAAGAACTGGACTCACAGGAGAGGTTCAAATCATAGAAAGTTAGATTGTCAGTCCTCTTGTACTTAACTCTGCATTGTGCCTTTTGTAATAAATTCGGATGCAATTTCTGTGTTTCATCGTCAATAAGAGTGTCCAAAGGATACAGTAAACCTGAAGGGAAGCATCGGAATCTAATACTGGACTCACAGGAGAGGTTCAAATCACAGAAAGTTAGAGTGTCAGTCCTGTTTTACTTAAGTCGGCATTGTGCCTATTGTATTAAATTCGGATGCAACTTCTGTGTTTCATCGTCAATAAGAAGGTCCAAGGTATACAGTTAACCTGAAGTGAAGCATCGGAATCTAAAACTGGACTCACAGGAGAGGTTGAAATCATTGAAAATTATAGTGTCTGTACTCTTGTACTTAAGTCGGTATTGTGCCAATTGTATTAAATTCGGATGCAAACTCTGTGTTTCATCGTCAATAATAGGGTCCAAGGTATACAGTAAACCTGAAGTGAAGCATCGGAATCTAAAACTGGACTCACAGGAGAGGTTCAAATCATAGAAGGTTAGAGTGTAAGCCCTGTTGTACTTAAGTCGGCATTGTGCCTTTTGAATTAAATTCGGATGCAATTTCTGTGTTTTATCGTCAATAAGAAGGTCCGAGGTGTACAGTAAACCTCAAGTGAAGCAACGAAATCTATAACTGGACTCACAGGAGAGGTTCAAATCATAGAAAGTTAGAGTGTCAGCCCTCTTGTACTTAAGTCGGCATTGTGCCTTTTGAATTAAATTCGGATGCAATTTCAGTGTTTCATCGTCAATAAGAGGGTCCAAGGTATACAGTAAACCTGAAGTGAAGCATCGGAATCTAAAACTGGACTCACAGGAGAGGTTCAAATCATAGAAGGTTAGAGTGTAAGCCCTCTTGTACTTAAGTCGGCATTGTGCCTTTTGAATTAAATTCGGATGCAATTTCTGTTTTTTATCGTCAATAAGAAGGTCCGAGGTGTGCAGTAAACCTCAAGTGAAGCAACGAAATCTAAAACTGGACTCACAGGAGAGGTTCAAGTCATAGAAAGTTAGAGTGTCAGCCCTCTTGTACTTAAGTCGGCATTGTGCCTTTTGAATTAAATTCGGATGCAATTTCAGTGTTTCATCGTCAATAAGACGGTCCGAGGTATACAGTAAACCTGAAGTGAAGCACCGGAATCTAAAACTGGACTCACAGGAGAGGTTCAAATCATGGAAAGTTAGAGTGTCAGCCCTCTTGTACTTAAGTCGGCATTGTGAATTTTGTATTAAATTCGGATGCAATTTCTGTGTTTCATCGTTAATAAGAAGGTCCAAGGGATACAGTAAACCCGAAGTGATGCATCGGAATGAAGAACTGGACTCACAGGAGAGGTTCAAATCATAGAAAGTTAGATTGTCAGTCCTCTTGTACTTAACTCTGCATTGTGCCTTTTGTAATAAATTCGGATGCAATTTCTGTGTTTCATCGTCAATAAGAGTGTCCAAAGGATACAGTAAACCTGAAGGGAAGCATCGGAATCTAATACTGGACTCACAGGAGAGGTTCAAATCACAGAAAGTTAGAGTGTCAGTCCTGTTTTACTTAAGTCGGCATTGTGCCTATTGTATTAAATTCGGATGCAACTTCTGTGTTTCATCGTCAATAAGAAGGTCCAAGGTATACAGTTAACCTGAAGTGAAGCATCGGAATCTAAAACTGGACTCACAGGAGAGGTTGAAATCATTGAAAATTATAGTGTCTGTACTCTTGTACTTAAGTCGGTATTGTGCCAATTGTATTAAATTCGGATGCAAACTCTGTGTTTCATCGTCAATAATAGGGTCCAAGGTATACAGTAAACCTGAAGTGAAGCATCGGAATCTAAAACTGGACTCACAGGAGAGGTTCAAATCATAGAAGGTTAGAGTGTAAGCCCTGTTGTACTTAAGTCGGCATTGTGCCTTTTGAATTAAATTCGGATGCAATTTCTGTGTTTTATCGTCAATAAGAAGGTCCGAGGTGTACAGTAAACCTCAAGTGAAGCAACGAAATCTATAACTGGACTCACAGGAGAGGTTCAAATCATAGAAAGTTAGAGTGTCAGCCCTCTTGTACTTAAGTCGGCATTGTGCCTTTTGAATTAAATTCGGATGCAATTTCAGTGTTTCATCGTCAATAAGAGGGTCCAAGGTATACAGTAAACCTGAAGTGAAGCATCGGAATCTAAAACTGGACTCACAGGAGAGGTTCAAATCATAGAAGGTTAGAGTGTAAGCCCTCTTGTACTTAAGTCGGCATTGTGCCTTTTGAATTAAATTCGGATGCAATTTCTGTTTTTTATCGTCAATAAGAAGGTCCGAGGTGTGCAGTAAACCTCAAGTGAAGCAACGAAATCTAAAACTGGACTCACAGGAGAGGTTCAAGTCATAGAAAGTTAGAGTGTCAGCCCTCTTGTACTTAAGTCGGCATTGTGCCTTTTGAATTAAATTCGGATGCAATTTCAGTGTTTCATCGTCAATAAGACGGTCCGAGGTATACAGTAAACCTGAAGTGAAGCACCGGAATCTAAAACTGGACTCACAGGAGAGGTTCAAATCATGGAAAGTTAGAGTGTCAGTCCTCATGTACTTAGGTCGGCATTGTGAATTTTGTATTTAATTCAGATGCAATTTCTGTGTTTCATCGTTAATAACAAGGTCCAAGGGATACAGTAAACCTGAAGTGAAGCATCGGAATCTATTAGTGGACTCACAGGAGAGTTTCAAATCATAGAAAATGAGAGTGTCAGTCCTCTTTTACTTAAGTCGGCATTGTGCCTTTTGTATTAAATTCAGATGCAATTTCTGTTTTTAATCGTCAATAAGATGGTCCATAGGAAACAGTATTCCTGAAGTGAAGCATCGGAATCTAAAACTGGACTCACAGGAGAGGTTCAAATCATAGAAAGTTAGAGTGTCAGTCCTCTTGTACTTAACTCGGCATTGTGCCTTTTGTATAAAATTCGCATGCAATTTTTGTGTTTCATCGTCAATAAGAAGGTCCAAAGGACACAGTAAGCCTGAAGTGAAGCATCGGCATCTAAAACTGGACTCACAGGAGAGGTTCAAACCGTAGAAAGTAAGAGTGTCAGTCCTCTTTTACTTATGTCGGCCTTGTGCCTTTTGTATTAAATTCGGATGCAATATCTGTGTTTCATCGTCAATAAGAAGGTCCAAGGTATACAGTAAACCTGAAGTGAAGCAACGGAATCTAAAACTGGACCCACACTAGAGGTTGAAATCATAGAAAGTTAGAGTGTCAGTACTCTTGTACTTATGTCGGTATTGTGCCTTTTGTATTAAATTCGGATGAAAACTCTGTGTTTCATCGTCAATAAGAAGGTCCAAGGTATACAGTAAACCTGAAGTGAAGCATCGGAATCTATAACTGGACTTACAGGAGAGGTTTAAATCATGGAAAGATAGAGTGTCAGTCCTCGTGTACTTCAGTCGGCATTGTGAATTTTGTATTAAATTCGGATGCAATTTCTGTGTTTGATCGTCAATAAGAAGGTCCAAGGGATACAGTAAACCTGAAGTGAAGCATCGGAAACTAAAACTGGACTCACAGGAGAGGTTCAAATCATAGAAAGTTAGAGTGTCAGTATTCTTGTACTTATGTCGGTATTGTGCCTTTTGTATTAAATTCGGATGCAAACTCTGTGTTTCATCGTCAATAAGAAGGTCCAAGGTATGCAGTAAACCTGAAGTGAAGCATCGGAATCTATAACTGGACTCACAGGAGAGGTTCAAAACATAGAAAGTTATAGTGTCAGCCCTCTTGTACTTAGTTCGGCATTGTGCCTTTTGAATTAAATTTGGATGCAATTTCAGTGTTTCATCGTCAATAAGAAGGTCCGAAGTATACAGTAAACCTGAAGTGAAGCATCGGAATCTAAAACTGGACTCACAGGAGAGGTTCAAATCATGGAAAGTTAGAGTGTCAGCCCTCTTGTACTTAAGTCGGCATTGTGAATTTTGTATTAAATTCGGATGCAATATCTGTGTTTCATCGTCAATAAGAAGGTCCAAGGTATACAGTAAACCTGAAGTGAAGCATCGGAATCTAAAACTGGACTCACCGGAGAGGTTCAAATTATAGAAAGTAAGAGTGTCAGTCCTCTTTTACTTAAGTCGGCATTGAGCCTTTTGTATTACATTCAGATGCAATTTCTGTTTTTCCTTGTCAATAAGAAGGTCCAAGGTATACAGTAAACCTGAAGTGAACCATCGGAATCTAAAACTGGACTCACAGGAGAGGTTGAAATCATAGAAAGTTAGAGTGTCAGTACTCTGGTACTTAAGTCGGTATTGTTCCCCTTGTATTAAATTCGGATGCAAACTCTGTGTTTCATCGTCAATAAGAAGGTGCAAGGTATACAGTAAGCCTGAAGTGTAGCATCGGAATCTAAAACTGGACTCACAGGAGAGGTTCAAATCATAGAAAGATAGAGTGTCAGCCCTCTTGTACTTAAGTCGGCATTGTGCCTTTTGAATTAAATTCGGATGCTATTTCTGTGTTTCATCGTCAATATGAAGGTCCGAGGTATATAGTAAACCTGAAGTGAAGCATCGGAATCTAAAACTGGACTCACAGGAGGGGTTCAAATCATAGAAAGTTAGACTGTCAGTCCTCTTTTACTTATGTCGGCCTTGTGCCTTTTGTATTAAATTCGGATGCAAACTCTGTGTTTCATCGTCAATAAGAAGGTCCAAGGTATACAGTAAACCTGAAGTGAAGCATCGGAATCTAAAACTGGACTCACAGGAGAGGTTCAAATCATGGAAAGTTAGTGTGTCTGTCCTCTTGTACTTATGTCGGCATTGTGAATTTTGTATTTAATTCAGATGCAATATCTGTGTTTCATCGTCAATAAGAAGGTCCAAGGTATACAGTAAACCTGAAGTGAAGCATCGGAATCTAAAACTGGACTCACCGGAGAGGTTCAAATTATAGAAAGTAAGAGTGTCAGTCCTCTTTTACTTAAGTCGGCATTGAGCCTTTTGTATTACATTCAGATGCAATTTCTGTTTTTCCTTGTCAATAAGAAGGTCCAAGGTATACAGTAAACCTGAAGTGAACCATCGGAATCTAAAACTGGACTCACAGGAGAGGTTGAAATCATAGAAAGTTAGAGTGTCAGTACTCTGGTACTTAAGTCGGTATTGTTCCCCTTGTATTAAATTCGGATGCAAACTCTGTGTTTCATCGTCAATAAGAAGGTGCAAGGTATACAGTAAGCCTGAAGTGTAGCATCGGAATCTAAAACTGGACTCACAGGAGAGGTTCAAATCATAGAAAGATAGAGTGTCAGCCCTCTTGTACTTAAGTCGGCATTGTGCCTTTTGAATTAAATTCGGATGCTATTTCTGTGTTTCATCGTCAATATGAAGGTCCGAGGTATATAGTAAACCTGAAGTGAAGCATCGGAATCTAAAACTGGACTCACAGGAGAGTTTCAAACCATAGAAAGTTAGACTGTCAGTCCTCTTGTACTTAACTCGGAATTGTGCCTGTTGTATTAAATTCGGATGCAATTTCTGTGTTTCATCGTCAATAAGAAGGTCCAACGGATACAGTAAACCTGAAGTGAAGCATCGGAATCTAAAACTGGACTCACAGGAGAGGTTCAATTCATAGAAGGTTAGAGTGTAAGCCCTCTTGTACTTAAGTCGGCATTGTGCGTTTTGAATTAAATTCGGATGCAATTTCAGTGTTTCATCGTCAATAAGACGGTCCGAGGTATACAGTAAACCTGAAGTGAAGCACCGGAATCTAAAACTGGACTCACAGGAGAGGTTCAAATCATGGAAAGTTAGAGTGTCAGTCCTCTTGTACTTAGGTCGGCATTGTGAATTTTGTATTTAATTCAGATGCAATTTCTGTGTTTCATCGTTAATAAGAAGGTCCAAGGGATACAGTAAACCTGAAGTGAAGCATCGGAATCTATAAGTGGACTCACAGGAGAGTTTCAAATCATAGAAAGTTAGACTGTCAGTCCTCTTGTACTTAACTCGGCATTGTGCCTGTTGTATTAAATTCGGATGCTATTTCTGTGTTTCATCGTCAATAAGAAGGTCCAACGGATACAGTAAACCTGAAGTGAAGCATCGGAATCTAAAACTGGACTCACAGGAGAGGTTCAAATCATAGAAAGTTAGAGTGTCAGTCCTCTTGTACTTAACTCGGCTTTGTGCCTATTGCATTAAATTTGGTTGCAATTTCTGTGTTTCATCGTCAATAAGAAGGTCCAAGGTGTACAGTAAACCTGAAGTGAAGCATCGGAATCTAAAACTGGACTCACAGGAGAGGTTGAAATCATAGAGAGTTAGAGTGTCAGTACTCTTGTACTAAAGTCGGTATTGTGCCTATTGTATTAAATTCGAATGCAAACTCTGTGTTTCATCGTCAATAAGAAGGTCCAAGGTATACAGTAAACCTGAAGTGAAGCACCGGAATCTAAAACTGGACTCACAGGAGAACTTCAAATCATAGAAAGTTAGAGTGTCAGCCCTCTTGTACTTAAGTCGACATTGTGCCTTTTGAATTAAATTCGGATGCAATTTCTGTGTTTCATCGTCAATAACAAGGTCCGAGGTATACAGTAAACCTGATGTGACGCAACGGAATCTAAAACTGGACTCACAGGAGAGGTTTAAATCATGGAAAGATAGAGTGTCAGTCCTCGTGTACTTCAGTCGGCATTGTGAATTTTGTATTAAATTCGGATGCAATTTCTGTGTTTGATCGTCAATAAGAAGGTCCAAGGGATACAGTAAACCTGAAGTGAAGCATCGGAATCTAAAACTGGACTCACAGGAGAGGTTCAAATCATAGAAAGTTAGACTGTCAGTCCTCTTATACTTAACTCAGCATTGTGCCTTTTGGATTAAATTCGGATGCAAACTCTGTGTTTCATCGTCAATAAGAAGGTCCAAGGTATACAGTAAACCTGAAGTGAAGCATCGGAATCTAAAACTGGACTCACAGGAGAGGTTCAAATCATAGTAAGTTAGAGTGTCAGTATTCTTGTACTTATGTCGGTATTGTGCCTTTTGTATTAAATTCGGATGCAAACTCTGTGTTTCATCGTGAATAAGATGGTCCAAGGTATACAGTAAACCTGAAGTGAAGCATCGGAATCTATAACTGGACTCACAGGAGAGGTTCAAATCATAGAAAGTTATAGTGTCAGCCCTCTTGTACTTAGTTCGGCATTGTGCCTTTTGAATTAAATTTGGATGCAATTTCAGTGTTTCATCGTCAATAAGAAGGTCCGAAGTATACAGTAAACCTGAAGTGAAGCATCGGAATCTAAAACTGGACTCACAGGAGAGGTTCAAATCATGGAAAGTTAGAGTGTCAGCCCTCTTGTACTTAAGTCGGCATTGTGAATTTTGTATTAAATTCGGATGCAATATCTGTGTTTCATAGTCAATAAGAAGGTCCAAGGTATACAGTAAACCTGAAGTGAAGCATCGGAATCTAAAACTGGACTCACCGGAGAGGTTCAAATCATAGAAAGTGAGAGTGTCAGTCCTCTTTTACTTAAGTCGGCATTGAGCCTTTTGTATTACATTCAGATGCAATTTCTGTTTTTCCTTGTCAATAAGAAGGTCCAAGGTATACAGTAAACCTGAAGTGAACCATCGGAATCTAAAACTGGACTCACAGGAGAGGTTGAAATCATAGAAAGTTAGAGTGTCAGTACTCTTGTACTTAAGTCGGTATTGTTCCTCTTGTATTAAATTCGGATGCAAACTCTGTGTTTCATCGTCAATAAGAAGGTGCAAGGTATATAGTAAGCCTGAAGTGTAGCATCGGAATCTAAAACTGGACTCACAGGAGAGGTTCAAATCATAGAAAGATAGAGTGTCAGCCCTCTTGTACTTAAGTCGGCATTGTGCCTTTTGAATTAAATTCGGATGCTATTTCTGTGTTTCATCGTCAATATGAAGGTCCGAGGTATATAGTAAACCTGAAGTGAAGCATCGGAATCTAAAACTGGACTCACAGGAGGGGTTCAAATCATAGAAAGTTAGACTGTCAGCCCTCTTGTACTTAAGTCGGCATTGTGCCTTTTGTATTAAATTCGGATGCAATTTCTGTTTTTAATCGTCAATAAGATGGTCCATAGGAAACAGTAATCCTGAAGTGAAGCATCGGAATCTAAAACTGGACTCACAGGAGAGGTTCAAATCATAGAAAGTTAGAGTGTCAGTCCTCTTGTACTTAACTCGGCATTGTGCCTTTTGTATAAAATTCGCATGCAATTTCTGTGTTTCATCGTCAATAAGAAGGTCCAAAGGACACAGTAAGCCTGAAGTGAAGCATCGGCATCTACAACTGGACTCACAGGAGAGGTTCAAACCGTAGAAAGTTAGAGTGTCAGTCCTCTTTTACTTATGTCGGCCTTGTGCCTTTTGTATTAAATTCGGATGCAATATCTGTGTTTCATCGTCAATAAGAAGGTCCAAGGTATACAGTAAACCTGAAGTGAAGCAACGGAATCTAAATCTGGACCCACACTAGAGGTTGAAATCATAGAAAGTTAGAGTGTCAGTACTCTTGTACTTATGTCGGTATTGTGCCTTTTGTATTAAATTCGGATGCAAACTCTGTGTTTCATCGTCAATAAGAAGGTCCAAGGTATACAGTAAACCTGAAGTGAAGCATCGGAATCTAAAACTGGACTCACAGGAGAGGTTCAAATCATGGAAAGTTAGTGTGTCTGTCCTCTTGTACTTAAGTCGGCATTGTGAATTTTGTATTTAATTCAGATGCAATTTCTGTGTTTCATCGTTAATAAGAAGGTGCAAGGTATACAGTAAACCTGAAGTGAAGCATCGGAATCTAGAAGTGGACTCACAGGAGAGTTTCAAACCATAGAAAGTTAGACTGTCAGTCCTCTTGTACCTAACTCGGAATTGTGCCTGTTGTATTAAATTCGGATACAATTTCTGTGTTTCATCGTCAATAAGAAGGTCCAACGGATACAGTAAACCTGAAGTGAAGCATCGGAATCTAAAACTGGACTCACAGGAGAGGTTCAAATCATAGAAAGTTAGAGTGTCAGTCCTCTTGTACTTAACTCGGCTTTGTGCCTATTGCATTAAATTTGGTTGCAATTTCTGTGTTTCATCGTCAATAAGAAGGTCCAAGGTGTACAGTAAACCTGAAGTGAAGCATCGGAATCTAAAACTGGACTCACAAGAGAGGTTGAAATCATAGAAAGTTAGAGTGTCAGTACTCTTGTTCTTAAGTCGGTATTGTGCCTATTGTATTAAATTCGAATGCAAACTCTTTGTTTCATCGTCAATAAGAAGGTCCAAGGTATACAGTAAACCTGAAGTGAAGCATCGGAATCTAAAACTGGACTCACAGGAGAAGTTCAAATCATAGAAAGTTAGAGTGTCAGCCCTCTTGTACTTAAGTCGGCATTGTGCCTTTTGAATTAAATTCGGATGCAATTTCTGTGTTTCATCGTCAATAACAAGGTCCGAGGTATACAGTAAACCTGAAGTGACGCTACGGAATCTAAAACTGGACTCACAGGAGAGGTTCAAATCATGGAAAGTTAGAGTGTCAGTCCTCTTGTACTTAAGTCGGCATTGTGAATTTTGTATTAAATTCGGATGCAATTTCTGTGTTTGATCGTCAATAAGAAGGTCCAAGGGATACAGTAAACCTGAAGTGAAGCATCGGAATCTAAAACTGGACTCACAGGAGAGGTTCAAATCATAGAAAGTTAGACTGTCAGTCCTCTTGTACATAACTCAGCATTGTGCCTTTTGGATTAAATTCGGATGCAAACTCAGTGTTTCATCGTCAATAAGGTCCAAGGTATACAGTAAACCTGAAGTGAAGCATCGGAATCTAAAACTGGACTCACAGGAGAGGTTCAAATCATAGAAAGTTAGAGTGTCAGTCTTCTTTTACTTAAGTCGTCATTGTGCCTTTTGTATTAAATTCGGATGCAATTTCTGTGTTTCATCGTCAATAAGAAGGTCCAAGGTATACAGTAAACCTGAAGTGAAGCATCGGAATCTAAAACTGGACTCACACTAGAGGTTGAAATCATAGAAAGTTAGAGTGTCAGTATTCTTGTACTTATGTCGGTATTGTGCACTTTGTATTAAATTCGGATGCAAACTCTGTGTTTCATCGTCAATAAGAAGGTCCAAGGTATACAGTAAACCTGAAGTGAAGCATCGGAATCTAAAACTGGACTCACAGGAGAGGTTCAAATCATAGAAAGTTATAGTGTCAGCCCTCTTGTACTTAGTTCGGCACTGTGCCTTTTGAATTAAATTCGGTTGCAATTTCAGTGTTTCATCGTCAATTAGATAGTCCAAGGTATACAGTAAACCTGAAGTGAAGCATCGGAATCTTAAACTGGACTCAAGGGAGAGGTTCAAATCATAGAAAGTTAGAGTGTCAGTCCTCTTGTACTTATGTCGGCATTGTGCCTCTTGTATTAAAATCGGATGCAATTTCTGTGCTTCATCGTCAATAAGAAGGTCCAAGGTATACAGTAAACCTGAAGTGAAGCATCAGAATCTAATTCTGGACTCACAGGAGAGGTTTAAATCATAGAAAGTTAGGGTGTGAGTCCTCTTGTACTTAAGTCGGCATTGTGTCTTTTGTATTAAATTCGGATGAAATTTCTGTGTTTCATCGTCAATAAGAAGGTCCATGGTAAACAGTACACCTGAAGTGAAGCATCGGAATCTAAAAGTGGACTCACAGGAGAGGTTCAAATCATAGAAAGTTAGAGTGTCAGTCCCCTTTTACTTAAGTCGGCATTGTGACTTTTGTATTAAATTCGGATGTATTTTCTGTGTTTTATCGTCAATTAGAAGGTCCAAGGGATACAGTAAACCTGAAGTGAAGCATCCGAAACTAAAACTGGTCTCACAGGAGAGGCTCATATCATAGAAAGTTAGAGTGTCAGTCCTCTTGTACTTATGTCGGCATTGTGCCTCTTGTATTGAAATCGGATGCAATTTCTGTGCTTCATCGTCAATAAGAAGGTCCAAGGTATACAGTAAACCTGAAGTGAAGCATCAGAATCTAATTCTGGACTCACAGGAGAGGTTTAAATCATAGAAAGTTAGGGTGTGAGTCCTCTTGTACTTAAGTCGGCATTGTGTCTTTTGTATTAAATTCGGATGAAATTTCTGTGTTTCATCGTCAATAAGAAGGTCCAAAGTATACAGTAAACCTGAAGTGAAGCATCGGAATCTAAAACTGGACTCACAGGAGAGGTTCAAATCATAGAAAGTTAGAGTGTCAGTCCTCTTGTACTTAAGTCGGCATTGTGAATTTTGTATTAAATTCGGATGCAATTTCTGTGTTTGATCGCCAATGAGAAAGTCCAAGGGATACAGTAAACCTGAAGTGAAGCATTGGAATCTAAAACTGGACTCACAGGAGAGGTTCAAATCATAGAAAGTTAGAGTGTCAGTCCTCTTGTACTTAGGTCGGCATTGTGCCTTTTGTATTAAATTTGGATGCAATTTCTGTGTTTTATCGTTAATAAGAGGGTCCAAGGTATACAGTAAACCTGAAATGAAGCATCGGAATCTAAAACTGGACTCACAGGAGAGGTTTAAATCATAGAAAGTTAGTGTGTGAGTCCTCTTGTACTTAAGTCGACATTGTGCTTTTTGTATTAAATTTGGATGCAATTTCTGTGTTTCATCGTCAATAAGAAGGTCCAAGGTATACAGTAAACCTGCAATGAAGCATCGGAATCTAAAACTGGACTCACAGGAAAGGTTTAAATCATAGAAAGTTAGGGTGTCAGTCCTCCTGTACTTAAGTCGGCATTGTGCCCTTTGTATTACATTCGGATGCAATTTCTGTGCTACATCGTCAATAAGAAGGTCCAAGGTATAAAGTAAACCTGAAGTGAAGCATCAGAATCTGAAACTGGACTCACAGGAGAGGTTTAAATCATAGAATGTTAGAGTGTGGGTCATCTTGTACTTAAGTCGGCATTGTGCCTTTTGTATTAAATTTGGATGCAATTTCTGTGTTTCATCGTCAATAAGAAGGTCCAAGGTATACAGTAAACCTGCAATGCAGCATCGGAATCTAAAACTGGACTCACAGGAGAGGTTTAAATCATAGAAACTTAGGGTGTGAGTCCTCTTGTACTTAAGTCGACATTGTGCTTTTTGTATGAAATTTGGATGCAATTTCTGTGTTTCATCGTCAATATGAGCGTCCAAGGTGTACAGTAAACCTGAAGTGAAGCATCAGAATCTAAAACTGGACTCATAGGAGGTTTTCAAATCATAGAAAGTTAGAGTGTCACTCCCCTTGTACTTAAGTCGGCATTGTGACTTTTGTATTAAACTCGGATGCAATTACTGTGTTTCATCGTCAATAAGAATGTCCAAGGTATACAGTAAACCTGAAGTGAAGCATCGGAATCTAAAACTGGACTCACAGGAGAGGTTCATATTATAGAAAGTTAGAGTGTCAGTCCTCCTGTACTTAAGTCGGCATTGTGCCCTTTGTATTACATTCGGATGCAATTTCTGTGCTACATCGTCAATACGAAGGTCCAAGGTATAAAGTAAACCTGAAGTGAAGCATCGGAATCTAAAACTGGACTCACAGGAGAGGTTTAAATCATAGAATGTTAGAGTGTGGGTCATCTTGTACTTGAGTCGGCATTGTGCCTTTTGTATTAAATTCGGATGAAATTTCTGTGTTTCATCGTCATTAAGAAGGTCCATGGTAAACAGTACACCTGAAGTGAAGCATCGGAATCTAAAAATTGGACGCACAGGAGAGGTTCAAATCATAGAAAGTTAGAGTGTCAGTCCCCTTTTACTTAAGTCGGCATTGTGACTTTTGTATTAAATTCGGATGTAATTTCTGTGTTTTATCGTCAATTAGAAGGTCCAAGGGATACAGTAAACCTGAAGTGAAGCATCGGAAACTAAATCTGGTCTCACAGGAGAGGCTCATATCATAGAAAGTTAGAGTGTCAGTCCTCTTGGACTGAAGTCGGCATTGAGCCTTTTGTATTACATTCAGATGCAATTTCTGTTTTTCCTTGTCAATAAGAAGGTCCAAGGTATACAGTAAACCTGAAGTGAACCATCGGAATCTAAAACTGGACTCACAGGAGAGGTTGAAATCATAGAAAGTTAGAGTGTCAGTCCTCTTGTACTTATGTCGGCATTGTGCCTCTTGTATTAAATTCGGATGTAATTTCTGTGTTTTATCGTCAATTAGAAGGTCCAAGGGATACAGTAAACCTGAAGTGAAGCATCGGAAACTAAAACTGGTCTCACAGGAGAGGCTCACATCATAGAAAGTTAGAGTGTCAGTCCTCTTGTACTTAAGTCGGCATTGAGCCTTTTGTATTACATTCGGATGCAATTTCTGTGCTACATCGTCAATAAGAAGGTCCAAGGTATAAAGAAAACCTGAAGTGAAGCATCAGAATCTGAAACTGGACTGACAGGAGAGGTTTAAATCATAGAATGTTAGAGTGTGGGTCATCTTGTACTTAAGTCGGCATTGTGCCTTTTGTATTAAATTTGGATGCAATTTCTGTGTTTCATCGTCAATAAGAAGGTCCAAGGTATACAGTAAACCTGCAATGAAGCATCGGAATCTAAAACTGGACTCCTAGGAGAGGTTTAAATCATAGAAAGTTAGGGTGTCAGTCCTCCTGTACTTAAGTCGGCATTGTGCCCTTTGTATTACATTCGGATGCAATTTCTGTGCTACATCGTCAATAAGAAGGTCCAAGGTATAAAGAAAACCTGAAGTGAAGCATCAGAATCTGAAACTGGACTGACAGGAGAGGTTTAAATCATAGAATGTTAGAGTGTGGGTCATCTTGTACTTAAGTCGGCATTGTGCCTTTTGTATTAAATTTGGATGCAATTTCTGTGTTTCATCGTCAATAAGAAGGTCCAAGGTATACAGTAAACCTGCAATGAAGCATCGGAATCTAAAACTGGACTCACAGGAGAGGTTTAAATCATAGAAAGTTAGGGTGTGAGTCCTCTTGTACTTAAGTCGACATTGTGTTTTTTGTATGAAATTTGGATGCAATTTCTGTGTTTCATCGTCAATAAGAGCGTCCAAGGTATACAGTAAACCTGAAGTGAAGCATCAGAATCTAAAACTGGACTCATAGGAGGTTTTCAAATCATAGAAAGTTAGAGTGTCACTCCCCTTGTACTTAAGTCGGCATTGTGACTTTTGTATTAAACTCGGATGCAATTACTGTGTATCATCGTCAATAAGAATGTCCAAGGTGTACAGTAAACCTGAAGTGAAGCATCGGAATCTAAAACTGGACTCACAGGAGGGGTTCATATTATAGAAAGTTAGAGTGTCAGTCCTCCTGTACTTAAGTCGGCATTGTGCCCTTTGTATTACATTCGGATGCAATTTCTGTGCTACATCGTCAATACGAAGGTCCAAGGTATAAAGTAAACCTGAAGTGAAGCATCGGAATCTAAAACTGGACTCACAGGAGAGGTTTAAATCATAGAATGTTAGAGTGTGGGTCATCTTAAACTTAAGTCGGCATTGTGCCTTTTGTATTAAATTCGGATGAAATATTTGTGTTTCATCGTCATTAAGAAGGTCCATGGTAAACAGTACACCTGAAGTGAAGCATCGGAATATAAAAGTGGACTCACAGGAGAGGTTCAAATCATAGAAAGTTAGAGTGTCAGTCCCCTTTTACTTAAGTCGGCATTGTGACTTTTGTATTAAATTCGGATGTAATTTCTGTGTTTTATCGTCAATTAGAAGGTCCAAGGGATACAGTAAACCTGAAGTGAAGCATCGGAAACTAAAACTGGTCTCACAGGAGAGGCTCATATCATAGAAAGTTAGAGTGTCAGTCCTCTTGTACTTATGTCGGCATTGTGCCTCTTGTATTGAAATCGGATGCAATTTCTGTGCTTCATCGTCAATAAGAAGGTCCAAGGTATACAGTAAATCTGAAGTGAAGCATCAGAATCTAATTCTCGACTCACAGGAGAGGTTTAAATCATAGAAAGTTAGGGTGTGAGTCCTCTTGTACTTAAGTCGGCATTGTGCCTTTTGTATTAAATTCGGATGAAATTTCTGTGTTTCATCGTCAATAAGAAGGTCCAAAGTTTACAGTAAACCTGAAGTGAAGCATCGGAATCTAAAACTGGACCCACAGGAGAGGTTCAAATTATAGAAAGTTAGAGTGTCAGTCCTCTTTTACTTAAGTCGTCATTGTGCCTTTTGTATTAAATTCGGATGCAATTTCTGTGTTTCATCGTCAATAAGAAGGTCCAAGGTATACAGTAAACCTGAAGTGAAGCATCGGAATCTAAAACTGGACTCACACTAGAGGTTGAAATCATAGAAAGTTAGAGTGTCAGTATTCTTGTACTTATGTCGGTATTGTGCCTTTTGTATTAAATTCGGATGCAAACTCTGTGTTTCATCGTCAATAAGAAGGTCCAAGGTATACAGTAAACCTGAAGTGAAGCATCGGAATCTAAAACTGGACTCACAGGAGAGGTTCAAATCATAGAAAGTTATAGTGTCAGCCCTCTTGTACTTAGTTCGGCACTGTGCCTTTTGAATTAAATTCGGTTGCAATTTCAGTGTTTCATCGTCAATAAGAAGGTCCAAGGTATACAGTAAACCTGAAGTGAAGCATCGGAATCTTAAACTGGACTCAAGGGAGAGGTTCAAATCATAGAAAGTTAGAGTGTCAGTCCTCTTGTACTTATGTCGGCATTGTGCCTCTTGTATTAAAATCGGATGCAATTTCTGTGCTTCATCGTCAATAAGAAGGTCCAAGGTATACAGTTAACCTGAAGTGAAGCATCAGAATCTAATTCTGGACTCACAGGAGAGGTTTAAACCATAGAAAGTTAGGGTGTGAGTCCTCTTGTACTTAAGTCGGCATTGTGTCTTTTGTATTAAATTCGGATGAAATTTCTGTGTTTCATCGTCAATAAGAAGGTCCAAAGTATACAGTAAACCTGAAGTGAAGCATCGGAATCTAAAACTGGACTCACAGGAGAGGTTCAAATCATAGAAAGTTAGAGTGTCAGTCCTCTTGTACTTAAGTCGGCATTGTGAATTTTGTATTAAATTCGGATGCAATTTCTGTGTTTGATCGTCAATGAGAAAGTCCAAGGGATACAGTAAACCTGAAGTGAAGCATTGGAATCTAAAACTGGACTCACAGGAGAGGTTCAAATCATAGAAAGTTAGAGTGTCAGTCCTCTTGTACTTAGGTCGGCATTGTGCCTTTTGTATTAAATTTGGATGCAATTTCTGTGTTTCATCGTTAATAAGAGGGTCCAAGGTATACAGTAAACCTGAAATGAAGCATCGGAATCTAAAACTGGACTCACAGGAGAGGTTTAAATCATAGAAAGTTAGTGTGTGAGTCCTCTTGTACTTAAGTCGATATTGTGCTTTTTGTATTAAATTTGGATGCAATTTCTGTGTTTCATCGTCAATAAGAAGGTCCAAGGTATACAGTAAACCTGAAGTGAAGCATCAGAATCTAAAACTGGACTCATAGGAGGTTTTCAAATCATAGAAAGTTAGAGTGTCACTCCCCTTGTACTTAAGTCGGCATTGTGACTTTTGTATTAAACTCGGATGCAATTACTGTGTTTCATCGTCAATAAGAATGTCCAAGGTGTACAGTAAACCTGAAGTGAAGCATCGGAATCTAAAACTGGACTCACAGGAGAGGTTCATATTATAGAAAGTTAGAGTGTCAGTCCTCCTGTACTTAAGTCGGCATTGTGCCCTTTGTATTACATTCGGATGCAATTTCTGTGCTACATCGTCAATACGAAGGTCCAAGGTATAAAGTAAACCTGAAGTGAAGCATCGGAATCTAAAACTGGACTCACAGGAGAGGTTTAAATCATAGAATGTTAGAGTGTGGGTCATCTTGTACTTGAGTCGGCATTGTGCCTTTTGTATTAAATTCGGATGAAATTTCTGTGTTTCATCGTCATTAAGAAGGTCCATGGTAAACAGTACACCTGAAGTGAAGCATCGGAATCTAAAAGTGGACTCACAGGAGAGGTTCAAATCACAGAAAGTTAGAGTGTCAGTCCCCTTTTACTTAAGTCGGCATTGTGACTTTTGTATTAAATTCGGATGTAATTTCTGTGTTTTATCGTCAATTAGAAGGTCCAAGGGATACAGTAAACCTGAAGTGAAGCATCGGAAACTAAAACTGGTCTCACAGGTGAGGCTCATATCATAGAAAGTTAGAGTGTCAGTCCTCTTGTACTTATGTCGGCATTGTGCCTCTTGTATTGAAATCGGATGCAATTTCTGTGCTTCATCGTCAATAAGAAGGTCCAAGGTATACAGTAAACCTGAAGTGAAGCATCAGAATCTAATTCTGGACTCACAGGAGAGGTTTAAATCATAGAAAGTTAGGGTGTGAGTCCTCTTGTACTTAAGTCGGCATTGTGCCTTTTGTATTAAATTCGGATGAAATTTCTGTGTTTCATCGACAATAAGAAGGTCCAAAGTTTACAGTAAACCTGAAGTGAAGCATCGGAATCTAAGACTGGACTCACAGGAGAGGTTCAAATCATAGAAAGTTAGAGTGTCAGTCCTCTTGTACTTAAGTCAGCATTATGAATTTTGTATTAAATTCGGATGCAATTTCTGTGTTTGATCGTCAATAAGAAGGTCCAAGGGATACAGTAAACCTGAAGTGAAGCATCGGAATCTAAAACTGGACTCACAGGAGAGGTTCAAATCATAGAAAGTTAGACTGTCAGTCCTCTTGTACTTAACTCAGTATTGTGCCTTTTGGATTAAATTCGGATGCAAACTCTGTGTTTCATCGTCAATAAGAAGGTCCAAGGTATACAGTAAACCTGAAGTGAAGCATCGGAATCTAAAACTGGACTCACAGGAGAGGTTCAAATCATAGAAAGTTAGAGTGTCAGTCCTCTTTTACTTAAGTCGGCATTGTGCCTTTTGTATTAAATTCGGATGCAATTTCTGTGTTTCATCGTCAATAAGAAGGTCCAAGGTATACTGTAAACCTGAAGTGAAGCATCGGAATCTAAAACTGGACTCACACTAGAGTTTGAAATCATAGAAAGTTAGATAGTCAGTATTCTTGTACTTATGTCGGTATTGTGCCTTTTGTATTAAATTCGGATGCAAACTCTGTGTTTCATCGTCAATAAGAAGGTCCAAGGTATACAGTAAACCTGAAGTGAAGCATCGGAATCTAAAACTGGACTCACAGGAGAGGTTCAAATCATAGAAAGTAATAGTGTCAGCCCTCTTGTACTTAGTTCGGCATTGTGCCTTTTGAATTAAATTCGGATGCAATTTCAGTGTTTCGTCGTCAATAAGAAGGACCGAGGTATACAGTAAACCTGAAGTGAAGCATCGGAATCTAAAACTGGACTCACAGGAGAGGTTCAAATCATGGAAAGTTAGAGTGTCAGCCCTCTTGTACTTAAGTCGGCATTGTGAATTTTGTATTAAATTCTGATGCAATTTCTGTGTTTCATCGTCAATAAGAAGGTCCAAGGGATATAGTAAACCTGAAGTGAAGCATCGGAATCTAGAACTGGACTCACAGGAGAGGTTCAAATCATAGAATGTTAGACTGTCAGTCGTCTTGTACTTAGGTCGGCATTGTGAATTTTGTATTAAAGTCGGATGCAATTTCTGTGTTTGATCGTCAATAAGGATGTCCAAGGGATACAGTAAACCCGTAGTGAAGTTTCGGAATCTAAAACTGGACTCACAGGAGAGGTTCAAATCATAGAAATTTAGACTGTCAGTTCTCTTGTACTTAACTCGGCATTGTGCATTTTGGATTAAATTTGGATGCAATCCCTGTTTCCCATCGTCAATAAGAAGGTCCAAAGGATACAGTAAACCTGAAGTGAAGCATCGGAATCTAAAACTTGGCTCACAGGAGAGTTTGAAATCATAGAAAGTTAGAGTGTCAGTTCTCTTTTACTTAAGTTGGCATTGTGCCTTTTGTATTAAATTCGGATGCAATTTCTGTGTTCCATCGTCAATAACAAGGTCCAAGGTATACAGTAAACCTGAAGTGAAGCATCGGAATCTTAAACTGGACTCAAGGGAGAGGTTCAAATCATAGAAAGTTAAAGTGTCAGTCCTCTTGTACTTATGTCAGCATTGTGACTTTTGTATTAAATTCGGATGCAATTTCTCTGTTTCATCGTCAATAAGAAGGTCCAAGGTATACAGTAAACCTGAAATGAAGCATCGGAACCTAAAACTGGACTCACAGGAGAGGTTTAAATCATAGAAAGTTAGGGTGTGAGTCCTCTAGTACTTAAGTCGACATTGTGCTTTTTGTATTAAATTTGGATGCAATTTCTGTGTATCAATAAGAGGGTCCAAGGTATACAGTAAACCTGAAGTGAAGCATCAGAATCTAAAACTGGACTCATAGGAGATTTTCAAATCATAGAAAGTTCGAGTGTCACTCCCCTTGTACTTAAGTCGGCATTGTGACTTTTGTATTAAACTCGGATGCAATTACTGTGTTTCATCGTCAATAAGAATGTCCAAGGTATACAGTAAACCTGAAGTGAAGCATCGGAATCTAAAACTGGACTCACAGGAGAGGTTCATATTATAGAAAGTTTGAGTGTCAGTCCTCCCGTACTTAAGTCGGCATTGTGACCTTTGTATTACATTCGGATGCAATTTCTGTGCTACATCGTCAATAAGAAGGTCCAAGGTATAAAGTAAACCTGAAGTGAAGCATCGGAATCTAAAACTAGACTCACTGGAGAGGTTTAAATCATAGAATGTTAGAGTGTGGGTCATCTTGTACTTAAGTCGGCATTGTGCCTTTTGTATTAAATTCGGATGAAATTTCTGTGTTTCATCGTCATTAAGAAGGTCCAAGATATACAGTACACCTGAAGTGAAGCATCGGAATCTAAAAGTGGACTCACAGGAGAGGTTCAAATCATAGAAAGTTAGAGTGTCAGTCCCATTGTACTTTAGTCGGCATTGTGACTTTTGTATTAAATTCGGATGTAATTTCTGTGTTTTATCGTCAATTAGAAGGTCCAAGGGATACAGTAAACCTGAAGTGAAGCATCGGAAACTAAAACTGGTCTCACAGGAGCGGCTCATATCATAGAAAGTTAGAGTGTCAGTCCTCTTGTACTTATGTCGGCATTGTGCCTCTTGTATTAAAATCGGATGCAATTTCTGTGCTTCATCGTCAATAAGAAGGTCCAAGGTATACAGTAAACCTGAAGTGAAGCATCAGAATCTAATTCTGGACTCACAGGAGAGGTTTAAATCATAGAAAGTTAGGGTGTGATTCCTCTTGTACTTAAGTCGGCATTGTGCCTTTTGTATTAAATTCGGATGAAATTTCTGTGTTTCATCGTCAATAAGAAGGTCCAAGGTATACAGTAAACCTGAAGTGAAGCATCGGAATCTAAAACTGGACTCACAGGAGAGGTTCAAATCATAGAAAGTTAGAGTGTCAGTCCTCTTTTACTTAAGTCGGCATTGTGCCTTTTGTATTAAATTCGGATGCAATTTCTGTGTTTCATCGTCAATACGAAGGTCCAAGGTATACAGTAAACCTGAAGTGAAGCATCGGAATCTAAAACTGGACTCACACTAGAGGTTGAAATCATAGAAAGTTAGATAGTCAGTATTCTTGTACTTATGTCGGTCTTGTGCCTTTTGTATTAAATTCGGATGCAAACTCTGTGTTTCATCGTCAATAAGAAGGTCCAAGGTATACAGTAAACCTGAAGTGAAGCATTGGAATCTAAAACTGGACTCACAGGAGAGGTTCAAATCATAGAAAGTAATAGTGTCAGGCCTCTTGTACTTAGTTCGGCATTGTGCCTTTTGAATTAAATTCGGATGCAATTTCAGTGTTTCATCGTCAATTAGAAGGTCCGAGGTATACAGTAAACCTGAAGTGAAGCATCGGAATCTAAAACTGGACTCACAGGAGAGGTTCAAATCATGGAAAGTTAGAGTGTCAGCCCTCTTGTACTTAAGTCGGCATTGTGAATTTTGTATTAAATTCGGATGCAATTTCAGTGTTTCATCGCCAATAAGAAGGTCCAAGGGATATAGTAAACCTGAAGTGAAGCATCGGAATCTAGAACTGGACTCACAGGAGAGGTTCAAATCATAGAAAGTTAGACTGTCAGTCGTCTTGTACTTAAGTCGGCATTGTGAATTTTGTATTAAATTCGGATGCAATTTCTGTGTTTGATCGTCAATAAGCATGTCCAATGGATACAGTAAACCCGTAGTGAAGTTTCGGAATCTAAAACTGGACTCACAGGAGAGGTTCAAATCATAGAAAGTTAGACTGTCAGTTCTCTTGTACATAACTCGGCATTGTGCATTTTGGATTAAATTTGGATGCAATCTCTGTGTCCAATCGTCAATAAGAAGGTCCAAAGGATGCAGTAAACCTGAAGTGAAGCATCGGAATCTAAAACTTGGCTCACAGGGGAGGTTGAAATCATAGAAAGTTAGAGTGTCAGTTCTCTTTTACTTAAGTTGGCATTGTGCCTTTTGTATTAAAATCGGATGCAATTTCTGTGCTTCATCGTCAATAAGAAGGTCCAAGGTATACAGTAAACCTGAAGTGAAGCATCAGAATCTAATTCTGGACTCACAGGAGAGGTTTAAATCATAGAAAGTTAGGGTGTGAGTCCTCTTGTACTTAAGTCGGCATTGTGCCTTTTGTATTAAATTCCGATGAAATTTCTGTGTTTCATCGTCAATAAGAAGGTCCGAGGTATACAGTAAACCTGAAATGAAGCATTGGAATCTACAACTGGACTCACAGGAGAGGTTCAAATCATAGAAAATTAGAGTTTCATCCCTCTTGTACTTAAGTTGGCATTGTGCCTTTTGTGTTACATTCGAATGCAATTTCTGTGTTTCATCGTCATTTGGAAGGTCCAAGGTATACAGTACACCTGAAGTGAAGCATCGGAATCTAAAAGTGGACTCACAGGAAAGGTTCAAATCATAGAAAGTTAGAGTGTCAGTCCACTTGTACTTAAGTCGGCATTGTGACTTTTCTATTAAATTCGGATGCAATTTCTGTGTTTCATCGTCAATAAGAAGGTCCAAGGAATACAGTAAACCTGAAGTGAAGCATCGGAAGCTAAAACTGGACTCACAGGAGAGGTTCAAATCATAGAAATTTAGAGTTTCAGTCCTCTTGTTCTTAAGTCGGCATTGTGCCTTTTGTATTAAATTCGGATGCAATTTCTGTGTTTTCATCGTCAATAAGAAGGTCCAAGGTATACAGTAAACCTGAAGTGAAACATCGGAAACAGAAACTGGACTCACAGGAGAAGTTCAAATCATTGAAAGTTGGAGTGTCAGTCCTCTTGTACATAAGTTGGCATTGTGCCTTTTGTATTAAATTCGAATGCAATTTCTGTGTTTCGTTGTCAATAAGAAGGCCCAAGGGATACAGTAATCCTGAAGTGAAGCATCGGAAACTAAAACTGGACTCACAGGAGAGGATCAAATCATAGAAATTAAGAGTTTCAGTCCTCTTGTCCTTAAGTGTTCATTGTGCCTTTTGTATTAAATTCAGATGCAATTTCTGTGTTCCATCGTCAATAACAAGGTCCAAGGTATACAGTAAACCTGAAGTGAAGCATCGGAATCTTAAACTGGACTCAAGGGAGAGGTTCAAATCATAGAAAGTTAAAGTGTCGGTCCTCTCGTACTTAAGTCGGCATTGTGCCTTTTGTATTAAATTTGGATGCAATTTCTGTGTTTCATCGTTAATAAGAAGGTCCAAGGTATACAGTAAACCTGAAATAAAGCATCGGAATCTAAAACTGGACACACAGGAGAGTTTTAAATCATAGAAAGTTAGGGTGTGAGTCCTCTTGTACTTAAGTCGACATTGTGCTTTTTGTATTAAATTTGGATGCAATTTCTGTTTTTCATCGTCAATAAGAGGGTCCAAGGTATACAGTAAACCTGAAGTGAAGCATCAGAATCTAAAACTGGACTCATAGGAGATTTTCAAATCATAGAAAGTTAGAGTGTCACTCCCCTTGTACTTAAGTCGGCATTGTGACTTTTGTATTATACTCAGATCCAATTACTGTGTTTCATCGTCAATAAGAATGTCCAAGGTATACAGTAAACCTGTAGTGAAGCATCGTAATCTAAAACTGGACTCTCAGGAGAGGTTCAAATCATAGAAAGTTAGAGTGTCAGTCCTCTTGTACTTATGTCGGCATTGTGCCTCTTGTATTAAAATCGGATGCAATTTCTGTGCTTCATCGTGAATAAGAAGGTCCAAGGTATACAGTAAACCTGAAGTGAAGCATCAGAATCTAATTCTGGACTCACAGGAGAGGTTCAAATCATAGAAAGTAAGGGTGTGAGACCTCTTGTACTTAAGTCGGCATTGTGCCTTTTGTATTAATTTCGGATGCAATGTCTGTGTTTCATCGTCAATAAGAAGGTCCAAAGTATACAGCAAACCTGAAGTGAAGCATCGGAATCTAAACCTAGACTCACAGGAGAGGTTCAGATCATAGATATTTAGAGTGTTAGTCCTCTTGTACATAAGTCGGCATTGTCACCTTTGTATTAAATTCGGATGCAAATTCTGTGTTTCATCGTCAATAAGAAGGTCCAAGGTATACAGTAAACCTGAAGGGAAGCATCGGAATCTAAAACTGGACTCAGAGGAGAGGTTCAAATCATAGAAAGATAGAGTGTCTGTCCTCTTGTACTTAAGTCGGCATTGTGCCTTTTGTATTAAATTCGGATGAAATTTCTGTGTTTCATCATCAATAAGAAGGTCCAAGGTATACAGTAAACCTAAAGTGAACCATCGGAATGTAAAACTGGACTCAGAGGAGAGGTTCAGATCATAGAAAGTTAGAGTGTCAGTCCATTTGTACTTAAGTCGGCATTGTGACTTTTGTATTAAATTCGGATGCAATTTCTGTGTTTCATCGTCAATAAGAAGGTCTAAGGTATACAGTAAACCTGAAGTGTAGCATCGGAATCTAAATCTGGACTCACAGGAGAGGTTCAAATCATAGAATGTTTGCGTGTCTGTCCTCTTGTACTTAAGTCGGCATTGTGCCTTTTGTATTAAATTCGGATGCAAATTCTGCGTTTCATTGTCAATAAGATGGTCCAAGTGGTACAGTAAACCAGAAGTGAACCATCGGATACTATAACTGGACTCACAGGAGAGGTTCAAATCATAGAAAGTTAGAGTGTTGGGCCTATTGTCCTTAAGTCGGCATAGTGCTTTTTCCATTAAATTCAGATGGAATTTCTGTGTTTCATCGTCAATAAGAAGGTCCAAGGGATACAGTAAACGTGAAGTGAAGCATCGGAATCTAAAACTGGGCTCACAGGAGAGGTTCCAATCATAGAATATTAGAGTGTCAGTCCTCTTATACCTAAGTCGGCATTGTGAATTTTGTATTAATTTCGGAAGCAATTTCTGTGTATCATCGTCAATAAGAAGGTCCAAACGTTACAGTAAACCTGAAGTGAAGCATCGGAAACAAAAACTAAACTCACAGGAGAGGTTCAAATCATAGAAAGTTAGACTGTCAGTCCTCTTGTACTTAACTCGGCATTCTGCCTTGTGAATTTAATTCGAGTGCTATTTCTGTGTTTCATCGTCAATCAGAAGTTCCAAGGTCTAAAGTAAACCTGAAGAGAAGCATCGGAATCTAAAACTGGACTCACAGGAGTGGTTCAAATCATAGATTATTAGAGTGTCAGTCCTCTTGTACTTAAGTCGGCATCGTGCCTTTCGAATTTAATTCCGATGCAATTTCTGTGTTCCATCGTCATTAACAAGGTCCAAGGTATACAGTAAATCTGAAGTGAAGCATCGGAATCTAAAACTGGACTCAAGGAAGAGGTTCAAATCATAGAAAGTTAAAGTGTCAGACCTCTTATACTTAAGTCGGCATTGTGCCTTTTGTATTAAATTCGGATGCAATTTCTGTGTTTCATCGTCAATAAGAAAGTCCAAGGGATACAGTAAAAATGAAGTGAAGCATCGGAATCTAATTATGGATTCACAGGAAAGGTTCAAATCATAGAAAGTTAGAGTGTAAGTCCTCTTGTACTTAGGTCGGCATTGTGCCTTTTGTATTATATTTGGAAGCAATTTCTGTGTTTCATCGTCAATAAGAAGGTCCGAAGGTATACAGTAAACCTGAAATGAAGCATCGGAATCCAAAACTGGACTCACAGGAGAGGTTTAAATCATAGAAAGTTGGGGTGTGAGTCCTCTTGTACTTAAGTCGACATTGTGCCTTTTGTATTAAATTTGGATGCAATTTCTGTGTTTCATCGTCAATAAGAGGGTCCAAGGTATACAGTAAACCTGAAGTGAAGCATCGTAATCTAAAACTGGATTCACAGGAGAGGTTCATATTATAGAAAGTTAGAGTGTGAAACCTCCTATACTTAAGTCGGCATTGTGCCCCTTGTATTACATTCGGATGCAATTTCTGTGCTACATCGTCAATAAGAAGGTCCAAGGTATAAATTAAACCTGAAGTGAAGCATCGGAATCTAAAACTGGACTCACAGGAGAGGTTTAAATCATAGAATGTTAGAGTGTGGGTCATCTTGTACTTGTCGGCATTGTGCCTTTTGTATTAAATTCGGATGAAATTTCTGTGTTTCATCGTCATTAAGAAGGTCCAAGGTATACAGTAAACCTGAAGTGAAGTATCGGAATCTAAAAGTGGACTCACAGGAGAGGTTCAAATCATAGAAAGATAGAGTGTCAGTCCCTTGTACTTAAGTCGGCATTGTGCCTTTTGTATTAAATTCGGATGCAAATTCTGCGTTTCATTGTCAATAAGATGGTCCAAGTGATACAGTAAACCTGAAGTGAACCATCGGAATCTATAACTGGACTCACAGGAGAAGTTCAAATCATAGAAAGTTAGAGTGTCAGTCCTCTTGTACTTATGTCGGCATTGTGCCTCTTGTATTAATATCGGATGCAATTTCTGTGCTTCATCGTCAATAAGAAGGTCCAAGGTATACAGTAAACCTGAAGTGAAGCATCAGAATCTAATTCTGGGCTCACAGGAGAGGTTTAAATCATAGAAAGTAAGGGTGTGAGACCTCTTGTACTTAAGTCGGCATTGTGCCTTTTGTATTAAATTCGGATGCAATTTCTGTGTTTCATCGTCAATAAGAAGGTCCAAAGTATACAGCAAACCTGAAGTGAAGCATCGGAATCTAAACCTAGACTCACAGGAGAGGTTCAAATCATAGATATTTAGAGTGTTAGTCCTCTTGTACTTAAGTCGGCATTGTCACCTTTGTATTAAATTCGGATGCAAATTCTGTGTTTCATCGTCAATAAGAAGGTCCAAGGTATACAGTAAACCTGAAGGAAAGCATCGGAATCTAAAACTGGACTCACAGTAGAGGTTCAAATCATAGAAAGATAGAGTGTCTGTCCTCTTGTACTTAAGTCGGCATTGTGCCTTTTGTATTAGATTCGGATGAAATTTCTGTGTTTCATCGTCAATAAGAAGGTCCAAGGTATACAGTAAAACTAAAGTGAAGCATCGGAATCTAAAACTGGACTCACAGGAGAGGTTCAAATCAGAGATATTTAGAGTGTTAGTCCTCTTGTACTTAAGTCGGCTATGTCACCTTTGTATTAAATTCGGATGCAATTTCTGCGTTTCATCGTCAATAAGAAGGTCCAAGGTATACAGTAAACTTGAAGTGAAGCATCGGAATCTAATACTGGACTCACAGGAGAGGTTCAAATCATAGAAAGTTAGAGTGTCAGTCCATTTGTACTTAAGTCGGCATTGTGACTTTTGTATTAAATTCGGATGCAATTTCTGTGTTTCATCGTCAATAAGAAGGTCTAAGGTACACAGTAAACCTGAAGTGTAGCATCGGAATCTAAATCTGGACTCACAGGAGAGGTTCAAATCATAGAATGTTTGTGTGTCTGTCCTCTTGTACTTAAGACGGCATTGTGCCTTTTGTATTAAATTCGGATGCAAATTCTGCGTTTCATTGTCAATAAGATGGTCCAAGTGATACAGTAAACCAGAAGTGAACCATCGGAATCTATAACTGGACTCACAGGAGAGGTTCAAATTATAGAAAGTTAGAGTGTTGGGCCTATTGTAATTAAGTCGGCATAGTGCTCTTTCCATTAAATTCTGATGGAATTTCTGTGTTTCATCGTCAATAAGAAAGTCTAAGGTATACAGTAAACCTGAGGTGTAGCATCGGAATCTAAATCTGGACTCACAGGAGAGGTTCAAATCATAGAACGTTTGCGTGTCTGTCCTCTTGTACTTAAGACGGCATTGCGCCTTTTGTCATAAATTCGGATGCAAATTCTGCGTTTCATTGTCAATAAGATGGTCCAAGGGATACAGTAAACCTGAAGTCAAGCATCGGTACCTAAAACTGGACTCAAAGGAGAGGTTCAAATCATAGAAAGTTAGAGTGTCAGTCCTCTTGTACTTAAGTCGGCATTTTGCCTTTTGTATTAAATTCAGATGTAATTTCTGTGTTTCATCGTCAATAAGAAGGTCCAAGGTATACAGTAAACCTGAAGTGAAGCATCGGAATCTGAAACTGGACTCACAGGAGGGGTTCAAAACATAGAAAGTTAGAGTGTCAGTCCACTTGTACTTAAGTCGGCATTGTGCCATTTGTATTAAATTCGGATGCAATTTCTGTGTTTCATCGTCAATAAGAAGGTCCAAGGTATACAGTAAACATGAAGTGAAGCATTGGAAACTAAAAATGGACTCACAGGTCAGGTTCAAATCATAGAAATTTAGAGTTTCAGTCCTCTAGTTCTTAAGTCGGCATTGTGCCTTTTGTATTAAATTCGGATGCAATATCTGTGTTTTCATCCTCAATAAGAAGGTCCAAGGTATACAGTAAACCTGAAGTGAAACATCGGAAACAGAAACTGGACTCACAGGAGAAGTTCAAATCATTGAAAATTAGAGTGTCAGTCCTCTTGTACTTAAGTTGGCATTGTGCCTTTTGTATTAAATTCGAATGCAATTTCTGTGTTTCATCGTCATTAAGAAGGTCCAAGGTATACAGTACACCTGAAGTGAAGCATCGGAATCTAAAAGTGGACTCACAGGAGAGGTTCAAATCATAGAAAGTTAGAGTGTCAGTCCCCTTGTACTTAAGTCGGCATTGTGACTTTTGTATTAAATTCGGATGCAATTTCTGTGTTTCATCGTCAATAAGAAGATCCAAGGTATACATAAACCTGAAGTGAAGCATCGGAATCTAAAACTGGACTCACAGGAGAGGTTCAAATCATAGAAAGATAGCGTGTCTGTCTTCTTGTACTTAAGTCGGCATTGTGCCTGTTATCTTAAATTCGGATGCAATTTCTGTGTTTTATCGTCAATTAGAAGGTCCAAGGGATACAGTAAACCTGAAGTGAAGCATCGGAAACTAAAACTGGACTCACAGGGAGGGTTCAAATCATAGAAATTTAGAGTTTCAGTCCTCTTGTTCTTAAGTCGGCATTGTGCCTTTTGTATTAAATTCGGATGCAATTACTGTGTTTTCATCGTCTATAAGAAGGTCCAAGGTATACAGTAAACCTGAAGTGAAACATCGGAAACAGAAACTGGACTCACAGGAGAATTTCAAATCATTGGAAGTTAGTGTGTCAGTCCTCTTGTACTTAAGTTGGCATTGTGCCTTTTGTATTAAATTCGAATGCAATTTCTGTGTTTCATTGGCAATAAGAAGGTCCAAGGGATACAGTAAAACTGAAGTGAAGCATCGGAATCTAAAACTGGACTCACAGGAGAGGTTCAAATCATAGAAAGATAGCGTGTCTGTCTTCTTGTACTTAAGTCGGCATTGTGCCTGTTATATTAAATTCGGATGCAATTTCTGTGTTTTATCGTCAATTAGAAGGTCCAAGGGATACAGTAAACCAGAAGTGAAGCATCGGAAACTAAAACTGGACTCACAGGGAGGGTTCAAATCATAGAAATTTAGAGTTTCAGTCCTCTTGTTCTTAAGTCGGCATTGTGCCTTTTGTATTAAATTCGGATGCAATTACTGTGTTTTCATCGTCTATAAGAAGGTCCAAGGTATACAGTAAACCTGAAGTGAAACATCGGAAACAGAAACTGGACTCACAGGAGAATTTCAAATCATTGAAAGTTAGTGTGTCAGTCCTCTTGTACTTAAGTCGGCATTGTGCTTTTTGTATTAAATTCAGATGCAATTTCTGTGTTTAATCGTCAATAAGGTGGTCCAAAGGATACAGTAAACCTGAAGTGAAGCATCGGAGTCTAAAACTGGACTCACAGGAGAGGTTCAAATCATAGAAAGTGAGAGTGTCAGTCCTATTTTACTTAAGTCGGCATTGTGCCTTTTGTATTAAATTCATACGCAATTTCTGTGTTTCATCGTCAATAAGAAGGTCCAAGGTATACAGTAAACCTGAAGAGAAGCATTAGAATCTAAAACTGGACTCACAGGAGAGGTTGAAATCATAGAAAGTTAGAGTGTCAGTACTCTAGTAATTATGTCGGTATTGTACCTTTTGTATCAAATTCGGATGCAAACACTGTCTTTCGTCGTCAATAAGAAAGTCGAATTTATACAGTAACCCTGAAGTGAAGCATCGGAATCTAAAACTGGACTCACACGAGAGGTTCAAATCATAGAAAGATAGTGTGTCTGTCTTCTTGTACTTAAGTCGGCATTGTGCCTGTGGTATTAAATTCGGATGCAATTTCTGTGTTTTATCGTCAATTAGAAGGTCCAAGGGATAGAGTAAACCTGAAGTGAAGCATCGCATTCTAAAACTGGACTCACAGGAGTGGTTTAAATCATAGAAAGTTAGGGTGTGAGTCCTCTGGTACTTAAGTCGGCATTGTGCTTTTTGTATTAAATTCGGATGAAATTTCTGTGTTTCATCGTCAATAAGAAGTGCAAAGTATACAGTAAACCTGAAGTGAAGCATCGGAATCTAAAACTGGAATCACAGGAGAGGTTCAAATCATAGATATTTAGAGTGTTAGTCCCTTGTACTTAAGTCGGGAATGTCACCTTTGTATTAAATTCGGATGCAATTTCTGTGTTTCATCGTCAATAAGAAGGTCCAAGGTATACAGTAAACCTGAAGTGAAGCATCGGAATCTAAAACTGGACTCACAGATGAGGTTCAAATCATAGAATGTTAGAGTGTCAGTCCTCTTCCACTTAAGTCGGCATTGTGCCTTTTGTATTAAATTCAGATCCAATTTCTGTGTTTAATCGTCAATAAGGTGGTCCAAACGATACAGTAAACCTGAAGTGAAACATCGGAATCTAAAACTGGACTCACAGGAGAGGTTCAAATCATAGAAAGTTAGAGTGTCAGCCGTCTTCTACTTAAGTCGGCATCGTGCCTTTTGTATTAAATTCAGATGCATTTTCTGTGTTTAATCCTCAATAAGGTGGTCCAGAGGATACAGTAAACCTGAAGTGAAGCATCGGAATCTAAATCTGGACTCACAGGACAGGTTCAAATCATTGAAAGTGAGAGTGTCAGTCCTCTTTTACTTAAGTCGGCATTGTGCCTTTTGTATTAAATTCATATGCAATTTCTGTGTTTCATCGTCAATAAGATGGTCCAAGGTATACAGTAAACCCGAAATGAGGCAATAGAATCTAAAACTGGACTCACAGGAGAGGTTGAAATCATAGAAAGTTAGAGTGTCAGTACTCTTGTAATTAAGTCGGTATTGTGAATTTTGTATCAAATTCGGATGCAAACTGTGTCTTTCATCGTCAATAAGAAGGTCGAATTCATACAGTAACCCTGAAGTGAAGCATCGGAATCTACAACTGGACTCACAGGAGAGGTTCAAATCATAGAAAATTAGAGTTTCAGCCCTCTTATACGTAAGTCGGCATTGTGAATTTTGTATTAAATTCGGATGCAATTTCTGTGTATCATCGTCAATAAGAAGGTCCAAGGGTTACAGTAAATCTGAAGTGAAGCATCGGAATCTAAAACTGGACTCACAGGAGAGGTTCAAATCATAGAAAGTTAGACTGTCAGTCCTCTTGTACTTAACTCGGCATTGGGCCTTTTGAATTTAATTCGGATGCAATTTCTGTGTTTCATTGTCAATAAGAAGGTCCAAGGTACACAGTAAACCTGAAGAGAAGCGTCGGAATCTAAAACTGGACTCACAGGAGAGGTTCAAATCATAGATTATTAGAGTGTCAGTCCTCTTGTACTTAAGTCGGCATCGTGCCTTTTAAATATAACTCCGATGTAATTTCTGTGTTCCATCGTCAATAAGATGGTACAAGGTATACAGTAAACCTGAAATGAAGCATCGGATTCTAAAACTGGACTCACAGGAGAGTTTTAAATCATAGAAAGTTAGGGTGTGAGTCCACTTGTACTTAAGTCGACATTGTCCCTTTTGTATTAAATTTGGATGCAATTTCTGTGTTTCATCGTCAATAAGAGGGTCCAAGGTCTACAGTAAACCTGAAGTGAAGCATCAGAATCTAAAACTAGACTCATAGGAGATTTTCAAATCATAGAAAGTTAGAGTGTCAGTCCTCTTGTACTTAAGTCGGCATTGTGACTTTTGTATTAAATTCGGATGCAATTTCTGTGTTTCATCGTCAATAAGAAGGTCCAAGGTATACAGTAAACCTGAAGTGAAGCATCGGAATCTAAAACTGGACTCACAGGAGAGGTTCATATTATAGAAAGTTAGAGTGTCAGTCCTCCTGTACTTAAGCCGGCATTGTGCCCTTTGTATTACATTCGGAAGCAATTTCTGTACTACATCGTCAATAAGAAGGTCCAAGGTATAAAGTAAACCTGAAGTGTAGAATGGGAATCTAAAACTGGACTCACAGGGGAGGTTTAAATCGTAGAATGTTAGAGTGTGAGTCATCTTGTACTTAAGTCGGCATTGTGCCTTTTGTATTAAATTCGGATGAAATTTCTGTGTTTTATTGTCATTGAGAAGGTCCAAGGTATACAGTACACCTGAAGTGAAGCATCGGAATCTAAAACTGGACTCACACGAGAGGTTCAAATCATAGAAAGATAGCGTGTCTGTCTTCTTGTACTTAAGTCGGCATTGTGCCTGTTGTATTAAATTCGGATGCAATTTCTGTGTTTTATCGTCAATTAGAAGGTCCAAGGGATAGAGTAAACCTGAAGTGAAGCATCGCATTCTAAAACTGGACTCACAAGAGAGGTTTAAATCATAGAAAGTTAGGGTGTGAGTCCTCTTGTACTTAAGTCGGCATTGTCACCTTTGTATTAAATTCGGATGCAATTTCTGTGTTTCATCGTCAATAAGATGGTCCAAGGTATACAGTAAACCTGAAGTGAAGCACCGGAATCTAAAACTGGACTCACAGGAGAGGTTTAAATCATAGAAAAATAGAGTATGAGTCATCTTGTACTTAAGTCGGCATTGTGCCTTTTGTATTAAATTCGGATGCAATTTCTGCGTTTCATCGTCAATAAGAAGGTTTAAGGTATACAGTAAACCTGAAGTGAAGCATCGGAATATAAAACTGGACTCACAGATGAGGTTCAAATCATAGAATGTTAGAGTGTCAGTCATCTTCTACTTAAGTCAGCATTGTGCCATTTGTATTAAATTCAGGTCCAATTTCTGTGTTTAATCGTCAATAAGGTGGTCCAAAGGATACAGTAAACCTGAAGTGAAGCAACGGAATCTAAAACTGGACTCACAGGAGAGGTTCAAATCATAGAAAGTTAGAGTGTCAGCCCTCTTCTACTTAAGTAGGCATCGTGCCTTTTCTATTAAATTCAGATGCAATTTCTGTGTTTAATCGTCAATAAATTGGTCCAGAGGATACAGTAAACCTGAAGTGAAGCATCGGAATCTAAAACTGGACTCACAGGACAGGTTCAAATCATTGAAAGTGAGAGAGTCAGTCCTCTTTTACTTAAGTCGGCATTGTGCCTTTTGTATTAAATTCATATGCAATTTCTGTGTTTCATCGTCAATAAGATGGTCCAAGGTATACAGTCAACCCGAAATGAAGCATTAGAATCTAAAACTGGACTCACAGGAGAGGTTGAAATCATAGAAAGTTAGAGTGTCAGTACTCTTGTTATTAAGTCGGTATTGTGCCTTTTGTATCAAATTCGGATGCAAACTGTGTCTTTCATCGTCAATAAGAAGGTCGAATTTATGCAGTAACCGTGAAGTGAAGCATCGGAATCTACAACTGGACTCACAGGAGAGGTTCAAATAATAGAAAATTAGAGTTTCAGCCCTCTTATACGTAAGTCGGCATTGTGAATTTTGTATTAAATTCGGATGCAATTTCTGTGTATCATCGTCAATAAGAAGGTCCAAGGGTTACAGTAAATCTGAAGTGAAGCATCGGAATCTAAAACTGGACTCACAGGAGAGGTTCAAATCATAGAAAGTTAGACTGTCAGTCCACTTGTACTTAACTCGGCATTGTGCCTTTTGAATTTAATTCGGATGCAATTTCTGTGTTTCATTGTCAATAAGAAGGTCCAAGGTACACAGTAAACCTGAAGAGAAGCGTCGGAATCTAAAACTAGACTCAAAGGAGAGTTTCAAATCATAGATCATTAGAGTGTCAGTCCTCTTGTACTTAAGTCGGCATCGTGCCTTTTGAATATAATTCCGATGTAATTTCTGTGTTCCATCGACAATAAGATGGTCCAAGGTATACAGTAAACCTGAAATGAAGCATCGGATTCTAAAACTGGACTCACAGGAGAGTTTTAAATCATAGAAAGTTAGGGTGTGAGTCCACTTGTACTTAAGTCGACATTGTCCCTTTTGTATTAAATTTGGATGCAATTTCTGTGTTTCATCGTCAATAAGAGGGTCCAAAGACTACAGTAAACCTGAAGTGAAGCATCAGAATCTAAAACTAGACTCATAGGAGATTTTCAAATCATAGAAAGTTAGAGTGTCAGTCCTCTTGTACTTATGTCGGCATTGTGACTTTTGTATTAAATTCGGATGCAATTTCTGTTTTTCATTGTCAATAAGAAGGTCCAAGGTATACAGTAAACCTGAAGTGAAGCATCGGAATCTAAAACTGGACTCACAGGAGAGGTTCATATTATAGAAAGTTAGAGTGTCAGTCCTCCTGTACTTAAGTCGGCATTGTGCCCTTTGTATTACATTCGGAAGCAATTTTTGTACTACATCGTCAATAAGAAGGTCCAAGGTATAAAGTAAACCTGAAGTGAAGAATGGGAATAAAAAACTGGACTCACAGGAGAGGTTTAAATCATAGAATGTTAGAGTGTGAGTCATCTTGTACTTAAGTCGGCATTGTGCCTTTTGTATTAAATTTGGATGAAATTTCTGTGTTTTATCGTTATTAAGAAGGTCCAAGGTATACAGTACACCTGAAGTGAAGCATCGGAATCTAAAACTGGACTTACAGGAGAGGTTCAAATCATATTAAGTTAGAGTGTCAGTCCCCTTGTACTTAAGTCGGCATTGTGACTTTTGTATTAAATTCGGATGCAATTTCTGTGTTTCATCGTCAATAAGAAGATCCAAGGAATACAGTAAACCTGAAGTGAAGCATCGGAATCTAAAACTGGACTCACACGAGTGGTTCAAATCATAGAAAGATAGCGTGTCTGTCTTCTTGTACTTAAGTCGGCATTGTGCCTGTTGTATTAAATTGGGATGCAATTTCTGTGTTTTATCGTCAATTAGAAGGTCCAAGGGATAGAGTAAACCTGAAGTGAAGCATCGCATTCTAAAACTGGACTCACAGGAGAGGTTTAAATCATAGAAAGTTAGGGTGAGAGTCCTCTTGTACTTAAGTCGGCATTGTCACCTTTGTATTAAATACGGATGCAATTTCTGTGTTTCATCGTCAATAAGAAGATCCAAGGTATACATAAACCTGAAGTGAAGCATCGGAATCTAAAACTGGACTCACAGGAGAGGTTCAAATCATAGAAAGATAGCGTGTCTGTCTTCTTGTACTTAAGTCGGCATTGTGCCTGTTATCTTAAATTCGGATGCAATTTCTGTGTTTTATCGTCAATTAGAAGGTCCAAGGGATACAGTAAACCTGAAGTGAAGCATCGGAAACTAAAACTGGACTCACAGGGAGGGTTCAAATCATAGAAATTTAGAGTTTCAGTCCTCTTGTTCTTAAGTCGGCATTGTGCCTTTTGTATTAAATTCGGATGCAATTACTGTGTTTTCATCGTCTATAAGAAGGTCCAAGGTATACAGTAAACCTGAAGTGAAACATCGGAAACAGAAACTGGACTCACAGGAGAATTTCAAATCATTGGAAGTTAGTGTGTCAGTCCTCTTGTACTTAAGTTGGCATTGTGCCTTTTGTATTAAATTCGAATGCAATTTCTGTGTTTCATTGGCAATAAGAAGGTCCAAGGGATACAGTAAAACTGAAGTGAAGCATCGGAATCTAAAACTGGACTCACAGGAGAGGTTCAAATCATAGAAAGATAGCGTGTCTGTCTTCTTGTACTTAAGTCGGCATTGTGCCTGTTATATTAAATTCGGATGCAATTTCTGTGTTTTATCGTCAATTAGAAGGTCCAAGGGATACAGTAAACCAGAAGTGAAGCATCGGAAACTAAAACTGGACTCACAGGGAGGGTTCAAATCATAGAAATTTAGAGTTTCAGTCCTCTTGTTCTTAAGTCGGCATTGTGCCTTTTGTATTAAATTCGGATGCAATTACTGTGTTTTCATCGTCTATAAGAAGGTCCAAGGTATACAGTAAACCTGAAGTGAAACATCGGAAACAGAAACTGGACTCACAGGAGAATTTCAAATCATTGAAAGTTAGTGTGTCAGTCCTCTTGTACTTAAGTCGGCATTGTGCTTTTTGTATTAAATTCAGATGCAATTTCTGTGTTTAATCGTCAATAAGGTGGTCCAAAGGATACAGTAAACCTGAAGTGAAGCATCGGAGTCTAAAACTGGACTCACAGGAGAGGTTCAAATCATAGAAAGTGAGAGTGTCAGTCCTATTTTACTTAAGTCGGCATTGTGCCTTTTGTATTAAATTCATACGCAATTTCTGTGTTTCATCGTCAATAAGAAGGTCCAAGGTATACAGTAAACCTGAAGAGAAGCATTAGAATCTAAAACTGGACTCACAGGAGAGGTTGAAATCATAGAAAGTTAGAGTGTCAGTACTCTAGTAATTATGTCGGTATTGTACCTTTTGTATCAAATTCGGATGCAAACACTGTCTTTCGTCGTCAATAAGAAAGTCGAATTTATACAGTAACCCTGAAGTGAAGCATCGGAATCTAAAACTGGACTCACACGAGAGGTTCAAATCGTAGAAAGATAGTGTGTCTGTCTTCTTGTACTTAAGTCGGCATTGTGCCTGTGGTATTAAATTCGGATGCAATTTCTGTGTTTTATCGTCAATTAGAAGGTCCAAGGGATAGAGTAAACCTGAAGTGAAGCATCGCATTCTAAAACTGGACTCACAGGAGTGGTTTAAATCATAGAAAGTTAGGGTGTGAGTCCTCTGGTACTTAAGTCGGCATTGTGCTTTTTGTATTAAATTCGGATGAAATTTCTGTGTTTCATCGTCAATAAGAAGTGCAAAGTATACAGTAAACCTGAAGTGAAGCATCGGAATCTAAAACTGGAATCACAGGAGAGGTTCAAATCATAGATATTTAGAGTGTTAGTCCCTTGTACTTAAGTCGGGAATGTCACCTTTGTATTAAATTCGGATGCAATTTCTGTGTTTCATCGTCAATAAGAAGGTCCAAGGTATACAGTAAACCTGAAGTGAAGCATCGGAATCTAAAACTGGACTCACAGATGAGGTTCAAATCATAGAATGTTAGAGTGTCAGTCCTCTTCCACTTAAGTCGGCATTGTGCCTTTTGTATTAAATTCAGATCCAATTTCTGTGTTTAATCGTCAATAAGGTGGTCCAAACGATACAGTAAACCTGAAGTGAAACATCGGAATCTAAAACTGGACTCACAGGAGAGGTTCAAATCATAGAAAGTTAGAGTGTCAGCCGTCTTCTACTTAAGTCGGCATCGTGCCTTTTGTATTAAATTCAGATGCATTTTCTGTGTTTAATCCTCAATAAGGTGGTCCAGAGGATACAGTAAACCTGAAGTGAAGCATCGGAATCTAAATCTGGACTCACAGGACAGGTTCAAATCATTGAAAGTGAGAGTGTCAGTCCTCTTTTACTTAAGTCGGCATTGTGCCTTTTGTATTAAATTCATATGCAATTTCTGTGTTTCATCGTCAATAAGAAGGTCCAAGGTATACAGTAAACCCGAAATGAAGCAATAGAATCTAAAACTGGACTCACAGGAGAGGTTGAAATCATAGAAAGTTAGAGTGTCAGTACTCTTGTAATTAAGTCGGTATTGTGAATTTTGTATCAAATTCGGATGCAAACTGTGCCTTTCATCGTCAATAAGAAGGTCGAATTCATACAGTAACCCTGAAGTGAAGCATCGGAATCTACAACTGGACTCACAGGAGAGGTTCAAATCATAGAAAATTAGAGTTTCAGCCCTCTTATACGTAAGTCGGCATTGTGAATTTTGTATTAAATTCGGATGCAATTTCTGTGTATCATCGTCAATAAGAAGGTCCAAGGGTTACAGTAAATCTGAAGTGAAGCATCGGAATCTAAAACTGGACTCACAGGAGAGGTTCAAATCATAGAAAGTTAGACTGTCAGTCCTCTTGTACTTAACTCGGCATTGGGCCTTTTGAATTTAATTCGGATGCAATTTCTGTGTTTCATTGTCAATAAGAAGGTCCAAGGTACACAGTAAACCTGAAGAGAAGCGTCGGAATCTAAAACTGGACTCACAGGAGAGGTTCAAATCATAGATTATTAGAGTGTCAGTCCTCTTGTACTTAAGTCGGCATCGTGCCTTTTAAATATAACTCCGATGTAATTTCTGTGTTCCATCGTCAATAAGATGGTACAAGGTATACAGTAAACCTGAAATGAAGCATCGGATTCTAAAACTGGACTCACAGGAGAGTTTTAAATCATAGAAAGTTAGGGTGTGAGTCCACTTGTACTTAAGTCGACATTGTCCCTTTTGTATTAAATTTGGATGCAATTTCTGTGTTTCATCGTCAATAAGAGGGTCCAAGGTCTACAGTAAACCTGAAGTGAAGCATCAGAATCTAAAACTAGACTCATAGGAGATTTTCAAATCATAGAAAGTTAGAGTGTCAGTCCTCTTGTACTTAAGTCGGCATTGTGACTTTTGTATTAAATTCGGATGCAATTTCTGTGTTTCATCGTCAATAAGAAGGTCCAAGGTATACAGTAAACCTGAAGTGAAGCATCGGAATCTAAAACTGGACTCACAGGAGAGGTTCATATTATAGAAAGTTAGAGTGTCAGTCCTCCTGTACTTAAGCCGGCATTGTGCCCTTTGTATTACATTCGGAAGCAATTTCTGTACTACATCGTCAATAAGAAGGTCCAAGGTATAAAGTAAACCTGAAGTGTAGAATGGGAATCTAAAACTGGACTCACAGGGGAGGTTTAAATCGTAGAATGTTAGAGTGTGAGTCATCTTGTACTTAAGTCGGCATTGTGCCTTTTGTATTAAATTCGGATGAAATTTCTGTGTTTTATTGTCATTGAGAAGGTCCAAGGTATACAGTACACCTGAAGTGAAGCATCGGAATCTAAAACTGGACTCACACGAGAGGTTCAAATCATAGAAAGATAGCGTGTCTGTCTTCTTGTACTTAAGTCGGCATTGTGCCTGTTGTATTAAATTCGGATGCAATTTCTGTGTTTTATCGTCAATTAGAAGGTCCAAGGGATAGAGTAAACCTGAAGTGAAGCATCGCATTCTAAAACTGGACTCACAAGAGAGGTTTAAATCATAGAAAGTTAGGGTGTGAGTCCTCTTGTACTTAAGTCGGCATTGTCACCTTTGTATTAAATTCGGATGCAATTTCTGTGTTTCATCGTCAATAAGATGGTCCAAGGTATACAGTAAACCTGAAGTGAAGCACCGGAATCTAAAACTGGACTCACAGGAGAGGTTTAAATCATAGAAAAATAGAGTATGAGTCATCTTGTACTTAAGTCGGCATTGTGCCTTTTGTATTAAATTCGGATGCAATTTCTGCGTTTCATCGTCAATAAGAAGGTTTAAGGTATACAGTAAACCTGAAGTGAAGCATCGGAATATAAAACTGGACTCACAGATGAGGTTCAAATCATAGAATGTTAGAGTGTCAGTCATCTTCTACTTAAGTCAGCATTGTGCCATTTGTATTAAATTCAGGTCCAATTTCTGTGTTTAATCGTCAATAAGGTGGTCCAAAGGATACAGTAAACCTGAAGTGAAGCAACGGAATCTAAAACTGGACTCACAGGAGAGGTTCAAATCATAGAAAGTTAGAGTGTCAGCCCTCTTCTACTTAAGTAGGCATCGTGCCTTTTCTATTAAATTCAGATGCAATTTCTGTGTTTAATCGTCAATAAATTGGTCCAGAGGATACAGTAAACCTGAAGTGAAGCATCGGAATCTAAAACTGGACTCACAGGACAGGTTCAAATCATTGAAAGTGAGAGAGTCAGTCCTCTTTTACTTAAGTCGGCATTGTGCCTTTTGTATTAAATTCATATGCAATTTCTGTGTTTCATCGTCAATAAGATGGTCCAAGGTATACAGTCAACCCGAAATGAAGCATTAGAATCTAAAACTGGACTCACAGGAGAGGTTGAAATCATAGAAAGTTAGAGTGTCAGTACTCTTGTTATTAAGTCGGTATTGTGCCTTTTGTATCAAATTCGGATGCAAACTGTGTCTTTCATCGTCAATAAGAAGGTCGAATTTATGCAGTAACCGTGAAGTGAAGCATCGGAATCTACAACTGGACTCACAGGAGAGGTTCAAATAATAGAAAATTAGAGTTTCAGCCCTCTTATACGTAAGTCGGCATTGTGAATTTTGTATTAAATTCGGATGCAATTTCTGTGTATCATCGTCAATAAGAAGGTCCAAGGGTTACAGTAAATCTGAAGTGAAGCATCGGAATCTAAAACTGGACTCACAGGAGAGGTTCAAATCATAGAAAGTTAGACTGTCAGTCCACTTGTACTTAACTCGGCATTGTGCCTTTTGAATTTAATTCGGATGCAATTTCTGTGTTTCATTGTCAATAAGAAAGTCCAAGGTACACAGTAAACCTGAAGAGAAGCGTCGGAATCTAAAACTAGACTCAAAGGAGAGTTTCAAATCATAGATCATTAGAGTGTCAGTCCTCTTGTACTTAAGTCGGCATCGTGCCTTTTGAATATAATTCCGATGTAATTTCTGTGTTCCATCGACAATAAGATGGTCCAAGGTATACAGTAAACCTGAAATGAAGCATCGGATTCTAAAACTGGACTCACAGGAGAGTTTTAAATCATAGAAAGTTAGGGTGTGAGTCCACTTGTACTTAAGTCGACATTGTCCCTTTTGTATTAAATTTGGATGCAATTTCTGTGTTTCATCGTCAATAAGAGGGTCCAAAGACTACAGTAAACCTGAAGTGAAGCATCAGAATCTAAAACTAGACTCATAGGAGATTTTCAAATCATAGAAAGTTAGAGTGTCAGTCCTCTTGTACTTATGTCGGCATTGTGACTTTTGTATTAAATTCGGATGCAATTTCTGTTTTTCATTGTCAATAAGAAGGTCCAAGGTATACAGTAAACCTGAAGTGAAGCATCGGAATCTAAAACTGGACTCACAGGAGAGGTTCATATTATAGAAAGTTAGAGTGTCAGTCCTCCTGTACTTAAGTCGGCATTGTGCCCTTTGTATTACATTCGGAAGCAATTTTTGTACTACATCGTCAATAAGAAGGTCCAAGGTATAAAGTAAACCTGAAGTGAAGAATGGGAATAAAAAACTGGACTCACAGGAGAGGTTTAAATCATAGAATGTTAGAGTGTGAGTCATCTTGTACTTAAGTCGGCATTGTGCCTTTTGTATTAAATTTGGATGAAATTTCTGTGTTTTATCGTTATTAAGAAGGTCCAAGGTATACAGTACACCTGAAGTGAAGCATCGGAATCTAAAACTGGACTTACAGGAGAGGTTCAAATCATATTAAGTTAGAGTGTCAGTCCCCTTGTACTTAAGTCGGCATTGTGACTTTTGTATTAAATTCGGATGCAATTTCTGTGTTTCATCGTCAATAAGAAGATCCAAGGAATACAGTAAACCTGAAGTGAAGCATCGGAATCTAAAACTGGACTCACACGAGTGGTTCAAATCATAGAAAGATAGCGTGTCTGTCTTCTTGTACTTAAGTCGGCATTGTGCCTGTTGTATTAAATTGGGATGCAATTTCTGTGTTTTATCGTCAATTAGAAGGTCCAAGGGATAGAGTAAACCTGAAGTGAAGCATCGCATTCTAAAACTGGACTCACAGGAGAGGTTTAAATCATAGAAAGTTAGGGTGAGAGTCCTCTTGTACTTAAGTCGGCATTGTCACCTTTGTATTAAATACGGATGCAATTTCTGTGTTTCATCGTCAATAAGATGGTCCAAGGTATACAGTAAACCTGAAGTGAAGCATCGGAATCTAAAACTGGACTCACAGGAGGGGTTCAAATCATAGAATGTTAGAGTGTCTGTCCATTGTGCCTTTTGTATTTAATTTGGATGCAATTTCTGTGTTTCATCGTCAATAAGAAGGTCCAAGGTACACAGTAAACCTGAACTGAACCATCGGAATCTAAAACTGGACTCACAGGAGAGTTTTAAATCATAGAAAGTTAGGGTGTCAGTTCACATGTACTTAAGTCGACATTGTCCCTTTTGTATTAATTTTGGATGAAACTTCTGTGTTTCATCGTCAATAAGAGGGTCCAAGGTCTACAGTAAACCTGAAGTGAAGCATCAGAATCTAAAACTAGCCTCATAGGAGATTTTCAAATCATAGAAAGTTAAAGTGTCAGTCCTCTTGTACTTAAGTCGGCATTGTGACTTTTGTATTAAATTCGGATGCAATTTCTGTGTTTCATCGTCAATAAGAAAGTCCAAGGTATACAGTAAACCTGAAGTGAAGCATCGGAATCTAAAACTGGACTCACAGGTGAGGTTCATATTATAGAAAGTTAGAGTGTCCGTCCTCCTGTACTTAAGTCAGCATTGTGCCCTTTGTATTACATTAGGAAAGAAGGTCCAAGGTATAAAGTAAACCTGAAGTGAAGAATGGGAATCTAAAACTGGACTCACAGGAGAGGTTTAAATCATAGAATGTTAGAGTGTGAGTCATCTTGTACTTAAGTCGGCATTGTGCCTTTTGCATTAAATTCGGATAAAATTTCTGTGTATCATCGTCATAAAGAAGGTCCAAGGTATACAGTACACCTGAAGTGAAGCATCGGAATCTAAAACTGGACTCACAGGAGAGGTTCAAATCATATTAAGTTAGAGTGTCAGTCCCCTTGTACTTAAGTCGGCATTGTGACTTTTGTATTAAATTCGGATGCAATTTCTGTGTTTCATCGTCAATAAGATGATCCAAGGTATACAGTAAACCTGAAGTGAAGCATCGGAATCTAAAACTGGACTCACAGGAGAGGTTTATTTCATAGAAAAATAGAGTATGAGTCACCTTGTACTTAAGTCGGCATTGTGCCTTTTGTATTAAATTCGGATGCAATTTCTGTGTTTCATCGTCAATAAGAAGGTCCAAGGGATACAGTAAACCTGAAGTTAAGTATCGGAAACTAAAACTGGACTCACAGGTGAGGTTCAAATCATAGAAAGTTACAGTGTCAGTCCTCTAGTACTTAAGTCGGCATTGTGCCTTTTGTATTAAATTCGGATGCAATTTCTGTGTTTCATCGTCAATAAGAAGGTGCAAGGGATACAGTAAACCTGAAGTGAAACATCGGAAACAGAAACTGGACTCACAGGAGAAGTTCAAATCATTGAAAGTTAGAGTGTCAGTCCTCTTATACATAAGTTGGCATTGTGCCTTTTGTATTAAATTCGGATGCAATATCTGTGTTTCATTGTCAATAAGAAGGTCAAAGGGATAGAGTAAACCTGAAGTGAAGCATTGGAAACTAAAACTGGACTCACAGGAGAGGTTCAAATCATAGAAAGTTAGAGTGTCAGCCTTCTTCTACTTCAGTCGGCATTGTGCCTTTTGTATTAAATTCAGATGCAATTTCTGTGTTTAATCGTCAATAAGGTGGTCCAAAGGATACAGTAAACCTGAAGTGAAGCATCGGAATCTAAAACTCGACTCACAGGAGAGGTTCAAATCATAGAAAGTGAGAGTGTCAGTCCTCTTTTACTTAACTCGGCAATGAGCCTTTTGTATTAAATTCATATGCAATTTCTGTGTTTCATCGTCAATAAGAAGGTCCGAGGTATACAGTAAACCTGAAGTGAAGCATTGGAATCTAAAACTGGACTCACAGGAGTGGTTGAAATCATAGAAAGCTAGAGTGTCAGTACTCTTGTAATTAAGTCGGAATTGTGCCTTTTGTATTAAATTCAGATGCAATTTCTGTGTTTCATCGTCAATAAGAAGGTCCGAGGTATACAGTAAGCCTGAAGTGAAGCATCGGAATCTAAAACTGGACTCACAGGAGAGGTTCAAATCATAGAAAGTTAGACTGTCAGTCCTCTTGTACTTAACTCGGCATTGTGCCTTTTGAATTTCATTCGGATGCAATTTCTGTGTTTCATCGTCAATAAGAAGGTCCAAGGTACACAGTAAACCTGAAGAGAAGCGTCGGAATCTAAAACTGGACTCACAGGAGAGGTTCAAATCATAGATTACTAGAGTGTCAGTCCTCTTGTACATAAGTCGGCATCGTGCCTTTTGCATATAATTCCGATGCAATTTCTGTGTTCCATCGTCAATAAGATGGTCCAAGGCATACAGTAATCCTGAAATAAAGCATCGGAATTTAAAACTGGACTCACAGGAGAGGTTCAAATCATAGAAAGTTAAAGTGTCAGTCCTCTTGTACTTAAGTCGGCATTGTGCTTTTTGTATTTAATTCGGATGCAATTTCTGTGTTTCATCGTCAATAAGAAGGTCTAAGGGATACAGTAAACCTGAAGTGAAGCATCGGAATCTGAATATGGTCTCACAGGAAAGGTTCAAATCATAGAAAGTCAGAGTGTCAGTCCTCTTGTACTTAGGTCGGCATTGTGCCTTTTGTATTAAATTTGGATGCAATTTCTGTGTTTGATCGTCAATAAGAAGGTCCAAGGTATACAGTAAACCTGAAATGAAGCATCGGAATCTAAAACTGGACTCACAGGAGAGGTTTAAATCAAAGAATGTTAGAGTGTGAGTCATCTTGTACTTAAGTCGGCATTGTGCCTTTTGTATTAAATTCGGAAGCAATTTCAGCGTTCATCGTCAATAAGAAGGTCCAAGATATACAGTAAACTTGAAGTGAAGCATCGGAATCTAAAACTGGACTCACAGAAGAGGTTCAAATCATAGAATGTTAGAGTGTCAGTCCCCTTGTACTTAAGTCGGCATTGTGAATTTTGTATTAAATTCGGATGCAATTTCTGTGTTTCATCGTCAATAAGAAGATCCAAGGTATACAGTAAACCTGAAGTGAAGCATCGGAATCTAAAACTGGACTAACACGAGAGGTTCAAATCATAGAAAGATAGCGTGTCTGTCTTCTTGTACTTAAGTCGGCATTGTGCCTGTTGTATTAAATTCGGAAGCAATTTCTGTGTTTTATCGTCAATTAGAAGGTCCAAGGGATAGGGTAAACCTGAAGTGAAGCATCGCATTCAAAAACTGGACTCACAGGTGGGGTTTAAATCATAGAAAGTTAGGGTGTGAGTCCTCTTGTACTTAAGTCGGCATTGTGCCTTTTGTATTAAATTCGGATGAAATTTCTGTGTTTCATCGTCAATAAGAAGGTCCAAGGTATACAGTAAAACTGAAGTGAAGCATCGGAATCTAAAACTGGACTCACAGGAGAGGTTTATTTCATAGAAAAATAGAGTATGAGTCATCTTGTACTTAAGTCGGCATTGTGCCTTTTGTATGAAATTCGGATGCAATTTCTGTGTTTCATCGTCAATAAGAAGGTCCAAGGGATACAGTAAACCTGAAGTGAAGCATCGGAAACTAAACGTGTACTCACAGGAGAGGTTCAAAACATAGAAAGTTACAGTGTCAGTCCTCTAGTACTTAAGTCGGCATTGTGCTTTTTGTATTAAATTCGGATGCAATTTCTGTGTTTCATCGTCAATAAGAAGGTGCAAGGGATACAGTAAACCTGAAGTGAAGCATCGGAAACTAAAACTGGACTAACAGGAGAGGTTCAAATCATAGAAATTTAGAGTTTCAGTCCTCTTGTTCTTAAGTCGGCATTGCGCCTTTTGTATTAAATTCGGATGCAATTTCTGTGTTTCATTGTCAATAAGATGGTCCAAGGTATACAGTAAACCTGAAGTGAAACATCGGAAACAGAAACTGGACTCACAGGAGATGTTCAAATCATTGAAAGTTAGAGTGTCAGTCCTCTTGTACTTAAGTTGGCATTGTGCCTTTTGTATTAAATTCGGATGCAATTTCTGTGTTTCATTGTCAATAAGAAGGTCAAAGGGATAGAGTAAACCTGAAGTGAAACATTGGAAACTAAAACTGGACTCACAGGAGAGGTTCAAATCATAGAAAGTTAGGGTGTCAGCCCTCTTCTACTTCAGTCGGCATTGTGCCTTTTGTATTAAATTCAGATGCAATTTCTGTGTTTAATAGTCAATAAGGTGGTCCAAAGGATACAGTAAACCTGAAGTGAAGCATCGGAATCTAAAACTCGACTCACAGGAGAGTTTCAAATCATAGAAAGTGAGAGTGTCAGTCCTCTTTTACTTAAGTCGCCATTGTGCCTTTTGTATTAATTCATATGCAATTTCTGTGTTTCATCGTCAATAAGAAGGTCCAAGGTATACAGTAAACCTGAAGTGAAGCATTGGAATCTAAAACTGGACTCACAGGAGTGGTTGAAATCATAGAAAGCTAGAGTGTCAGTACTCTAGTAATTAAGTCGGTATTGTGCCTTTTGTATTAAATTCAGATGCAAACTCTGTCTTTCATCGTCAATAAGATGGTCGAATGTATACAGTAACCCTGAAGTGAAGCATCGGAATCTACAACTGGTCTCACAGGAGAGGTTCAAATCATAGAATATTAGAGTTTCAGCCCTCTTGTACGTAAGTCGGCATTGTGCCTTTTGTATTAAATTCGGATGCAATTTCTGTGTTTCATCGTCAATAAGAAGGTCCGAGGTATACAGTAAGCCTGAAGCGAAGCATCGGAATCTAAAAGTGGACTCACAGGAGAGGTTCAAATCATAGAAAGTTAGACTGTCAGTCCTATTGTACTTAACTCGGCATTGTGCCTTTTGAATTTCATTCGGATGCAATTGCTGTGTTTCATCGTCAATAAGAAGGTCCAAGGTACACAGTAAACCTGAAGAGAAGCGTCGGAATCTAAAACTGGACTCACAGGAGAGGTTCAAATCATAGATTATTAGAGTGACAGTCCTCTTGTACATAAGTCGGCATCATGCCTTTTGAATATAATTCCGATGCAATTTCTGTGTTCCATCGTCAATAAGATGGTCCAAGATATACAGTAAACCTGAAATAAAGCATCGGTATCTAAGACTGGACTCACAGGAGAGGTTCAAATCATAGAAAGTTAAAGTGTCAGTCCTCTTGTACTTAAGTCGGCATTGTGCTTTTTGTATTTAATTCGGATGCAATTTCTGTTTCATCGTCAATAAGAAGGTCTAAGGGATACAGTAAACCTGAAGAGAAGCATCGGAATCTGAATATGGACTCACAGGAAAGGTTCAAATCATAGAAAGTTAGAGTGTCAGTCCTCTTGTACGTAGGTCGGCATTGTGCCTTTTGTATTAAATTCGGATGCAATTTCAGCGTTCATCGTCAATAAGAAGGTCCAAGATATACAGTAAACTTGAAGTGAAGCATCGGAATCTAAAACTGGACTCACAGAAGCGGTTCAAATCATAGAATGATAGAGTGTCAGTCCCCTTGTACTTAAGTCGGCATTGTGACTTTTGCATTAAATTCGGATGCAATTTCTGTGTTTCATCGTCAATAAGAATATCCAAGGTATACGGTAAACCTGAAGTGAAGCATCGGAATCTAAAACTGGACTCACACGAGAGGTTCAAATCATAGAAAGAAAGCGTGTCTGTCTTCTTGTAGTTAAGTCGGTATTGTGCCTGTTGTATTAAATTCGGAAGCAATTTCTGTGTTTTATCGTCAATTAGAAGGTCCAAGGGATAGGGTAAACCTGAAGTGAAGCATCGCATTCTAAAACTGGACTCACAGGAGAGGTTTAAATCATAGAAAGTTAGGGTGTGAGTCCTCTTGTACTTAAGTCGGCATTGTGCCTTTTGTATTAAATTCGGATGAAATTTCTGTGTTTCATCGTCAATAAGAAGGTCCAAGGTATTCAGTAAACCTGAAGTGAAGCATCGGAATCTAAAACTGGACTCACAGGAGGGGTTCAAATCATTGAATGTTAGAGTGTCTGTCCTCTTGTACTGAAGTCGGCATTGTGCCTTTTGTATTACATTCGGATGCAATTTCTGTGCTACATCGTCTTTAAGAAGGTCCAAGGTATAAAGTAAACCTGAAGTGAAGCATCGGAATCTAAAACTGGACTCACAGGAGAGGTTTAAATCATAGAAAAATAGAGTATGAGTCATCTTGTACTTAAGTCGGCGTTGTGCCTTTTGTATTAAATTCGGATGCAATTTCTGTGTTTGATCGGCCATAAGAAGGTCCAAGGTATACAGTAAACCTGAAATGAAGCATCGGAATCTAAATCTGGACTCACAGGAGACGTTCAAATCATAGGAAGTTTGCGTGTCTGTCCTCTTGTACTTAAGTCGGCATTGTGCCTTTTGTATTAAATTCGGATGCAATTTCTGTGTTTCATCGTCAATAAGAAGGTCCAAGGGATACAGTAAACCTGAAGTGAAGCATCGGAAACTAAAACTGGACTCACAGGAGAGGTTCAAATCATAGAAAGTTACAGTGTGGTGTCACCGCCAGACACCACACTTGCTAGGTGGTAGCTTAAATCGGCCGCGGTCCATTTAGTACATGTCGGACCCGCGTGTCGCCACTGTGTAATCGCAGACCTAGCGCCACCACCAAGGCAGGTCTCGTGATACGAGAGAGCACTCGCCCCAGTTGTACGAGAACCTAGCTACCGACCAGATGTACGAAGCCTTTCTCTCTCATTAGCCGAGAGACAGAATAGCCATCAGCTCAGTTAATGGCTACGAACTAGCAAGGCGCCATTAGCCATACAGTGATTGTACTTAAAGTCTCCTGTGTATCGTCAAGATCGATGTACCACAATGATTGAGTAAAGTTAAGTATTAAACCTGCTCCGTACTTTTCTTCCTAACATTAATTACGTATCCTGTTCCAGTACTTCACGCCCGTCTGCGTTAGTCTAGCTTGCCTTTTCAGCCATCTCAACTTCACGGTGTCGGCCCAGCTACCGACACAACATAAAGTGTCAGTCCTCTAGTACTTAAGTCGGCATTGTGCCTTTTGTATTTCATTCGGATGCAATTTCTGTGTTTCATCGTCAATAAGAAGGTCCAAGGGATACAGTAAACCTGAAGTGAAGCATCGGAAACTAAAACTGGACTAACAGGAGAGGTTCAAATCATAGAAATTTAGAGTTTCAGTCCTCTTGTTCTTAAGTGGGCATCGTGCCTTTTGTATTAAATTCGGATGCAATTTCTGTGTTTCATCGTCAATAAGAAGGTCCAAGGTATACAGTAATCCTGAAGTGAAACATCGGAAACAGAAACTGGACTCACAGGAGAAGTTCAAATCATTGAAAGTTAGAGTGTCAGTCCTCTTGTACTTAAGTTGGCATTGTGCCTTTTGTATTAAATTCGGATGCAATTTCTGTGTTTCATTGTCAATAAGAAGGTCCAAGGGATAGGGTAAACCTGAAGTGAAGCATCGGAATCTAAAACTGGACTGACAGGAGAGGTTCAAATCACAGAAAGTTAGAGTGTCAGCCCTCTTCTACTTCAGTCGGCATTGTGCCTTTTGTATAAAATTCAGATGCAATTTCTGTGTTTAATCGTCAATAAGGTGGTCCAAAGAATACAGTAAACCTGAAGTGAAGCATCGGAATCTAAAACTGGACTCACAGGAGAGGTTCAAATCATAGAAAGTGAGAGTGTCAGTCCTCTTTTACTTAAGTCGGCATTGTGCCTTTTGTATTAAATTCATATGCAATTTCTGTGTTTCATCGTCAATAAGAAGGTCCAAGGTATACAGTAAACCTGAAGTGAAGCATTGGAATCTAAAACTGGACTCACAGGAGTGGTTGAAATCATAGAAAGTTAGAGTGTCAGTACTCTTGTAATTAAGTCGGTATTGTGCCTTTTGTATTAAATTCGGATGCAAACTCTGTCTTTCATCGTCAATAAGAAGGTCGAATTTATACAGTAACCCTGAAGTGAAGCATCGGAATCTACTACTGGACTCACAGGAGAGGTTCAAATCATAGAATATTAGAGTTTCAGCCCTCTTGTACGTAAGTCGGCATTGTGCCTTTTGTATTAAATTCGGATGCAATTTCTGTGTTTCATCGACAATAACAAGGTCCGAGGTATACAGTAAGCCTGAAGTGAAGCATCGGAATCTAAAACTGGACTCACAGGAGAAGTTCAAATCATAGAATGTTAGAGTGTCAGTCCTCTTATACCTAAGTCGGCATTGTGAATTTTGTATTACATTCGGATGCAATTTCTGTGTATCATCGTCAATAAGAAGGTCCAAGGGTTATAGTAAACCTGAAGTGAAGCATCGGAATCTAAAACTGGACTCACAGGAGAGGTTCAAATCATTGAAAGATAGACTGTCAGTCCTCTTGTACTTAACTAGGCATTGTGCCTTTTGAATTTAATTCGGATGCAATTTCTGTGTTTCATCGTCAATAAGAAGGTCCAAGGTACACAGTAAACCAGAAGAGAAGCGTCGGAATCTAAAACTGGACTCACAGGAGAGGTTCAAATCATAGATTATTAGAGTGTCAGTCCTCTTGTACTTAAGTCGGCATCGTGCTTTTTTAATATAACTCCGATGCAATATCTGTGTTCCATCGACAATAACATGTCCAAGGTATACAGTAAACCTGAAATGAAGCATCGGAATCTAAAACTGGGCTCACAGGAGTGGTTCAGATCATAGAAAGTTAAAGTGTCAGTCCTCTTGTACTTAAGTCGGCATTGTGCTTTTTGTATTAAATTCGGATGCAATTTCTGTGTTTCATCGTCAATAAGAAGGTCCAAGGGATACAGTAAACCTGAAGTGAAGCATCGGAATCTGAATATGGACTCACAGGACAGGTTTAAATCATAGAAAGTTAGGGTGTGAGTCCACTTGTACTTAAGTCGGCATTGTCCCTTTTGTATTAAATTCGGATGCAATTTCAGCGTTTCATCGTCAATAAGAAGGTCCAAGGTATACAGTAAACTTGGAGTGAAGCATCGGAATCTAAAACTGGACTCACAGAAAAGGTTCAAATCATAGAATGTTAGAGTGTCAGTCCCCTTGTACTTAAGTCGGCATTGTGACTTTTGTATTAAATTCGGATGCAATTTCTGTGTTTCATCGTCAATAAGAAGGTCCAAGGTATACAGTAAAACTGAAGTGAAGAATCGGAATCTAAATCTGGACTCACAGGAGAGGTTCAAATCATAGACAGTTTGCGTGTCTGTCCTCTTGTACATAAGTCGGCATTGTGCCTTTTGTATTAAATTCGGAATCAATTTCTGTGTTTCATTGTCAATAAGAAAGTCCAAGTGATACAGTAAACCTGAAGTGAACCATAGGAATCTAAAACTGGACTCACAGGAGAGGTTGAAATCATAGAAAGTTAGAGTGTCAGGCGTCTTGTGTTTAAGTCGGCATTGTGCTTTTTGTATTAAATTCAGATGGAATTTCTGTGTTTCATCGTCAATAAGAAGGTCCAAGGGATACAGTAAACCAGAAGTGAAGCATCGGAATCTAAAACTGCACTCACAGATGAGGTTCAAATCATAGAATGTTAGAGTGTCAGTCCCCTTGTACTTAAGTCGGCATTGTGACTTTTGTATTAAATTCGGATGCAATTTCTGTGTTTCATCGTCAATAAGAAGGTCCAAGGTATACAGTAAACCTGAAGTGAAGCATCGGAATCTAAATCTGGACTCAAAGGAGAGGTTCAAATCATAGAAAGTTTGCGTGTCTGTCCTCTTGTACTTAAGTCGGCATTGTGCCTTTTGTATTAAATTCGGATGCAATTTCTGTGTTTCATCGTCAATAAGAAGGTCCAAGGGATACAGTAAACCTGAAGTGAAGCATCGGAAACTAAAACTGGACTAACAGGAGAGGTTCAAATCATAGAAATTTAGAGTTTCAGTCCTCTTGTTCTTAAGTCGGCATTGTGCCTTTTGGATTAAATTCGGATGCAATTTCTGTGTTTCATCGTCAATAAGAAGGTCCAAGGTATACAGTAAACCTGAAGTGAAACATCGGAAACAGAAACTGGACTCACAGGAGAAGTTCAAATCATTGAAAGTTAGAGTGTCAGTCCTCTTGTACTTAAGTTGGCATTGTGCCTTTTGTATTAAATTCGGATTCAATTTCTGTGTTTCATTGTCAATAAGAAGGTCCAAGGTATAAAGTAAACCTGAAGTGAAGCATCGGAATCTAAAACTGGACTCACAGGAGGGGTTCAAATCATTGAATGGTAGAGTGTCTGTCCTCTTGTACTTAAGTCGGCATTGTGCCTTTTGTATTACATTCGGATGCAATTTTTGTGCTACATCGTCATTGAGAAGGTCCAAGGTATAAAGTAAACCTGAAGTGAAGCATCGGAATCTAAAACTGGACTCACAGGAGAGGTTTAAATCATAGAAAAATAGAGTATGAGTCATCTTGTACTTAAGTCGGTATTGTGCCTTTTGTATTAAATTCGGATGCAATTTCTGTGGTTGATCGGCCATAAGAAGGTCCAAGGTATACAGTAAACCTGAAGTGAAGCATCGGAATCTAAATCTGGACTCACAGGAGACGTTCATATCATAGAAAGTTTGCGTGTCTGTCCTCTTGTACTTAAGTCGGCATTGTGCCTTTTGTATTAAATTCGGATGCAATTTCTGTGTTTCATCGTCAATAAGAAGGTCCAAGGGATACAGTAAACCTGAAGTGAAGCATCGGAAACTAAAACTGGACTCACAGGAGAGGTTCAAATCATAGAAAGTTACAGTGTGGTGTCACCGCCAGACACCACACTTGCTAGGTGGTAGCTTAAATCGGCCGCGGTCCATTTAGTACATGTCGGACCCGGGTGTCGCCACTGTGTAATCGCAGACCTAGCGCCACCACCAAGGCAGGTCTCGTGATACGAGAGAGCACTCGCCCCAGTTGTACGAGAACCTAGCTACCGACCAGATGTACGAAGCCTTTCTCTCTCATTAGCCGAGAGACAGAATAGCCATCAGCTAAGTTAATGGCTACGAACTGGCAAGGCGCCATTAGCCATACAGTGATTGTACTTAAAGACTCCTGTGTATCGTCAAGATCGATGTACCACAATGATTGAGTAAAGTTAAGTATTAAACCTGCTCCGTACTTTTCTTCCTAACATTATATACGTATCCTGTTCCAGTACTTCACGCCCGTCTGCGTTAGTCTAGCTTGCCTTTTCAGCCATCTCAACTTCACGGTTTCGGCCCAGCTACCGACACAACATACAGTGTCAGTCCTCTAGTACTTAAGTCGGCATTGTGCCTTTTGTATTTAATTCGGATGCAATTTCTGTGTTTCATCGTCAATAAGAAGGTCCAAGGGATACAGTAAACCTGAAGTGAAGCATCGGAAACTAAAACTGGACTAACAGGAGAGGTTCAAATCATAGAAATTTAGAGTTTCAGTCCTCTTGTTCTTAAGTGGGCATTGTGCCTTTTGTATTAAATTCGGATGCAATTTCTGTGTTTCATCGTCAATAAGAAGGTCCAAGGTATACAGTAATCCTGAAGTGAAACATCGGAAACAGAAACTGGACTCACAGGAGAAGTTCAAATCATTGAAAGTTAGAGTGTCAGTCCTCTTGTACTTAAGTTGGCATTGTGCCTTTTCTATTAAATTCGGATGTAATTTCTGTGTTTCATTGTCAATAAGAAGGTCCAAGGGATAGAGTTAACCTGAAGTGAAGCATCGGAATCTAAAACTGGACTCACAGGAGAAGTTCAAATCATAGAAAGTTAGAGTGTCAGCCCTCTTCTACTTCAGTCGGCATTGTGCCTTTTGTATTAAATTCAGATGCAATTTCTGTGTTTAATCGTCAATAAGGTGGTCCAAAGAATACAGTAAACCTGAAGTGAAGCATCGGAATCTAAAACTGGACTCACAGGAGAGGCTCAAATCATAGAAAGTGAGAGTGTCAGTCCTCTTTTACTTAAGTCGGCATTGTGCCTTTTGTATTAAATTCATATGCAATTTCTGTGTTTCATCGTCAATAAGAAGGTCCAAGGTATACAGTAAACCTGAAGTGAAGCATTGGAATCTAAAACTGGACTCACAGGAGTGGTTGAAATCACAGAAAGTTAGAGTGTCAGTACTCTTGTAATTAAGTCGGTATTGTGCCTTTTGTATTAAATTCGGATGCAAACTCTGTCTTTCATCGTCAATAAGAAGGTCGAATTTATACCGTAACCCTGAAGTGAAGCATCGGAATCTACTACTGGACTCACAGGAGAGGTTCAAATCATAGAATATTAGAGTTTCAGCCCTCTTGTACTAAAGTCGGCATTGTGCCTTTTGTATTAAATTCGGATGCATTTTCTGTGTTTCATCGTCAATAAGAAGGTCCGAGGTATACAGTAAGCCTGAAGTGAAGCATCGGAATCTAAAACTGGACTCACAGGAGAGGTTCAAATTATTGAAAGTTTGCCTGTCAGTCCTCTTGTACTTAACTAGGCATTGTGCCGTTTGAATTTAATTCGGATGCAATTTCTGTGTTTCATCGTCAATAAGAAGGTCCAAGGTACACAGTAAACCCGAAGAGAAGCGTCGGAATCTAAAACTGGACTCACAGGAGAGGTTCAAATCATAGATTATTAGAGTGTCAGTCCTCTTGTACTTAAGTCGGCATCGTGCTTTTTGAATATAATTCCGATGCAATATGTGTGTTCCGTCGACAATAACATGGTCCAAGGTATACAGTAAACCTGAAATGAAGCATCGGAATCTAAAACTGGGCTCACAGGAGTGGTTCAGATCATAGAAAGTTAAAGTGTCAGTCCTCTTGTACTTAAGTCGGCATTGTCCCTTTTGTATTAAATTCGGATGCAATTTCAGCGTTTCATCGTCAATAAGAAGGTCCAAGGTATACAGTAAACTTGAAGTGAAGCATCGGAATCTAAAACTGGACTCACAGAAGAGGTTCAAATCATAGAATGTCAGAGTGTCAGTCCCCTTGTACTTAAGTCGGCATTGTGACTTTTGTATTAAATTCGGATGCAATTACTGTGTTTCATCGTCAACAAGAAGGTCCAAGGTATACAGTAAAACTGAAGTGAAGCATCGGAATCTAAATCTGGACTCACAGGAGAGGTTCAAATCATAGACAGTTTGCGTGTCTGTCCTCTTGTACATAGGTCGGCATTGTGCCTTTTGTATTAAATTCGGAATCAATTTCTGTGTTTCATTGTCAATAAGAAAGTCCAAGTGATACAGTAAACCTGAAGTGAACCATAGGAATCTAAAACTGGAATCACAGGAGAGGTTGAAATCATAGAAAGTTAGAGTGTCAGGCGTCTTGTGTTTAAGTCGGCATTGTGCTTTTTGTATTAAATTCAGATGGAATTTCTGTGTTTCATCGTCAATAAGAAGGTCCAAGGGATACAGTAAACCAGAAGTGAAGCATCGGAATCTAAAACTGCACTCACAGATGAGGTTCAAATCATAGAATGTTAGAGTGTCAGTCCCCTTGTACTTAAGTCGGCATTGTGACTTTTGTATTAAATTCGGATGCAATTTCTGTGTTTCATCGTCAATAAGAAGGTCCAAGGTATACAGTAAACCTGAAGTGAAGCATCGGAATCTAAATCTGGACTCAAAGGAGAGGTTCAAATCATAGAAAGTTTGCGTGTCTGTCCTCTTGTACTTAAGTCGGCATTGTGCCTTTTGTATTAAATTCGGATGCAATTTCTGTGTTTCATCGTCAATAAGAAGGTCCAAGGGATACAGTAAACCTGAAGTGAAGCATCGGAATCTAAAACTGGACTCACAGGAGAGGTTCAAATCATAGAAAGTTACAGTGTCAGTCCTCTAGTACTGAAGTCGGCATTGTGCCTTTTTTATAAAATTCGGATGCAATTTCTGTGTTTCATCGTCAATAAGAAGCTCCAAGGGATACAGTAAACCTGAAGTGAAGCATCGGAAACTAAAACTGGACTAACAGGAGAGGTTCAAATCATAGAAATTTAGAGTTTCAGTCCTCTTGTTCTTAAGTCGGCATTGTGCCTTTTGTATTAAATTCGGATGCATTATCTGTGTTTCATCGTCTATAAGAAGGTCCAAGGTATACAGTAAACCTGAAGTGAAACATCGGAAACAGAAACTGGACTCACAGGAGAAGTTCAAATCATTGAAAGTTAGAGTGTCAGTCCTCTTGTACTTAAGTTGGCATTGTGCCTTTTGTATTAAATTCGGATTCAATTTCTGTTTTTCATTGTCAATAATAAGGTCCAAGGGATACAGAAAAACCTGAAGTGAAGCATCGGAAGCTAAAACTGGACTCACCGGAGAAGTTCAAATCATAGAAAGTTAGAGTGTCAGTACTCTTATACCTAAGTCGGCATTGTGAATTTTGTATTAAATTCGGATGCAATTTCTGTGTATCATCGTCAATAAGAAGGTCCTAGGGTTATAGTAAACATGAAGTGAAGCATCGGAATCTAAAACTGGACTCACAGGAGAGGTTCAAATCATAGAAAATTAGACTGTCAGTCCTCTTGTACTTAAGTCGGCATCGTGCCTTTTGAATATAATTCCGATGCAATTTCTGTGTTCCATCGTCAATAAGATGGTCCAACGTATACAGTAAACCTGAAGTGAAGCATTGGAATCTAAAACTGGACTCACAGGAGAGGTTCAAATCATAGAAAGTTAAAGTGTCAGTCCTCTTGTACTTAAGTCGGCATTGTGCTTTTTGTATTAAATTCGGATGCAATTTCTGTGTTTTATCGTCAATAAGAGGGTCCAAGGGATACAGTAAACCTGAAGTGAAGCATCGGAATCTGAATATGGACTCACAGGAAAGGTTCAAATCATAGAAAGTTAGAGTGTCAGTCCTCTTGTACTTAGGTCGGCGTTGTGCCTTTTGTATTAAATTTGGATGCAATTTCTGTGTTTCATCGTCAATAAGAAAGTCCAAGGTATACAGTAAACCTGAAATGAAGCATCGGAATCTAAAACTGGACTCACAGGAGAGGTTTAAATCATAGAAAGTTAGGGTGTGAGTCCACATGTACTTAAGTCGACATTGTCCCTTTTGTATTAAATTTGGATGCAATTTCTGTGTTTCATCGTCAATAAGAGGGTCCAAGGTCTACAGTAAACCTGAAGTGAAGCATCAGAATCTAAAACTGGCCCCATAGGAGATTTTCAAATCGTAGAAAGTTAGAGTGTCAGTCCTCTTGTACTTAAGTCGGCATTGTGAATTTTGTATTAAATTCGGATGCAATATCTGTGTTTCATCGTCAATAAGAAGGTCCAAGGTATACAGTTAACCTGAAGTGAAGCATCGGAATCTAAAACTGGACTCACAGGAGAGGTTCATATTATAGAAAGTTAGAGTGTCAGTCCTCCTGTACTTAAGTCGCCATTGTGCCCTTTGTATTACATTCGGATGCAGTTTCTGTGCTACATCGTCAATAAGAAGGTCAAACGTATAAAGTAAATCTAAAGTGAAGAATGGGAATTGGTCGTGCGGTAGCGTTCTAGCTTCCAACGCCCGGGTTCCCGGGTTCGATTCCCGGCGGGGTCTGGGATTTTCTCTGCTTCGTGATGGCTGGGTGTTGTGTGCTGTCCTTAGGTTAGTTAGGTTTAAGTAGTTCTAAGTTCTAGGGGACTTATGACCACAGCAGTTGAGTCCCATAGTGCTCAGAGCCATTTGAACCATTTGAAGAATGGGAATCTAAAAATGGACTCACAGGAAAGGTTTAAATCATAGAATGTTAGAGTGTGAGTCATCTTTTACTTAAGTCGGCATTGTGCCTTTTGTATTAAATTCATATGCAATTTCTGTGTTTCATCGTCAATAAGAAGGTCCAAGTTATACAGTAAACCTGAAGTGAAACATTGGAATCTAAAACTGGACTCACAGGAGTGGTTGAAATCACAGAAAGTTAGAGTGTCAGTACTCTTGTAATTAAGTCGGTATTGTGCCTTTTGTATTAAATTCGGATGCAAACTCTGTCTTTCATCGTCAATAAGAAGGTCGAATTTATACCGTAACCCTGAAGTGAAGCATCGGAATCTACCACTGGACTCACAGGAGAGGTTCAAATCATAGAATATTAGAGTTTCAGCCCTCTTGTACTAAAGTCGGCATTGTGCCTTTTGTATTAAATTCGGATGCATTTTCTGTGTTTCATCGTCAATAAGAAGGTCCGAGGTATACAGTAAGCCTGAAGTGAAGCATCGGAATCTAAAACTGGACTCACAGGAGAGGTTCAAATTATTGAAAGTTTGACTGTCAGTCCTCTTGTACTTAACTAGGCATTGTGCCTTTTGAATTTAATTCGGATGCAATTTCTGTGTTTCATCGTCAATAAGAAGGTCCAAGGTAGACAGTAAACCCGAAGAGAAGCGTCGGAATCTAAAACTGGACTCACAGGAGAGGTTCAAATCATAGATTATTAGAGTGTCAGTCCTCTTGTACTTAAGTCGGCATCGTGCTTTTTGAATATAATTCCGATGCAATATCTGTGTTCCATCGACAATAACATGGTCCAAGGTATACAGTAAACCTGAAATGAAGCATCGGAATCTAAAACTGGGCTCACAGGAGTGGTTCAGATCATAGAAAGTTAAAGTGTCAGTCCTCTTGTACTTAAGTCGGCATTGTGCTTTTTGTATTAAATTCGGATGCAATTTCTGTGTTTCATCGTCAATAAGAAGGTCCAAGGGATACAGTAAACCAGAAGTGAAGCATCGGAATCTGAATATGGACTCACAGGATAGGTTTAAATCATAGAAAGTTAGGGTGTGAGTCCACTTGTACTTAAGTCGGCATTGTCCCTTTTGTATTAAATTCGGATGCAATTTCAGCGTTTCATCGTCAATAAGAAGGTCCAAGGTATACAGTAAACTTGAAGTGAAGCATTGGAATCTAAAACTGGACTCACAGAAGAGGTTCAAATCATAGAATGTCAGAGTGTCAGTCCCCTTGTTCTTAAGTCGGCATTGTGACTTTTGTATTAAATTCGGATGCAATTACTGTGTTTCATCGTCAACAAGAAGGTCCAAGGTATACAGTAAAACTGAAGTGAAGCATCGGAATCTAAATCTGGACTCACAGGAGAGGTTCAAATCATAGACAGTTTGCGTGTCTGTCCTCTTGTACATAGGTCGGCATTGTGCCTTTTGTATTAAATTCGGAATCAATTTCTGTGTTTCATTGTCAATAAGAAAGTCCAAGTGATACAGTAAACCTGAAGTGAACCATAGGAATCTAAAACTGGAATCACAGGAGAGGTTGAAATCATAGAAAGTTAGAGTGTCAGGCGTCTTGTGTTTAAGTCGGCATTGTGCTTTTTGTATTAAATTCAGATGGAATTTCTGTGTTTCATCGTCAATAAGAAGGTCCAAGGGATACAGTAAACCAGAAGTGAAGCATCGGAATCTAAAACTGCACTCACAGATGAGGTTCCAATCATAGAATGTTAGAGTGTCAGTCCCCTTGTACTTAAGTCGGCATTGTGACTTTTGTATTAAATTCGGATGCAATTTCTGTGTTTCATCGTCAATAAGAAGGTCCAAGGTATACAGTAAACCTGAAGTGAAGCATCGGAATCTAAATCTGGACTCAAAGGAGAGGTTCAAATCATAGAAAGTTTGCGTGTCTGTCCTCTTGTACTTAAGTCGGCATTGTGCCTTTTGTATTAAATTCGGATGCAATTTCTGTGTTTCATCGTCAATAAGAAGGTCCAAGGGATACAGTAAACCTGAAGTGAAGCATCGGAAACTAAAACTGGACTCACAGGAGAGGTTCAAATCATAGAAAGTTACAGTGTCAGTCCTCTAGTACTGAAGTCGGCATTGTGCCTTTTTTATAAAGTTCGGATGCAATTTCTGTGTTTCATCGTCAATAAGAAGCTCCAAGGGATACAGTAAACCTGAAGTGAAGCATCGGAAACTAAAACTGGACTAACAGGAGAGGTTCAAATCATAGAAATTTAGAGTTTCAGTCCTCTTGTTCTTAAGTCGGCATTGTGCCTTTTGTATTAAATTCGGATGCATTATCTGTGTTTCATCGTCTATAAGAAGGTCCAAGGTATACAGTAAACCTGAAGTGAAACATCGGAAACAGAAACTGGACTCATAGGAGAAGTTCAAATCATTGAAAGTTAGAGTGTCAGTCCTCTTGTACTTAAGTTGGCATTGTGCCTTTTGTATTAAATTCGGATTCAATTTCTGTTTTTCATTGTCAATAATAAGGTCCAAGGGATACAGAAAAACCTGAAGTGAAGCATCGGAAGCTAAAACTGGACTCACCGGAGAAGTTCAAATCATAGAAAGTTAGAGTGTCAGTACTCTTATACCTAAGTCGGCATTGTGAATTTTGTATTAAATTCGGATGCAATTTCTGTGTATCATCGTCAATAAGAAGGTCCTAGGGTTATAGTAAACATGAAGTGAAGCATCGGAATCTAAAACTGGACTCACAGGAGAGGTTCAAATCATAGAAAATTAGACTGTCAGTCCTCTTGTACTTAAGTCGGCATCGTGCCTTTTGAATATAATTCCGATGCAATTTCTGTGTTCCATCGTCAATAAGATGGTCCAACGTATACAGTAAACCTGAGATGAAGCATTGGAATCTAAAACTGGACTCACAGGAGAGGTTCAAATCATAGAAAGTTAAAGTGTCAGTCCTCTTGTACTTAAGTCGGCATTGTGCTTTTTGTATTAAATTCGGATGCAATTTCTGTGTTTTATCGTCAATAAGATGGTCCAAGGGATACAGTAAACCTGAAGTGAAGCATCGGAATCTGAATATGGGCTCACAGGAAAGGTTCAAATCATAGAAAGTTAGAGTGTCAGTCCTCTTGTACTTAGGTCGGCATTGTGCCTTTTGTATTAAATTTGGATGCAATTTCTGTGTTTCATCGTCAATAAGAAAGTCCAAGGTATACAGTAAACCTGAAATGAAGCATCGGAATCTAAAACTGGACTCACAGGAGAGGTTTAAATCATAGAAAGTAAGGGTGTGAGTCCACATGTACTTAAGTCGACATTGTCCCTTTTGTATTAAATTTGGATGCAATTTCTGTGTTTCATCGTCAATAAGAGGGTCCAAGGTCTACAGTAAACCTGAAGTGAAGCATCAGAATCTAAAACTGGCCCCATAGGAGATTTTCAAATCGTAGAAAGTTAGAGTGTCAGTCCTCTTGTACTTAAGTCGGCATTGTGAATTTTGTATTAAATTCGGATGCAATATCTGTGTTTCATCGTCAATAAGAAGGTCCAAGGTATACAGTTAACCTGAAGTGAAGCATCGGAATCTAAAACTGGACTCACAGGAGAGGTTCATATTATAGAAAGTTAGAGTGTCAGTCCTCCTGTACTTAAGTCGCCATTGTGCCCTTTGTATTACATTCGGATGCAGTTTCTGTGCTACATCGTCAATAAGAAGGTCAAACGTATAAAGTAAATCTAAAGTGAAGAATGGGAATTGGTCGTGCGGTAGCGTTCTAGCTTCCAACGCCCGGGTTCCCGGGTTCGATTCCCGGCGGGGTCTGGGATTTTCTCTTCTTCGTGATGGCTGGGTGTTGTGTGCTGTCCTTAGGTTAGTTAGGTTTAAGTAGTTCTAAGTTCTAGGGGACTTATGACCACAGCAGTTGAGTCCCATAGTGCTCAGAGCCATTTGAACCATTTGAAGAATGGGAATCTAAAAATGGACTCACAGGAAAGGTTTAAATCATAGAATGTTAGAGTGTGAGTCATCTTGTACTTAAGTCGGCATTGTGCCTTTTGTATTAAATTCGGATGCAATTTCAGCGTTTCATTGTCAATAGGAAGGTCCAAGGTATACAGTAAACTTGAAGTGAAGCATCGGAATCTAAAACTGGACTCACAGAAGAGGTTCAAATCATAGAATGTTAGAGTGTCAGTCCCCTTGTACTTAAGTCGGCATTGTGCCTTTTGTATTAAATTCGGATGCAATTTCTGTGTTTCATCGTCAATAAGAAGGTCCAAATTATACAGTAAACCTGAAGTGAAGCATCGGAATCTAAATCTGGACTCACAGGAGAGGTTCAAATCATAGACAGTTTGCGTATCTGTCCTTTTGTACTTAAGTCGGCATTAAGCCTTTTGTATTAAATTCAGATGCAATTTCTGTGTTTCATTGTCAATAAGAACATCCAAGTGATGCAGTAAACATGAAGTGAACCATAGGAATCTAAAACTGGACTCACAGGAGAGGTTCAAATCATATAAAGTTAGAGTGTCAGGCGTCTTGTCCTTAAGTCGGCATTGTGCTTTTTGTACTAAATTCAAATGGAATTTCTGTGTTTCATCGTCAATAAGAAGGTCCAAGGGATACAGTAAACCAGAAGTGAAGCATCGGAATCTAAAACTGCACTCACAGGAGGGGTTCAAATCATAGAAAGTTAGAGTGTCAGTCCACTTGTACTTCAGTCGGCATTGTGCCTTTTGTATTAAATTCGCATGCAATTTCTGTGTTTCATCGTCAATAAGAAGGTCCAAGGGATACAGTAAACCTGAAGTGAAGCATCGGAAACTAATACTGAACTCACAGGAGTGGTTCAAATCATAGAAAATTACAGTGTCAGTCCTCTAGTACTTAAGTCGGCATTGTGCCTTTTGTATTAAATTCGGATGCAATTTCTGTGTTTCATCGTCAATAAGAAGGTCCAAGGTACACAGTAAACCTGAAGAGAAGCATCGGAATCTAAAACCGGACTCACAGGAGAGGTTCAAATCATAGAAAGTTAGAGTGTCAGTCCTCTTGTACTTATGTCGGCATCATGCCTTTTGAATTTAATTCCGATGCAATTTCTGTGTTCCATCGTTAATAAGAAGGTCCAAGGTATACAGTAAACCTGAAGCGAAGCATCGGAATATAAAACTGGACTCACAGGAGAGGTTCAAATCAAGAAAGTTACGGTGTGAGTCCTCTTGTACTTAAGTAGGCATTGTGCCTTTTGTATTAAATTCGAATGCAATTTCTGTGTTTCATCGTTAATAAGAAGGTCCAAGGGATACAGTAAACCTGAAGTGAAGCATCGGAATCTGAAACTTGACTCACAGGAGTGGTTCATATCATAGAAAGTTAGAGTGTCAGTCCTCTTGTACTTAAGTTGGCATTGTGAACTTTGTATTAAATTCCGATGCAATTTCTGTGTTTCATCGTCAATAGGAAGGTCCAAGGGATACAGTAAACCTGAAGTGAAGCATTGGAATCTTAATATGGACTCACAGGAAAGGTTCAAATCATAGAAAGTTAGAGTGTCAGTCCTCTTGTACTTAGGTCGGCATTGTGCCTTTTGTATTAAATTCGGATGCAATTTCTGTGTTTCATCGTCAATAAGAAGGTCCAAGGTATACAGTAAACCTGAAGTGAAGCATCGGAATCTAAAACTGGACTCACAGGAGAGGTTCAAATCATAGAAAGTAAGAGAGTCAGTCCTCTTGTACTTAACTCGGCATTGTGCCATTTGTATTAAATTCGGATCCTATTTCTGTGCTTCATCGTCAATAAGAAGGTCCAAGGTACACAGTAAACCTGAAGTGAAGCATCGGAATCTAAAACTGTACTCACAGGATAGGTTTAAATCATAGAAAGTTACGGTGTGAGTCCTCTTGTACTTAAGTCGGCATTGTGCCTTTTGTATTAAATTCGGATGCAATTTCTGTGTTTCATCGTTAATAAGAAGGTCCAAGGGATACAGTAAACCTGAAGTGAAGCATCGGAATCTGAAACTGGACTCACAGGAGAGGTTCAAATCATAGAAAGTTAGAGTGTCAGTCCTTTTGTACTTAAGTCGGCATTGTGAACTTTGAATTAAATTCGGATGCAATTTCTGTGTTTCATCGTCAATAAGAAGGTCCAAGAGATACAGTAAACCTGATGTGAAGCATCGTTATCTAAAACTGGACTCAAAGGAGAGGTTCTAATCATATAAATTTAGAGTGTCAGCCCTCTTGTACTTAAGTCGGCATTGTGCATTTTGTATTAAATTTAGATGCAATTTCTGTGTCTCATCGTCAATGAGATGGTCCAAAGGATACAGTAAACCTGAAGTGAAGCGTCGTAATCTAAAACTGGACTCACAGGAGAGGTTCAAATCATAGAAAGTGAGAGTGTCAGTCCTCTTTTACTTAGGTCGGCATTGTGCCTTTTCTATTAAATTCAGATGCAATTTCTGTGTTTCATCGTCAATAAGAAGGTCCAAGGTATACAGTAAACCTGAAGTGAAGCATCGGAATCTGAAACTTTACTCACAGGAGTGGTTCATATCATAGAAAGTTAGAGTGTCAGTCCTCTTGTACTTAAGTCGGCATTGTGAACTTTGTATTAAATTCCGATGCAATTTCTGGTTTCATCGTCAATAGGAAGGTCCAAGGGATACAGTAAACCTGAAGTGAACCATAGGAGTCTAAAACTGTACTCACAGGAGAGGTTCAAATCATAGAAAGTTAGAGTGTCAGGCGTCTTGTCCTTAAGTCGGCATTGTGCTTTTTGTATTAAATTCAGATGGAATAACTGTGTTTCATCGTCAATAAGAAAGTCCAAGGGATACAAAAAAACCGGAAGTGAAGCATTGGAATCTAAAACTGCACTCACAGGAGGGGTTCAAATCATAGATAGTTAGAGTCTCAGTCTACTTGTACATAGTCGGCATTGTGCCTTTTGTATTAAATTCGGATGCAATTTCTGAGTTTCATCGTCAATAAGAAGGTCCAAGGGATACAGTAAACCTGAAGTGAAGCATCGGAAACTAAAACTGGACTCACAGGAGAGGTTCAAATCATATAAAATTACAGTGTCAGTCCTCTAGTACTTAAGTCGGCATTGTGCCTTTTGTATTAAATTCGGATGCAATTTCTGTGTTTCATCGTCAATAAGAAGGTCCAAGGGATACAGTAAACCATAAGTGAAGCATCGGAAACTAAAACTGGACTCACAGGAGTGGTTCAAATCATAGAAAGTTAGAGTTTCAGTCCTCTTGTACTTAAGTCGGCATTGTGCCTTTTGTATTACATTCGGCTGCAATTTCTGTGCTACAACGTCAATAAGAAGGTCCAAGGTATAAAGTAAACCTGAAGGGAAGCATCGGAATCTAAAACTGGAATCACAGGAGAGGTTTAAATCATAGAAAGTTAGAGTGTGAGTCATCTTGTACTTATGTCGCCATTGTGCCTTTTCTATTAAATTCGGATGCAAACTCTGTGTTTCATCGTCAATAAGAAGGTCCAAGGTTTACAGTAAACCTGAAGTGAAGCATCGGAATTTAAAACTGGACTCACAGGAGAGGTTCAAATCATAGAAAGTTAAAGTGTCAGTCCTCTTGTACTTAAGTCGGCATTTTGCCTTTGTATTAAATTCGGTTGCAATTTCTGTGATTCATCGTCAATAAGAAGGCCCAAGGGATACAGAAAACCTGAAGTGAAGCATTGGAATCTTAATATGGACTCACAGGAAAGGTTCAAATCGTAGAAAGTTAGAGTGTCAGTCCTCTTGTACTAAGGTCGGCATTGTGTCTTTTGTATTAAATTCGGATGCAATTTCTGTGCTTCATCGTCAATAAGAAGGTCCAAGGTACACAGTAAACCTGAAGTGAAGCATCGGAATCTAAAACTGGACTCACAGGAGAGGTTTAAATCATAGAAAGTTACGGTGTGAGTCCTCTTGTACTTAAGTCGGCATTGTGCCTTTTGTATTAAATTCGGATGCAATTTCTGTGTTTCATCGTTAATAATAAGGTCCAAGGGATACAGTGAACCTGAAGTGAAGCATCGGAATCTGAAACTGGACTCACAGGAGAGGTTCAAATCATAGAAAGTGAGAGTGTCAGTCCTCTTTTACTTAGGTCGGCATTGTGCCATTTCTATTAAATTCAGATGCAATTTCTGTGTTTCATCGTCAATAAGAAGGTACAAGGTATACAGTAAACCTGAAGTGTAGCATTGTAATAGAAAACTGGACTCACTGCAGATGTTGAAATCATAGAAAGTTAGACTGTCAGTCCTCTTGTACGTAACCCGGCATTGTGCCTTTTGAATTTAATTCGGTTGCAATATCTGTGTTTCATCGTCAATAAGAAGGTCCAAGGTACACAGTAAACCTGAAGTGAAGCATCGGAATCTAAAACTGTACTCACAGGATAGGTTTAAATCATAGAAAGTTACGGTGTGAGTCCTCTTGTACTTAAGTCGGCATTGTGCCTTTTGTATTACATTCGGCTGCAATTTCTGTGCTACATCGTCAATAAGAAGGTCCAAGGTATAAAGTAAACCTGAAGGGAAGCATCGGAATCTAAAACTGGACTCACAGGAGAGGTTTAAATCATAGAAAGTTAGAGTGTGAGTCATCTTGTACGTATGTCGCCATTGTGCCTTTTGTATTAAATTCCGATGCAATTTCTGTGTTTCATCGTTAATAATAAGGTCCAAGGGATACAGTGAACCTTAAGTGAAGCATCGGAATCGAAACTGGATTCACAGGAGAGGTTCAAATCATAGACAGTTAGAGTGTCAGTCCTCTTGTTCTTAAGTCGGCATTGTGAACTTTGTATTAAATTCGTATGCAATTTCTGTGTTTCATCGTTAATAAGAAGGTCCAAGGGATACAGTAAACCTGAAGTGAAGCGTCGGAATCTAAAACTGGACTCAATGGAGAGGTTCAAATCATATAAATTTAGAGGGTCAGCCCTCTTGTACTTAAGTCGGCATTGTGCCTTTTGTATTAAATTCAGATGCAATTTCTGTGTTTCATCGTCAATAAGATGGTCCAAAGGATACAGTAAACCTGAAGTGAAGCGTCGGAATTTAAAACTGGACTCACAGGAGAGGTTCAAATCATAGAAAGTGAGAGTGTCAGTCCTCTTTTACTTAGGTCGGCATTGTGCCTTTTCTATTAAATTCAAATGCAATTTCTGTGTTTCATCGTCAATAAGAAGGTACAAGGTATACAGTAAACCTGAAGTGTAGCATTGTAATCTAAAACTGGACTCACAGCAGATGTTGAAATCATAGAAAGTTAGACTGTCAGTCCTCTTGTACTTAACCCGGCATTGTGCCTTTTGAATTTAATTCGGATGCAATTTCTGTGTTTCATCGTCAATAAGAAGGTCCTAGGTACACAGCAAACCTGAAGAGAAGTGTCTGAAACTAAAAGTGGACTCACAGGAGAGGTTCAAATCATAGAAAATTAGATTGTCATTCCTCTTGTACTTAAGTCGGCATTGTGCCTTTTGTATTAAATTCGGATGGAATTTCTCTGTTTCATCGTTAATAAGAAGGTCCAAGGGATACAGTAAACCTGAAGTGAAGCATCGGAATCTGAAACTGGACTCACAGGAGAGGTTCAAATCATAGAAAGTTAGAGTGTCAGTCCTCTTGTACTTAAGTCGGCATTGCGCCCTTTGTATTACATTCGGATGCAATTTCTGTGCTACATCGTCAATAAGAAGGTCCAAGGTGTAAAGTAAACCTGAAGTGAAGCATCAGAATCTAAAACTGGACTCACAAAAGAGGTTCAAATCATAGAATGTTAGAGTGTGAGTCATCTTGTACTTAAGCCGGCATTGTGACTTTTGTATTAAATTCGGATGCAATTTCTGTGTTTCATCGTCAATAAGAAGGTAAAAGGTATGCAGTAAACCTGAGGTGAAGCATCGGAATCGAAATCTGGACTCACAGGAGAGGTTCAAATCATAGACAGTTTGCGTGTCTGTCCTCTTGTACTTAAGTCGATATTGTGCCTTTTGTATTAAATTCGGATGCAACTTCAGTGTTTCATTGTCAATAAGAAAGTCCAAGTGATACAGTAAACCTGAAGTGAACCATAGGAGTCTAAAACTGGACTCACAGGAGAGGTTCAAATCATAGAAAGTTTGAGTGTCTGGCGTCTTGTCCATAAGTCGGCATTGTGCTTTTTGTATTAAATTCAGATGGAATATCTGTGTTTCATCGTCAATAAGAAAGTCCAAGGGATACAATAAACCGGAAGTGAAGCATCGGAATCTAAAACTGCACTCACAGGAGGGGTTCAAATCATAGAAAGTTAGAGTCTCAGTCCACTTGTACTTAAGTCGGCATTGTGCCTTTTGTATTAAATTCGGATGCAATTTCTGTGTTTCATCGTCAATAAGAAGGTCCAAGGGATTCAGTAAACCTGCAGTGAAGCATCGGAAATTAAAACTGGACTCACAGGAGAGGTTCAAATCATAGAAAGTTAGAGTTTCAGTCCTCTTGTACTTAAGTCGGCTTTGTGCCCTTTGTATTACATTCGGCTGCAATTTCTGTGCTACATCGTCAATAAGAAGGTACAAGGTATAAAGTAAACCTGAAGGGAAGCATCGGAATCTAAAACTGGACTCACAGGAGAGGTTCAAATAATGGAAAGTTAGAGAGTCAGTCCTCTTGTACTTAACTCGGCATTGTGCCTTTTGTATTAAATTCGGATGCAATTTCTGTGCTTCTTCGTCAATAAGAAGGTCCAAGGGATACAGTAAACCTGAAGTGAAGCATCGGAATCTTAATATGGACTCACAGGAAAGGTTCAAATCATAGAAAGTTAGACTGTCAGTCCTCTTGTACTTAACTCAGCATTGTTCCTTTTATATTAAATTCGGATGCAATTTCTGTGTTTCTTCGTCAATAAGAAGGTCCAAGGGATACAGTAAACCTGAAGTGAAGCATCGGAATCTAAAACTGGACTCAAAAGAGCCGTTCAAATCATATAAAATTAGAGGGTCAGCCCTCTTGTACTTAAGTCGTCATTGTGCCTTTTGTATTAAATTCAGATGCAATTTCTGTGTTTCATCGTCAATAAGATGGTCCAAAGGATACAGTAAACCTGAAGTGAAGCGTCGGAATTTAAAACTGGCTCACAGGAGAGGTTCAAATCATAGAAAGTGAGAGTGTCAGTCCTCTTTTACTTAGGTCGGCATTGTGCCTTTTCTATTAAATTCAGATGCAATTTCTGTGTTTCATCGTCAATAAGAAGGTACAAGGTATACAGTAAACCTGAAGTGTAGCATTGGAATCTAAAACTGGATTCACAGCAGATGTTGAAATCATAGAAAGTTAGACTGTCAGTCCTCTTGTACTTAACACGGCATTGTGCCTTTTGAATTTAATTCGGATGCAATTTCTGTGTTTCATCGTTAATAAGAACGTCCAAGGTACACAGTAAACCTGAAGAGAAGTGTCGGAATCTAAAAGTGGACTCACAGGAGAGGTTCAAATCATAGAAAGTTAGACTGTCAGTCCTCTTGTACTTAACTCGGCATTGTGCCTTTTGTATTAAATTTGGATGCAATTTCTGTGTTTCATCGTCAATAAGATCGTCCAAGGTATACAGTAAACCTGAAATGAAGCATCAGAATCTAAAACTGGACTCACAGGAGAGGTTTAAATCATAGAATGTTAGAGTGTGAGTCATCTTGTACTTAAGTCGGCATTGTGCCTTTTGTAATGAATTCGGATGAAATTTCTGTGTTTCATCGTCATTAAGAAGGTCCAAGTTATACAATACACCTGAAGTGAAGCATCGGAATCTAAAACTGGACTCACAGGTGAGGTCCAAATCATAGAAAGTTAGAGTGTCAGTCCCCTTGTACTTAAGTCGGCATTGTGACTTTTGTATTAAATTCGGATGAAATTTCTGTGTTTCATCGGCAATAAGAAGATCCAAGGTAAACAGTAAACCTGAAGTGAAGCATCGGAATCTAAAACTGGACTCACAGGAGAGGTTCAAATCATAGAAAGATAGCGTGTCTGTCCTCTTGTACTTAAGTCGGCATTGTGCCTGTTGTATTAAATTCGGATGCAATTTCTATGTTTTATCGTCAATTAGAAGGTCCAAGGGATACAGTAAACCTGAAGTGAAGCATCGCATTCTAAAACTGGACTCACAGGAGAGGTTTAAATCATAGAAAGTTTGGGTGTCAGTCCTCATGTACTTAAGTCGGCATTGTGCCTTTTGTATTGAATTCGGATGATATTTCTATGTTTCATCGTCAATAAGAAGGTCCAAGGTATACAGTAAACCTGAAGTGAAGCATCGGAATCTAAAACTGGACTCACAGGAGAGAATCAAATCATAGATATTTAGAGTGTTAGTCCCCTTGTACTTAAGTCGGCATTGTCACCTTTGTATTAAATTCGGATGCAATTTCTGTGTTTCATCGTCAATAAGAAGGTCCAAGGTATACAGTAAACCTGAAGTGAAGCATCGGAATCTAGAACTGGGCTCACAGGAGAGGTTCAAATCATAGAATGTTAGAGTGTCTGTCCTCTTGTACTTAAGTCGGCATTGTGCCTTTTGTATTACATTCGGATGCAATTTCTGTGCTACATTGTCATTATGAAGGTCCAAGGTTTAGAGTAAACCTGAAGTGAAGCATCGGAATCTAAAACTGGACTCACAGAAGAGGTTTATATCATAGAATGTTAGAGTATGAGTCATCCTGTACTTAAGTCGGCATTGTACTATTTGTATTAAATTCGGATGCAATTTCTGCGTTTCATTGTCAATAAGAAGGTCCAAGGTATACAGTAAACTTGAAGTGAAGCATCGGAATCTAAAACTGGACTCACAGGAGAGGTTCAAATCATAGAATGTTAGAGTGTCAGTCCCGTAGTACTTAAGTCGGCATTCTGACTTTTGTATTAAATTCGGATGCAATTTCTGTGTTTCATCGTCAATAAGAAGGTCCAAGGTATACAATAAACTTGAAGTGAAGCATCGGAATCTAAATCTGGACTCACAGGAGAGGTTCAAATCATAGAAAGTTTGCGTGTCTGTCCTCTTGTACTTAAGTCGGCATTGTGCCTTTTGTATTAAATTTGGATGTAATTTCTGTGTTTCATTGTCAATAAGAAAGTCCAAGTGATACAGTAAACCTGAAGTGAACCATTGGAATCTAAAACTGGACTCACAGGAGAGGTTCAAATCATAGAAAGTTAGAGTGTCAGGCCTCTTGTCCTTAAGTCGGCATTGTGCTTTTTGTACTAAATTCAGATGGGATTTCTGTGTTTCATCGTCAATAACAATGTCCAACAAATACAATAAAACTGAAGTGATGCATCGGAATCGCAAACTGGACTCACAGGAGAGGTTCAAATCATAGGAAGTTTGAGTGTCAGTCCACTTGTATTTAAGTCGTCATTGTGCCTTTTGTAGTAAATTCGGTTGTAATTTCTGTGTTTCATCGTGAATAAGAAGTTCTAAGGGATACAGTAAACCTGAAGTCATGCATCAGAACCTAAAACTGGAATCAAAGTAGAGGTCAAATCATAGAAAGTTAGAGTGTCAGTGCTCTTGTACTTAAGTCTTCATTGTGCCTTTTGTATTAAATTCAGATGTAATATCTGTGTTTCATCGTCAATAAGAAGGTCCAAGGTATACAGTAAACCTGAAGTGAAGCATCGGAATCTAAATCTGCACTCACAGGAGGGGTTCAAATCATAGAAAGTTAGAGTGTCAGTCCTCTTGTACTTAAGTCGGCCTTGTGCCTTTTGTATTAAATTCGGATGCAATTTCTGTGCTTCATCGTCAATAAGAAGGTCCAAGGTACACAGTAAACCTGAAGTGAAGCATCGGAATCTAAAACTGGACTCACAGGAGAGGTTTAAATCATAGAAAGTTATGGTGTGAGTCCTCTTGTACTTAAGTCGGCATTGTGCCTTTTGTATTAAATTCGGATGCAATTTCTGCGTTTCATTGTCAATAAGAAGGTCCAAGGTATACAGTAAACTTGAAGTGAAGCATCGGAAACTGAAACTGGACTCACAGGAGAGGTTCAAATGATAGAATGTTAGAGTGTCAGTCCCGTAGTACTTAAGTCGGCATTCTGACTTTTGTATTAAATTCGGATGCAATTTCTGTGTTTCATCGTCAATAAGAAGTTCCAAGGTATACAGTAAACCTGAAGTGAAGAATCGGAATCTGAAACCGGACTCACAGGAGAAGTTCAAATCATAGAAAGTTAGAGTGTCAGTCCTCTTGTACTTAAGTCGGCATTGTGAACTTAGTATAAAATTCGGATGCAATTTCTGTGTTTCATCGTCAATAAGAAGGTACAAGGTATACAGTAAAGCTGAAGTGTAGCATTGGAATCTAAAACTGGATTCACAGCAGATGTTGAAATCATAGAAAGTTAGACTGTCAGTCCTCTTGTACTTAACTCGGCATTGTGCCTTTTGAATTTAATTCGGATGCAATTTCTGTGTTTCATCGTTAATAAGAACGTCCAAGGTACACAGTAAACCTGAAGAGAAGTGTCGGAATCTAAAAGTGGACTCACAGAAGAGGTTCAAATCATAGAAAGTTAGACTGTCAGTCCTCTTGTACTTAACTCGGCATTGTGCCTTTTGTATTAAATTTGGATGCAATTTCTGTGTTTCATCGTCAATAAGATCGTCCAAGGTATACAGTAAACCTGAAATGAAGCATCAGAATCTAAAACTGGACTCACAGGAGAGGTTTAAATCATAGAATGTTAGAGTGTGAGTCATCTTGTACTTAAGTCGGCATTGTGCCTGTTGTATTAAATTCGGATGCAATTTCTATGTTTTATCGTCAATTAGAAGGTCCAAGGGATACAGTAAACCTGAAGTGAAGCATCGCATTCTAAAACTGGACTTACAGGAGAGGTTTAAATCATAGAAAGTTTGGGTGTGAGTCCTCATGTACTTAAGTCGGCATTGTGCCTTTTGTATTGAATTCGGATGATATTTCTATGTTTCATCGTCAATAAGAAGGTCCAAGGTATACAGTAAACCTGAAGTGAAGCATCGGAATCTAAAACTGGACTCACAGGAGAGAATCAAATCATAGATATTTAGAGTGTTAGTCCCCTTGTACTTAAGTCGGCATTGTCACCTTTGTATTAAATTCGGATGCAATATCTGTGTTTCATCGTCAATAAGAAGGTCCAAGGTATACAGTAAACCTGAAGTGAAGCATCGGAATCTAGAACTGGGCTCACAGGAGAGGTTCAAATCATAGAATGTTAGAGTGTCTCTCCTCTTGTACTTAAGTCGGCATTGTGCCTTTTGTATTACATTCGGATGCAATTTCTGTGCTACATTGTCATTAAGAAGGTCCAAGGTTTAGAGTAAACCTGAAGTGAAGCATCGGAATCTAAAACTGGACTCACAGGAGAGGTTTATATCATAGAATGTTAGAGTATGAGTCATCCTGTACTTAAGTCGGCATTGTACCTTTTGTATTAAATTCGGATGCAATTTCTGCGTTTCATTGTCAATAAGAAGGTCCAAGGTATACAGTAAACTTGAAGTGAAGCATCGGAATCTAAAACTGGACTCACAGGAGAGGTTCAAATCATAGAATGTTAGAGTGTCAGTCCCGTAGTACTTAAGTCGGCATTCTGACTTTTGTATTAAATTCGGATGCAATTTCTGTGTTTCATCGTCAATAAGAAGGTCCAAGGTATACAATAAAATTGAAGTGAAGCATCGGAATCTAAATCTGGACTCACAGGAGAGGTTCAAATCATAGAAAGTTTGCGTGTCTGTCCTCTTGTACTTAAGTCGGCATTGTGCCTTTTGTATTAAATTTGGATGTAATTTCTGTGTTTCATTGTCAATAAGAAAGTCCAAGTGATACAGTAAACCTGAAGTGAACCATTGGAATCTAAAACTGGACTCACAGGAGAGGTTCAAATCATAGAAAGTTAGAGTGTCAGGCCTCTTGTCCTTAAGTCGGCATTGTGCTTTTTGTACTAAATTCAGATGGAATTTCTGTGTTTCATCGTCAATAACAATGTCCAACAAATACAATAAAACTGAAGTGATGCATCGGAATCGCAAACTGGACTCACAGGAGAGGTTCAAATCATAGGAAGTTTGCGTTTCAGTCCTCTTGTATTTAAGTCGTCATTGTGCCTTTTGTAGTAAATTCGGTTGTAATTTCTGTGTTTCATCGTGAATAAGAAGTTCTAAGGGATACAGTAAACCTGAAGTCATGCATCAGAACCTAAAACTGGAATCAAAGTAGAGGTTCAAATCATAGAAAGTTAGAGTGTCAGTGCTCATGTACTTAAGTCGGCATTGTGCCTTTTGTATTAAATTCAGATGTAATATCTGTGTTTCATCGTCAATAAGAAGGTCCAAGGTATACAGTAAACCTGAAGTGAAGCATCGGAATCTAAATCTGCACTCACAGGAGGGGTTCAAATCATAGAAAGTTAGAGTGTCAGTCCTCTTGTACTTAAGTCGGCATTGTGCCTTTTGTATTAAATTCGGATGCAATTTCTGTGCTTCATCGTCAATAAGAAGGTCCAAGGTACACAGTAAACCTGAAGTGAAGCATCGGAATCTAAAACTGGACTCACAGGAGAGGTTTAAATCATAGAAAGTTATGGTGTGAGTCCTCTTGTACTTAAGTCGGCATTGTGCCTTTTGTATTACATTCGGATGCAATTTCTGTGTTTCATCGTTAATAAGTAGTTCCAAGCGATACAGTAAACCTGAAGTGAAGAATCGGAATCTGAAACCGGACTCACAGGAGAAGTTCAAATCATAGAAAGTTAGAGTGTCAGTCCTCTTGTACTTAAGTCGGCATTGTGAACTTTGTATTAAATTGGGATGCAATATCTGTGTTTCATCGTCAATAAGAAGGTCCAAGGTATACAGTAAACCTGAAATGAAGCATCGGAATCTAAAACTGGACTCACAGGAGAGGTTTATATCATAGAAAGTTAGAGTATGAGTCATCTTGTACTTAAGTCCGCATTGTGCCATTTGTATTAAATTCGGATGCAATTTCTGCGTTTCATTGTCAATAAGAATGTCCAAGGTATACAGTAAACTTGAAGTGAAGAATCGGAAACTGAAACTGGACTCACAGGAGAGGTTCAAATCATAGAATGTTAGAGTGTCAGTCCCGTAGTACTTAAGTCGGCATTCTGACTTTTGTATTAAATTCGGATGCAATTTCTGTGTTTCATCGTCAATAAGAAGGTCCAAGGTATACAGTAAACCTGAAGTGAAGAATCGGAATCTAAATCTGGACTCACAGGAGAGGTTCAAATCATAGAAAGTTTGCGTGTCTGTCCTCTTGTACTTAAGTGGGCATTGTGCCTTTTGTATTAAGTTCGGATGCAATTTCTGTGTTTCATTGTCAATAAGAAAGTCCAAGTAATACAGTAAACCTGAAGTGAACCATTGGAATCTAAAACTGGACTCACAGGAGAGGTTCAAATCATAGAAAGTTAGAGTGTCAGGCCTCTTGTCCTTAAGTCGGCATTGTTCTTTTTGTACTAAATTCAGATGGAATTTCTGTGTTTCATCGACAATAACAAGGTCCAAGAAATACAATAAAACTGAAGTGATGCATCGGAATCGCAAACTGGACTCACAGGAGAGGTTCAAATCATAGGAAGTTTGAGAGTCAGTCCTCTTGTATTTAAGTCGTCATTGTGCCTTTTGTAGTAAATTCGGTTGTAATTTCTATGTTTCATCGTCAATAAGAAGTTCCAAGGGATACAGTAAACCTGAAGTCATGCATCAGAACCTAAAACTGGACTCAAAGGAGAGGTTCAATTCATACAAAGTTAGTGTGTCAGTGCTCTTGTACTTAAGTCGGCATTGTGCCTTTTTTATTAAATTCAGATGTAATTTCTGTGTTTCATCGTCAATAAGAAGGTCCAAGGTATACAGTAAACCTGAAGTGAAGCATCGGAATCTAAATCTGCACTCACAGGAGGGGTTCAAATCATAGAAAATTAGAGTGTCAGTCCACTTGTACTTAAGTCCTCATTGTGCCTTTTGTATTAAATTCGTATGCAATTTCTGTGTTTCATCGACAATAAGAAGGTCCAAAGGATACAGTAAACCTGAAGTGAAGCATCGGAAATTAAAACTGGCTCACAGGAGAGGTTCAAATCATAGAAAGTTACAGTGTAGTCCACTAGTACTTAAGTCGGCATTGTGCCTTTTGCATTATATTCGGATGCAATTTCTGTGTTTCATCGTCAATAAGAAGGTCCAAGGTATAAAGTAAACCTGAAAGGAAGCATCGGAATCTAAAACTGGACTCACAGGAGAGGTTTAAATCATAGAAAGTTAGAGTGTGAGACATCTTGTACTTAAGTTGCCATTGTGCCTTTTGTATTAAATTCGGATGCAAACTCTGTGTTTCATCGTCAATAAGAAGGTCCAAGGTATGCTTTAAACCTGAAGTGAAGCACCGGAATCTAAAACTGGACTCACAGGAGAGGTTCAAATCATAGGAAGTTAGACTCTCAGTCCTTTTGTACTTATCTCGGCATTGTTCCTTTTATATTAAATTCGGATGCAATTTCTGTGTTACATTGTCAATAACAAGGTCCAAGGTATACAGTAAACCTGAAGTGAAACATCGGAATCCAAAACTGGATTCACAGGAGAGGTTGAAATCATAGAAAGTTAGAGGGTCAATACTCTTGTACTTAAGTCGGTATTGCGCCTTTTGATTTAAATTTGGATGCAAAATCTGTCTTTCATCGTCAATAAGAAGGTCCAATTTATACAGTAAACCTGAAGTGAAGCATCGGAATCTAAAACTGGTCTCACGGGAGAGGTTCAAATCATAGAAAGTTAGACTGTCAGTCCTCTTGTACTTAACTCGGCATTGTGCCGTTTGAATTTAATTCGGATGCAATTTCTGGGTTTCATCGTCAATAAGAAGGTCCAAGGTACACAGTAAACCTGAAGAGAAGCATCGGAATCTAAAACCGGACTCACAGGAGAGGTTCTAATCATAGAAAGTTAGAGTGTCAGTCCTCTTGTACTTAACTCGGCATTGTGCCTTTTGAATTTAATTCGGATGCAATTTCTGTGTTCCATCGTCAATAAGAACGTCCAAGGTACACAGTAAACCTGAAGTGAAGCACCGGAATCTAAAACTGGACTCAAAAGAGAGGTTCAAATCATATAAATTTAGAGGGTCAGCCCTCTTGTACTTAAGTCGATATTGTGCCTTTTGTATTAAATTCAGATGCAATTTCTGTGTTTCATTGTCAATACGATGGTCCAAAGGATACAGTAAACCTGAAGTGAAGCGTCGGAATTTAAAACTGGACTCACAGGAGAGGTTCAAATCATAGAAAGTGAGAGTGTCAGTCCTCTTTTACTTAGGTCGGCATTGTGCCTTTTCTATTAAATTCGGATGCAATTTCTGTGTTTCATCGTCAATAAGAAGATACAAGGTATACAGTAAACCTGAAGTGTAGCATTGGAATCTAAAACTGGACTCACAGCAGATGTTGAAATCATAGAAAGTTAGACTGTCAGTCCTCTTGTACTTAACTCGGCATTGTGCCTTTTGAATTTAAATCGGATGCAATTTCTGTGTTTCATCGTCAATAAGAACGTCCAAGGTACACAGTAAACCTGAAGAGAAGTGTCGGAATCTAAAAGTGGGCTCACAGGAGAGGTTCAAATCATAGAAAGTTAGACAGTCAGTCCTCTTGTACTTAACTCGGCATTGTGCGTTTTGAATTTAATTCGGATGCAATTTCTGTGTTTCATCGTCAATAAGAAGGTCCATGGTATACAGTAAACCTGAAATGAAGCATCGGAAACTAAAACTGGACTCACAGGAGAGGTTTATATCATAAAAAGTTAGAGTATGAGTCATCTTGTACTTAAGTCCGCATTGTGCCTTTTGTATTAAATTTGGATGCAATTTCTGCGTTTCATTGTCAATAAGAAGGTCCAAGATATACAGTAAACTTGAAGTGAAGCATCGGAAACTGAAACTGGACTCACAGGAGAGGTTCAAATCATAGAATGTTAGAGTGTCAGTCCCGTAGTACTTAAGTCGGCATTCTGACTTTTGTATTAAATTCGGATGTAATTTATGTGTTTCATCGTCAATAAGAAGGTCCAAGGTATACAGTATACCTGAAGTGAAGCATCGGAATCTAAATCTGGACTCACAGGAGAGGTTCAAATCATAGAAAGTTTGCGTGTCTGTCCTCTTGTACTTAAGTGGGCATTGTGCCTTTTGTATTAAATTCGGATGCAATTTCTGTGTTTCATTGTCAATAAGAAAGTCCAAGTAATACAGTAAACCTGCAGTGAACCATTGGAATCTAAAACTGGACTCACAGGAGAGGTTCAAATCATAGAAAGTTAGAGTGTCAGGCCTCTTGTCCTTAAGTCGGCATTGTGCTTTTTGTACTAAATTCAGATGGAATTTCTGTGTTTCATCGTCAATAACAAGGTCCAAGAAATACAATAAAACTGAAGTGATGCATCGGAATCGCAAACTGGACTCACAGGAGAGGTTCAAATCATAGGAAGTTTGAGTGTCAGTCCTCTTGTATTTAAGTCGTCATTGTGCCTTTTGTAGTAAATTCGGTTGTAATTTCTGTGTTTCATCGTCAATAAGAAGTTCCAAGGGATACAGTAAACCTGAAGTCATGCATCAGAACCTAAAACTGGACTCAAAGGAGAGGTTCAAATCATAGAAAGTTAGAGTGTCAGTGCTCTTGTACTTAAGTCGGCATTGTGCCTTTTGTATTAAATTCAGATGTAATTTCTGTGTTTCATCGTCAATAAGAAGGTCCAAGGTATACAGTAAACCTGAAGTGAAGCATCGGAATCTAAATCTGCACTCACAGGAGGGGTTCAAATCATAGAAAATTAGAGTGTCAGTCCACTTGTACTTAAGTCCTCATTGTGCCTTTTGTATTAAATTCGTATGCAATTTCTGTGTTTCATCGACAATAAGAAGGTCCAAGGGATACAGTAAACCTGAAGTGAAGCATCGGAAATTAAAACTGGACTCACAGGAGAGGTTCAAATCATAGAAAATTAGAGTGTCAGTCCACTAGTACTTAAGTCGGCATTGTGCCTTTTGTATTATATTCGGATGCAATTTCTGTGTTTCATCGTCAATAAGAAGGTCCAAGGGATACAGTAAATCTGAAGTGAAGCATCGGAAACTAAAACTGGACCCCCAGGAGAGGTTCAAATCATAGAAAGTTAGAGTTTCAGTCCTCTGGTACTTAAGTCGGCCTTGTGCCTTTTGTATTACATTCGGATGCAGTTTCTGTGCTACATCGTCAATAAGAAGGTCCAAGGTATAAAGTAATCCTGAAAGGAAGCATCGGAATCTAAAACTGGACTCACAGGTGAGGTTTAAATCATAGAAAGTTAGAGTGTGAGACATCTTGTACTTAAGTCGCCATTGTGCCTTTTGTATTAAATTCGGATGCAAACACTGTGTTTCATCGTCAATAAGAAGGTCCAAGGTATGCTGTAAACCTGAAGTGAAGCACCGGAATCTAACACTGGACTCACAGGAGAGGTTCAAATCATAGGAAGTTAGACTGTCAGTCCTCTTGTACTTATCTCGGCATTGTTCCTTTTATATTAAATTCGGATGCAATTTCTGTGTTACATTGTCAATAACAAGGTCCAAGGTATACAGTAAACCTGAAGTGAAACATCGGAATCCAAAACTGGATTCACAGGAGAGGTTGAAATCATAGAAAGTTAGAGGGTCAGTATTCTTGTACTTAAGTCGGTATTGTGCCTTTTGTATTAAATTCGGATGCAAACTCTGTGTTTCATCGCCAATAAGAAGGTCCGAGGTATACAGTAAACCTGAAGTGAAGCATCGGAATCTAAAACTGGACTCACAGGAGAGGTTCAAATCATAGAATGTTAGAGTGTCAGTCCTCTTATACTTAGGTGGGCATTGTGAATTTTGTATTAAATTCGGATGCAATTTCTGTGTATCATCGTCAATAAGAAGGTCCAAGGGTTACAGTAAACCTGAAGTGAAGGATCGGAATCTAAAACTGGACTCACAGGAGAGGTTCAAATCATAGAAAGTTAGTCTATCAGTCCACTTGTACTTAACTCGGCATTGTGCCTTTTGAATTTAATTCGGATGCAATGTCTGTCTTTCATCGTCAATAAGAAGGTCCAAGGTACACAGTAAACCTGAAGAGAAGTGTCGGAATCTAAAAGTGGACTCACAGGAGAGGTTCAAATCATAGAAAATTAGAGTGTCATTCTTCTTGTACTTAAGTCGGCATCGTGCCTTTTGAATTTAATTCCGATGCAATTTCTGTGTTCCATCGTCAATAAGTAGGTCCAAGGTATACAGTGAACCTGAAGTGAAGCATCGGAATCTAAATCTGGACTCACAGGAGAGGTTCAAATCATAGAAAGTTTGCGTGTCTGTCCTCTTGTACTTAAGTGGGCATTGTGCCTTTTGTATTAAATTCGGATGCAATTTCTGTGTTTCATTGTCAATAAGAAAGTCCAAGTAATACAGTAAACCTGCAGTGAACCATTGGAATCTAAAACTGGACTCACAGGAGAGGTTCAAATCATAGAAAGTTAGAGTGTCAGGCCTCTTGTCCTTAAGTCGGCATTGTGCTTTTTGTACTAAATTCAGATGGAATTTCTGTGTTTCATCGTCAATAACAAGGTCCAAGAAATACAATAAAACTGAAGTGATGCATCGGAATCGCAAACTGGACTCACAGGAGAGGTTCAAATCATAGGAAGTTTGAGTGTCAGTCCTCTTGTATTTAAGTCGTCATTGTGCCTTTTGTAGTAAATTCGGTTGTAATTTCTGTGTTTCATCGTCAATAAGAAGTTCCAAGGGATACAGTAAACCTGAAGTCATGCATCAGAACCTAAAACTGGACTCAAAGGAGAGGTTCAAATCATAGAAAGTTAGAGTGTCAGTGCTCTTGTACTTAAGTCGGCATTGTGCCTTTTGTATTAAATTCAGATGTAATTTCTGTGTTTCATCGTCAATAAGAAGGTCCAAGGTATACAGTAAACCTGAAGTGAAGCATCGGAATCTAAATCTGCACTCACAGGAGGGGTTCAAATCATAGAAAATTAGAGTGTCAGTCCACTTGTACTTAAGTCCTCATTGTGCCTTTTGTATTAAATTCGTATGCAATTTCTGTGTTTCATCGACAATAAGAAGGTCCAAGGGATACAGTAAACCTGAAGTGAAGCATCGGAAATTAAAACTGGACTCACAGGAGAGGTTCAAATCATAGAAAATTAGAGTGTCAGTCCACTAGTACTTAAGTCGGCATTGTGCCTTTTGTATTATATTCGGATGCAATTTCTGTGTTTCATCGTCAATAAGAAGGTCCAAGGGATACAGTAAATCTGAAGTGAAGCATCGGAAACTAAAACTGGACCCCCAGGAGAGGTTCAAATCATAGAAAGTTAGAGTTTCAGTCCTCTGGTACTTAAGTCGGCCTTGTGCCTTTTGTATTACATTCGGATGCAGTTTCTGTGCTACATCGTCAATAAGAAGGTCCAAGGTATAAAGTAATCCTGAAAGGAAGCATCGGAATCTAAAACTGGACTCACAGGTGAGGTTTAAATCATAGAAAGTTAGAGTGTGAGACATCTTGTACTTAAGTCGCCATTGTGCCTTTTGTATTAAATTCGGATGCAAACTCTGTGTTTCATCGTCAATAAGAAGGTCCAAGGTATGCTGTAAACCTGAAGTGAAGCACCGGAATCTAACACTGGACTCACAGGAGAGGTTCAAATCATAGGAAGTTAGACTGTCAGTCCTCTTGTACTTATCTCGGCATTGTTCCTTTTATATTAAATTCGGATGCAATTTCTGTGTTACATTGTCAATAACAAGGTCCAAGGTATACAGTAAACCTGAAGTGAAACATCGGAATCCAAAACTGGATTCACAGGAGAGGTTGAAATCATAGAAAGTTAGAGGGTCAGTATTCTTGTACTTAAGTCGGTATTGTGCCTTTTGTATTAAATTCGGATGCAAACTCTGTGTTTCATCGCCAATAAGAAGGTCCGAGGTATACAGTAAACCTGAAGTGAAGCATCGGAATCTAAAACTGGACTCACAGGAGAGGTTCAAATCATAGAATGTTAGAGTGTCAGTCCTCTTATACTTAGGTGGGCATTGTGAATTTTGTATTAAATTCGGATGCAATTTCTGTGTATCATCGTCAATAAGAAGGTCCAAGGGTTACAGTAAACCTGAAGTGAAGGATCGGAATCTAAAACTGGACTCACAGGAGAGGTTCAAATCATAGAAAGTTAGTCTATCAGTCCACTTGTACTTAACTCGGCATTGTGCCTTTTGAATTTAATTCGGATGCAATGTCTGTCTTTCATCGTCAATAAGAAGGTCCAAGGTACACAGTAAACCTGAAGAGAAGTGTCGGAATCTAAAAGTGGACTCACAGGAGAGGTTCAAATCATAGAAAATTAGAGTGTCATTCTTCTTGTACTTAAGTCGGCATCGTGCCTTTTGAATTTAATTCCGATGCAATTTCTGTGTTCCATCGTCAATAAGTAGGTCCAAGGTATACAGTGAACCTGAAGTGAAGCATCGGAATCTAAAACTGGACTCACAGGAGAGGTTCATATTATAGAAAGTTAGTGTCAGTCCTCTTGTACTTAAGTCGGCATTGTGCCCTTTGTATTACATTCGGATGCAATTTCTGTGCTACATCGGCAATAAGAAGGTCCAAGGTATAAAGTAAACCTGAAGTGAAGCATCGGAATCTAAAACTGGACTCACAGGAGAGGTTTAAATCATAGAATGTTAGAGTGTGAGTCATCTTGTACTTAAGTCGGCATTGTGCCTTTTGTATTAAATTCGGATGAAATTTCTGTGTTTCATCGTCATTATGAATGTCCAAGGTATACAGTACACCTGAAGTGAAGCATCGGAATCTAAAACTGGACTCACAGGAGAGGTTCAAATCATAGAAAGTTAGAGTGTCAGTCCTCTTGTACTTAAGTCGGCATTGTGGCTTTAGTATAAAATTCCGATGCAATTTCAAGTTTCATCGTCACTAAGAAGGTCCAAGGGATACAGTAAACCTGAAGTGAAGCATCGGAAACTAAATCTGGTCTCACAGGAGAGGTTCAAATCATAGAAAGTTAGGGTGTGAGTCCTCTTGTACTTAAGTTGGCATTGTGCCTTTTGTATTAAATTAGTATGCAATTTCTGTGTTTCATCGTCAATAAGAAGGTCCAAGGTATACAGTAAACCTGAAGTGAAGGATCGGAACCAAAAAATGACTCACAGGCGAGGATTAAATCATAGAAAGTTAGAGTGTCAGTCCTCTAGTACTTAAGTCGGCATTGTGCCTTTTGTATTAAATTCAGATGTAATTTCTGTGTTTCATCGTCAATAAGAAGGTCCAAGGGACACAGTAAACGTGAAGTGAAGCATCGGAAACTAAAACTGGACAAACAGGAGAGGCTCAAATCATAGAAAGTTAGAGTTTCAGTCCTCTTGTACTTAAGTCGGCATTGTGCCTTTTGTATTAAATTCAGATGCAATTTCTGTGTTTCATCGTCAATAAGAAGGTCCAAGGTATACAGTAAACCTGAAGTGAAGCATCGGAAACAAACACTGGACCCACAGGAGAGGTTCAAATCATTGAAGTTAGAGTGTCAGTCCTCTTGTACTTAAGTCGGGATTGTGCCTTTTGTATTAAATTCTGATGCAATTCCTGTGTTTCATTGTCAATAAGAAGGTCCAAGGGATACAGTAAACCTGAAGTGAAGCATCGGAAACTAAAACTGGACTCACAGAAGAGGTTCAAATCATAGAAAGTTAGAGTGTCAGTCCTCTTGTACTTAAGTCGGCATTGTGCCTTTTGTATTAAATTCGAATGCAATTTCTGTGTTTCATCGTCAATGAGAAGGTACAAGGTATACTGTAAACCTGAAGTGAAGCATCGGAATCTAAAACTGGACTCACAGGAAGGGTTCAAATTATAGAAAGTTAGAGTGTCCGTCCTCTTGTACTTAAGTCGGCATTGTGCCTTTTGTATTAAATTCAGTTTTAATTTCTGTGTTTCATCGTCAATAAGAAGGTCCAAGGGATACAGTAAACCTGAAGCGAAGCATCGGAATCGAAAACTGGACTCACAGTAGAGGTTCAAATCATAGAAAGTTAGAGTGTCAGTCCTCTTATACTTAAGTCGGCATTGTGCCTTTTGTATTAAATTCGGATGCAATTTCTGCTTTTCATCGTCAATAAGAAGGACAAGGGATACAGTAATCCAGACGTGAAGCATCGGAATCTAAAACTGGACTCACAGGAGAGGTTCACATCATAGAAAGTTAGAGTGTTAGTTCTCTTGTACTTAAGTCGGCATTGTGCCTTTTGTATCAAAATTCGGATGAAATTTCTGTGTTTCATCGTCAATAAGAAGGTCCAAGGTATACAGTACACCTGAAGTGAAGCATCGGAATCTAAAACTGGACTCACAGGAGGGGTTCTAATCAAGGAAAATTAGAGTGTCAGTCCTCGTGTACTTAAGTCAGCATTGTGCCTTTTGAATTAAATTTGGATGCAATGTCTTTGTTTCATCGTCAAAAAGAAGGTCCAAGGGATACAGTAATCCTGAAGTGAAGCATCGGAATCTAAAACTGGACTCACAGGAGAGGTTCAAATCATAGAAAGTTAGAGTGTCAGGCCTCTTGTCCATAAGTCGGCATGGTGCCTTTTGTATTAAGTTCAGATGGAATATCTGTCTTTCATCGTCAATAAGAAGCTCCAAGCGATACAGTAAACCCTAAGTGAAGCAACGGAATCTAAAACTGGACTCACAGGAGAGGTTCAAATCATAGAAAATTAGAGTGTCAGTCCTCTTGTACTTAAGTCGGCATTGTGGCTTTTGTATTAAATTCGGATGCAATTTCTGTGTTTTATGGTCACTAAGAAGGTCCAAGGGATACAGTAAACCTGAAGTGAAGCATCGGAAACTAAAACTGGGCTCACCGGAGAGGTTCAGATCATAGAAAATTAGAGTGTCAGTCCTCTTGTACTTAAGTCGTCATTGTGCCATTTATATATAATTCGGATGCAAATTCTGTGTTTCATCGTCAATAAGAAGGTCCAAGGGATACAGAAAACCTGAAGTCAAGCATCGGAATCTCAAACTGGACTCACTGGAGGGGTTCAAATCATAGAAAGTTAGAGTGTCAGGCCTCTTGTCCTTAAGTCGGCATTGTGCCTTTTGTATTAAATTCAGATGGAATACCTGTCTTTCATCGTCAATAAGAAGGTCCAAGGGATACAGTAAACCTGAAGTGAAGCATCGGATTCGCAAACTGGACTCACAGGAGTGGTTCAAATCATAGAAATTTAGAGTGTCAGACCTCTGGTATTTATGTCGGCATTGTGCCTTTTGTACTAAATTCGGTTGCAATTTCTGTGTTCCATCGACAATAAGAAGTTCCAAGGGATACAGTAAACCTGAAGTCAAGCATCGGAACCTAAAACTGGACTCAAAGGAGAGGTTCAATTCATAGAAAGTTAGAGTTTCAGTCCTTTTGTACTTAAGTCGGCATTGTGCCTTTTGTATTAAATTCCGATGCTATTTCTGTGTTTCATCGTCAATAAGAAGGTCCAAGGGATACAGTAAACCTGAAGTGAAGCATCAGAAACTAAAACTGGACTCACAGGAGAGGTTCAAATCACAGAAAGTTAGAGTTTCAGTCCTTTTGTACTTAAGTCGGCATTGTGCCTTTTGTATTAAATTCGGATGCTATTTCTGTGTTTCATCGTCAATAAGAAGGTCCAAGGTATACAGTAAACCTGAAGTGAAGGATCGGAACCAAAAAATGACTCACAGGCGAGGATTAAATCATAGAAAGTTAGAGTGTCAGTCCTCTAGTACTTAAGTCGGCATTGTGCCTTTTGTATTAAATTCAGATGTAATTTCTGTGTTTCATCGTCAATAAGAAGGTCCAAGGGATACAGTAAACCTGAAGTGAAGCATCGGAAACTAAAACTGGACTCACAGGAGAGGCTCAAATCATAGAAAGTTAGAGTTTCAGTCCTCTTGTACTTAAGTCGGCATTGTGCCTTTTGTATTAAATTCAGATGCAATTTCTGTGTGTCATCGTCAATAAGAAGGTCCAAGGTATACAGTAAACCTGAAGTGAAGCATCGGAAACAAACACTGGACCCACAGGAGAGGTTCAAATCATTGAAGTTAGAGTGTCAGTCCTCTTGTACTTAAGTCGGAATTGTGCCTTTTGTATTAAATTCTGATGCAATTCCTGTGTTTCATTGTCAATAAGAAGGTCCAAGAGATACAGTAAACCTGAAGTGAAGCATCGGAAACTAAAACTGGACTCACAGAAGAGGTTCAAATCATAGAAAGTTAGAGTGTCAGTCCTCTTGTAATTAAGTCGGCATTGTGCCTTTTGTATTACATTCGAATGCAATTTCTGTGTTTCATCGTCAATAAGAAGGTCCAAGGTATACTGTAAACCTGAAGTGAAGCATCGGAATCTAAAAACTGGACTCACAGGAAGGGTTCAAATTATAGAAAGTTAGAGTGTCCGTCCTCTTGTACTTAAGTCGGCATTGTGCCTTTTGTATTATTATTCAGTTTTAATTTCTGTGTTTCATCGTCAATAAGAAGGTCCAAGGGATACAGTAAACCTGAAGTGAAGCATCGGAATCGAAAACTGGACTCACAGTAGAGGTTCAAATCATAGAAAGTTAGAGTGTCAGTCCTCTTATACTTAAGTCGGCATTGTGCCTTTTGTATTAAATTCGGATGCAATTTCTGCTTTTCATCGTCAATAAGAAGGACAAGGGATACAGTAATCCAGACGTGAAGCATCGGAATCTAAAACTGGACTCACAGGAGAGGTTCACATCATAGAAAGTTAGAGTGTTAGTTCTCTTGTACTTAAGTCGGCATTGTGCCTTTTGTATCAAAATTCGGATGAAATTTCTGTGTTTCATCGTCAATAAGAAGGTCCAAGGTATACAGTACACCTGAAGTGAAGCATCGGAATCTAAAACTGGACTCACAGGAGGGGTTCTAATCAAGGAAAATTAGAGTGTCAGTCCTCGTGTACTTAAGTCAGCATTGTGCCCTTTGAATTAAATTTGGATGCAATGTCTTTGTTTCATCGTCAAAAAGAAGGTCCAAGGGATACAGTAATCCTGAAGTGAAGCATCGGAATCTAAAACTGGACTCACAGGAGAGGTTCAAATCATAGAAAGTTAGAGTGTCAGGCCTCTTGTCCATATGTCGGCATGGTGCCTTTTGTATTAAATTCAGATGGAATATCTGTCTTTCATCGTCAATAAGAAGGTCCAAGCGATACAGTAAACCCTAAGTGAAGCAACGGAATCTAAAACTGGACTCACAGGAGAGGTTCAAATCATAGAAAATTAGAGTGTCAGTCCTCTTGTACTTAAGTCGGCATTGTGGCTTTTGTATTAAATTCGGATGCAATTTCTGTGTTTTATGGTCACTAAGAAGGTCCAAGGGATACAGTAAACCCGAAGTGAAGCATCGGAAACTAAAACTGGGCTCACCGGAGAGGTTCAGATCATAGAAAATTAGAGTGTCAGTCCTCTTGTACTTAAGTCGTCATTGTGCCATTTATATATAATTCGGATGCAAATTCTGTGTTTCATCGTCAATAAGAAGGTCCAAGGGATACAGTAAACCTGAAGTCAAGCATCGGAATCTCAAACTGGACTCACAGGAGGGGTTCAAATGATAGAAAGTTAGAGCGTCAGGCCTCTTGTCCTTAAGTCGGCATTGTGCCTTTTGTATTAAATTCAGATGGAATACCTGTCTTTCATCGTCTATAAGAAGGTCCAAGGGATACAGTAAACCTGAAGTGAAGCATCGGATTCGCAAACTGGACTCACAGGAGTGGTTCAAATCATAGAAGTTTAGAGTGTCAGACCTCTGGTATTTATGTCGGCATTGTGCCTTTTGTACTAAATTCGGTTGCAATTTCTGTGTTCCATCGACAATAAGAAGTTCCAAGGGATACAGTAAACCTGAAGTCAAGCATCGGAACCTAAAACTGGACTCAAAGGAGAGGTTCAATTCATAGAAAGTTAGAGTTTCAGTCCTTTTGTACTTAAGTCGGCATTGTGCCTTTTGTATTAAATTCCGATGCTATTTCTGTGTTTCATCGTCAATAAGAAGGTCCAAGGGATACAGTAAACCTGAAGTGAAGCATCAGAAACTAAAACTGGACTCACAGGAGAGGTTCAAATCATAGAAAGTTAGAGTTTCAGTCCTTTTGTACTTAAGTCGGCATTGTGCCTTTTGTATTAAATTCGGATGCTATTTCTGTGTTTCATCGTCAATAAGAAGGACCAACGTATACAGTAAACCTGAAGTGATGCATCGGAAACTAAAACTGGACTCACAGGAGAGGTTCAAATCATAGAAAGTGAGAGTGTCAGTCCTCTTGTACTTATGTCGGCATTGTGTTTATGTATTAAATTCGGATGCAATTTCTGTACTTCATCGTCAATAAGAAGATCCATGGGATACAGTAAACCTGAAGTGAAGCATCGGCAACTAAAACTGGACTCACAGGAAAATTTCAAATCATAGAAAGTTAGAGTGTCAGTCCTCTTGTACTTAAGTTGGCAATGTGCCTTTTGAATTTAATTCGGATGCAATTTCTGTGTTTCATCGTCAATAAGAAGGTCCAAGGTATACAGTAAACCTGAAGTGAAGCGTCGGAAACTAAAACTGGACTCACAGTAAGGGTTCGAATCATAGAAAGTTAGAGTGTAAGTCCTCTTGTACTTAAGCCGGCATTGTGCCTTTTGTATTAAATTCAGATGGAATATCTGTGTTTCATCGTCAATAAGAAAGTCCAAGCAGTACAGTAAACCTGAAGTGAAGCATTGGAATCTAAAACTGGACTCACAGGAGGGGTTCTAATCAAGGAAAATTAGAGTGTCAGTCCTCTTGTACTTAAGTCAGCATTGTGCCTTTTGAATTAAATACGGATGCAATTTCTGTGTTTCATCGTCAATAAGAAGGTCCAAGGGATACTGTAAACCTGAAGTGAAGCATCGGAATCTAAAACTGGACTCACAGGAGAGGTTCAAATCATAGAAAGTTAGAGTGTCAGTCCTCTTGTCCTTATGTCGGCATTGTGCCTTTTGTACTAAATTCAGATGGAATATCTGCCTTTCATCGTCAATAAGAAGGTCCAAGCGATACAGTGAACCTGAAGTGAAGCATCGGAATCGCAAACTGGACTCACAGGAGAGGTTCAAATCATAGAAAGTTAGAGTGTCAGTCCTCATGTACTTAGTCGGCATTGTGCCTTTTGTATTAAATTCGGATGAAATTTCTGTGTTTCATCGTCATTAAGAATGTCCAAGGTATACAGTACACCTGAAGTGAAGCATCGGAATCTAAAACTGGACTCACAGGAGAGGTTCAAATCATAGAAAGTTAGAGTGTCAGTCCTCTTGTACTTAAGTCGGCATTGTGGCTCTTGTATAAAATTCCGATGCAATTTCAGGTTTCATCGTCACTAAGAAGGTCCAAGGGATACAGTAAACCTGAAGTGAAGCATCGGAAACTAAAACTGGACTCACAGGAGAGGCTCAAATCGTAGAAAGTTAGAGTTTTAGTCCTCTTGTACTTAAGTCGGCATTGTGCCTTTTGTATTAAATTCAGATGCAATTTCTGTGTTTCATCGTCAATAAGAAGGTCCAAGGTATACAGTAAACCTGAAGTGAAGCATCGGAAACAAACACTGGACCCACAGGAGAGGTTCAAATCATTGAAGTTAGAGTGTCAGTCCTCTTGTACTTAAGTCGGGATTGTGCCTTTTGTATTAAATTCTGATGCAATTCCTGTGTTTCATTGTCAAGGGATACAGTAAACCTGAAGTGAAGCATCGGAAACTAAAACTGGACTCACAGAAGAGGTTCAAATCATAGAAAGTTAGAGTGTCAGTCCTCTTGTACTTAAGTCGGCATTATGCCTTTTGTATTAAATTCGAATGCAATTTCTGTGTTTCATCGTCAATAAGAAGGTCCAAGGTATACTGTAAACCTGAAGTGAAGCATCGGAATCTAAAACTGGACTCACAGGAAGGGTTCAAATTATAGAAAGTTAGAGTGTCCGTCCTCTTGTACTTAAGTCGGCATTGTGCCTTTTGTATTAAATTCAGTTTTAATTTCTGTGTTTCATCGTCAATAAGAAGGTCCAAGGGATACAGTAAACCTGAAGTGAAGCATCGGAATCGAAAACTGGACTCACAGTAGAGGTTCAAATCATAGAAAGTTAGAGTGTCAGTCCTCTTATACTTAAGTCGGCATTGTGCCTTTTGTATTAAATTCGGATGCAATTTCTGCTTTTCATCGTCAATAAGAAGGACAAGGGATACAGTAATCCAGACGTGAAGCATCGGAATCTAAAACTGGACTCACAGGAGAGGTTCACATCATAGAATGTTAGAGTGTTAGTTCTCTTGTACTTAAGTCGGCATTGTGCCTTTTGTATCAAAATTCGGATGAAATTTCTGTGTTTCATCGTCAATAAGAAGGTCCAAGGTATACAGTACACCTGAAGCGAAGCATCGGAATCTAAAACTGGACTCACAGGAGGGGTTCTAATCAAGGAAAATTAGAGTGTCAGTCCTCGTGTACTTAAGTCAGCATTGTGCCTTTTGAATTAAATTTGGATGCAATGTCTTTGTTTCATCGTCAAAAAGAAGGTCCAAGGGATACAGTAAACCTGAAGTGAAGCATCGGAATCTAAAACTGGACTCACAGGAGAGGTTCAAATCATAGAAAGTTAGAGTGTCAGGCCTCTTGTCCATAAGTCGGCATGGTGCCTTTTGTATTAATTCAGATGGAATATCTGTCTTTCATCGTCAATAAGAAGGTCCAAGCGATACAGTAAACCCTAAGTGAAGCAACGGAATCTAAAACTGGACTCACAGGAGAGGTTCAAATCATAGAAAATTAGTGTGTCAGTCCTCTTGTACTTAAGTCGGCATTGTGGCTTTTGTATTAAATTCGGATGCAATTTTTGTGTTTTATGGTCACTAAGAAGGTCCAAGGGGTACAGTAAACCTGAAGTGAAGCATCGGAAACTAAAACTGGGCTCACCGGAGAGGTTCAGATCATAGAAAATTAGAGTGTCAGTCCTCTTGTACTTAAGTCGTCATTGTGCCATTTATATATAATTCGGATGCAAATTCTGTGTTTCATCGTCAATAAGAAGGTCCAAGGGATACAGTAAACCTGAAGTCAAGCATCGGAATCTCAAACTGGACTCACAGGAGGGGTTCAAATCATAGAAAGTTAGAGTGTCAGGCCTCTTGTCCTTAAGTCGGCATTGTGCCTTTTGTATTAAATTCAGATGGAATACCTGTCTTTCATCGTCAATAAGAAGGTCCAAGGGATACAGTAAACCTGAAGTGAAGCATCGGATTCGCAAACTGGACTCACAGGAGTGGTTCAAATCATAGAAATTTAGAGTGTCAGACCTCTGGTATTTATGTCGGCATTGTGCCTTTTGTACTAAATTCGGTTGCAATTTCTGTGTTCCATCGACAATAAGAAGTTCCAAGGGATACAGTAAACCTGAAGTCAAGCATCGGATTCGCAAACTGGACTCACAGGAGTGGTTCAAATCATAGAAATTTAGAGTGTCAGACCTCTGGTATTTATGTCGGCATTGTGCCTTTTGTACTAAATTCGGTTGCAATTTCTGTGTTCCATCGACAATAAGAAGTTCCAAGGGATACAGTAAACCTGAAGTCAAGCATCGGAACCTAAAACTGGACTCAAAGGAGAGGTTCAATTCATAGAAAGTTAGAGTTTCAGTCCTTTTGTACTTAAGTCGGCATTGTGCCTTTTGTATTAAATTCCGATGCTATTTCTGTGTTTCATCGTCAATAAGAAGGTCCAAGGGATACAGTAAACCTGAAGTGAAGCATCAGAAACTAAAACTGGACTCACAGGAGAGGTTCAAATCATAGAAAGTTAGAGTTTCAGTCCTTTTGTACTTAAGTCGGCATTGTGCCTTTTGTATTAAATTCGGATGCTATTTCTGTGTTTCATCGTCAATAAGAAGGTCCAACGTATACAGTAAACCTGAAGTGATGCATCGGAAACTAAAACTGGACTCACAGGAGAGGTTCAAATCATAGAAAGTGAGAGTGTCAGTCATCTTGTACTTATGTCGGCATTGTGTTTATGTATTAAATTCGGATGCAATTTCTGTACTTCATCGTCAATAAGAAGATCCATGGGATACAGTAAACCTGAAGTGAAGCATCGGCAACTAAAACTGGACTCACAGGAAAATTTCAAATCATAGAAAGTTAGAGTGTCAGTCCTCTTGTACTTAAGTTGGCAATGTGCCTTTTGAATTTAATTCGGATGCAATTTCTGTGTTTCATCGTCAATAAGAAGGTCCAAGGTATACAGTAAACCTGAAGTGAAGCGTCGGAAACTAAAACTGGACTCACAGTAAGGGTTCGAATCATAGAAAGTTAGAGTGTAAGTCCTCTTGTACTTAAGCCGGCATTGTGCCTTTTGTATTAAATTCAGATGGAATTTCTGTGTTTCATCGTCAATAAGAAAGTCCAAGCAGTACAGTAAACCTGAAGTGAAGCATTGGAATCTAAAACTGGACTCACAGGAGGGGTTCTAATCAAGGAAAATTAGAGTGTCAGTCCTCTTGTACTTAAGTCAGCATTGTGCCTTTTGAATTAAATACGGATGCAATTTCTGTGTTTCATCGTCAATAAGAAGGTCCAAGGGATACAGTAAACCTGAAGTGAAGCATCGAAATCTAAAACTGGACTCACAGGAGAGGTTCAAATCATAGAAAGTTAGAATGTCAGTCCTCTTGTCCTTATGTCGGCATTGTGCCTTTTGTACTAAATTCAGATGGAATATCTGCCTTTCATCGTCAATAAGAAGGTCCAAGCGATACAGTGAACCTGAAGTGAAGCATCGGAATCGCAAACTGGACTCACAGGAGAGGTTCAATTCATAGAAAGTTAGAGTGTCAGTCCTCATGTACTTAGTCGGCATTGTGCCTTTTGTATTAAATTCGGATGCAATTTCTGTGTTTCATCGTCAATAAGAAGGTCCAAGGTATATAGGAAAACCCTAAGTGAAGCATCGGAATCTAAAACTGGACTCACAGGAGAGGTTCAAATCATAGATAGTTACAGTGCCAGTCCTGTAGTACTTAATTCGGCATTGTGCATTTTGTATTAAATTCGGATGCAATTTGTGTGTTTCATCGTCAATAAGAAGGTCCAAGGGATACTGTAAACCTGAAGTGAAGCATCGGAAACTAAAACTGGACTCACAGGAGAGGCTCAAATCATAGAAAGCTAGAGTTTCAGTCCTCTTGTACTTAAGTCGGCATTGTGCCTGTTGTATTAAATTCAGATGCAATTTCTGTGTTTCATCGTCAATAAGAAGGTCCAAGGTATACAGTAAACCTGAAGTGAAGCATCTGAAACAAACACTGGACCCACACGAGAGGTTGGAATCATTGAAGTTAGAGTGTCCGTCCTCTTGTACTTAAGTCGGCATTGAGCCCTTTTTATTAAATTTGGATGCAATTTCTGTGTTTCATTGTCAATAAGAAGGTCCAAGGGATACAGTAAACCTGAAGTGAAGCATCGGAAACTAAAACTGAACTCACAGAAGAGGTTCGAATCATAGAAAGTTAGAGTGTCAGTCCTCTTGTACTTAAGTCGGCATTGTGCCTTTTGTATTAAATTCGGATGCAATTTCTGTGTTTCATCGTCAATAAGGAGGTCCAAGGTAAACAGTAAACCTGAAGTCAAGCATCGGAACCTAAAACTGGACTCAAAGGAGAGGTTCAAGTTATAGAAAAATAGAGTGTCAGTCCCCTTGTACTTAAGTCGGCAGTGAGCCTTTCGTATTAAATTCAGATGCAATTTCTGTGTTTCATCGTCAATCAGAAGGTCCACGGTAAACAGTAAACCTGAAGTGAAGCATCTTAATCTAAAACTGGACTCACATGAGGGGTTCAATTCATAGAAAGTTAGAGTGTCAGTCCTCTTGTAATTATGTCGGCATTGTGCCTTTTGTATTAAATTCGGATCCAATTTCTGTGTTTTATCGTCAATAGGAAGGTCCAAGGGATACAGTAAACCCGAAGTGAAACATCGGAAACTAAAACTGGAACCACAGGAGAGGTTCAAATCAAAGAAAGTTGGAGTGTCAGTCCCCTAGTACTTAAGTGGTCATTGTGCCTTTTGTATTAAATTCCGATGCAATTTCTGTGTTTCATCGTCAATAAGAAGGTCCAAGGGATACAGTAAACCTGAAGTGAACCATCAGAAACTAAAACTGGACTCACAGGAGAGGTTCAAATCATCGAAAGTTAGAGTTTCAGTCCTTTTGTACTTAAGTCGGCATTGTGCCTTTTGTATTAAATCCGGATGCTATTTCTGTGCTTCATCGTCAATAAGAAGATCCAAGGGATACAGTAAACCTGAAGTGAAGCATCGGAAACTAAAACTGGACTCACAGGAAAATTTCAAATCATAGAAAGTTAGAGTGTCAGTACTCTTGTACATAAGTTGGCATTGTGCCTTTTGAATTTAATTCGGATGCAATTTCTGTGTTTCATCGTCAATAAGAAGGTCCAAGGTATACAGTAAACCTGAAGTGAAGCGTCGGAAACTAAAACTGGACTCACAGTAAGGGTTCGAATCATAGAAATTTAGAGTGTAAGTCCTCTTGTACTTAAGCCGGCATTGTGCCTTTTGTATTAAATTCAGATGGAATTTCTGTGTTTCATCGTCAATAAGAAGGTCCAAGCAATACAGTAAACCTGAAGTGAAGTATCGGAATCGAAAACTGGACTCACAGGAGAGGTTCAAATCGTAGAAAGTTAGAGTGTCAGTCCTCTTGTACTTAAGTCGGCATTGTGCCTTTTGTATTAAATTCGGATGTAATTTCTGCTTTTCATCCTCAATAAGAAGGTCCAAGGGATACAGTAAACTAGAAGTGAAGCATCGGAATCTAAAACTGGAATCACTGGAGACGTTCAAATCATAGAAAGTTAGAGTGTCAGTCCTCTTGTACTTATGTCGGCATTGAGCCTTTTGTATTACATTCGGATTCAATTTCTGTGCTACATCGTCAATAAGAAGGTCCAAGATATACAGTAAACCTGAAGTGAAGCATCGGAATCTAAAACAGGACTCACATGAGAGGTTCAAATCATAGAAAGGTAGCGTGTCTGTCCTGTTGTACTTAAGTCGGCATTGTGTCTTTTGTATTATATTCAGATGAAATTTCTGTGTTTTATCGTCAATAAAAAAATCCAAGGCATACAGTAAACCTGAAGTGAAGCATTGGAATCTAAAACTGGACTCACAGGAGGGGTTCTAATCAAGGAAAATTAGAGTGTCAGTCCCCTTGTACTTAAGTCAGCATTGTGCCTTTTGAATTAAATTCGGATGCAATTTCTGTGATTCATCGTCAATAAGAAGGTCCAAGGGATACAGTAAACCTGAAGTGAAGCATCGGAATCTAAAACTGGACCCACAGGAGAGGTTCAAATCATAGAAAGTTAGAGTGTCAGTCCTCTTGTCCTTATGTCGGCATTGTGCCTTTTGTACTAAATTCAGATGGAATATCTGTCTTTCATCGTCAATAAGAAGGTCCAAGCGATACAGTAAACCTGAAGTGAAGCATCGGAATCGCAAACTGGACTCACAGGAGAGATTCAAATCATAGAAAGTTAGAGTGTCAGTCCTCATGTACTTAAGTCGGCATTGTGCCTTTTATATTAAATTCGGATGCAATTTCTGTGTTTCATCGTCAATAAGAAGGTCCAAGGTATATAGTAAACCCTAAGTGAAGCATCGGAATCTAAAACTGGACTCACAGGAGAGGTTCAAATCATAGAAAGTTACAGTGCCAGTCCTGTAGTACTCAAGTCGGCATTGTGCTTTTTGTATTAAATTCGGATGCAATTTCTGTGTTTCATCGTCAATAAGAATTTCCAAGGGACACTGTAAACCTGAAGTGAAGCATCGGAAACTAAAACTGGACTCACAGGAGAGGCTCAAATCATAGAAAGCTAGAGTTTCAGTCCTCTTGTACTTAAGTCGGCATTGTGCCTTTTGTATTAAATTCAGATGCAATTTCTGTGTTTCATCGTCAATAAGAAGGTCCAAGGTATACAGTAAACCTGAAGTGAAGCATCGGAAACAAACACTGGACCCACAGGAGAGGTTCGAATCATTGAAATTAGAGTGTCCGTCCTCTTGTACTTAAGTCGGCATTGAGCCTTTTTTATTAAATTCGGATGCAATTTCTGTGTTTCATTGTCAATAAGAAGGTCCAAGGGATACAGTAAACCTGAAGTGAAGCATCGGAAACTAAAACTGGACTCACAGAAGAGGTTCGAATCATAGGAAGTTGGAGTATAAGTCCTCTTGCACTTAAGTCGGCATTGTGCCTTTTGTATTAAAGTCGGATGCAATTTCTGTGTTTCATCGTCAATAAGAAGGTCCAAGGTATACTGTAAACCTGAAGTGAAGCATCGGAATCTCAAACTGGACTCACAGGAGAGGTTCACATCATAGAAAATTAGAGTGTTAGTTCTCTTGTACTTAAGTCGGCATTGTGCCTTTTGTATTAAATTCGGATGCAATTTCTGCTTTTCATCCACAATAAGAAGGTCCAAGGGATACAGTAAACTAGAAGTGAAGCATCGGAATCTAAAACTGGAATCACTGGTGACGTTCAAATCATAGAAAGTTAGAGTGTCAGTCCTCTTGTACTTAAGTCGGCATTGAGCCTTTTGTATTACATTCGGATTCAATTTCTGTGCTACATCGTCAATAAGAAGGTCCAAGATATACAGTAAACCTGAAGTGAAGCATCGGAATCAAAAACAGGAGTCACATGAGAGGTTCAAATCATAGAAAGGTAGCGTGTCTGTCCTGTTGTACTTAAGTCGGCATTGTGCCTTTTGTATTATATTCAGATGAAATTTCTGTGTTTCATCGTCAATAAGAAAATCCAAGGCATACAGTAAACCTGAAGTGAAGCATTGGAATCTAAAACTGGACTCACAGGAGGGGTTCTAATCAAGGAAAATTAGAGTGTCAGTCCTCTTGTACTTAAGTCAGCATTGTGCCTTTTGAATTAAATTCGGATGCAATTTCTGTGTTTCATCGTCAATAAGAAGGTCCAAGGGATACAGTAAACCTGAAGTGAAGCATCGGAATCTAAAACTGGACCCACAGGAGAGGTTCAAATCATAGAAAGTTAGAGTGTCAGTCCTCTTGTCCTTATGTCGGCATTGTGCCTTTTGTACTAAATTCAGATGGAATATATGTCTTTCATTGTCAATAAGAAGGTCCATGCAATACAGTAAACCTGAAGTGAAGCATCGGAATCGCAAACTGGACTCACAGGAGAGGTTCAAATCATAGAAAGTTAGAGTGTCAGTCCTCATGTACTTAAGTCGGCATTGTGCCATTTATATTAAATTCGGATGCAATTTCTGTGTTTCATCGTCAATAAGAAGGTCCAAGGTATATAGTAAACCCTAAGTGAAGCATCGGAATCTAAAACTGGACTCACAGGAGAGGTTCAAATCATAGAAAGTTACAGTGCCAGTCCTGTAGTACTCAAGTCGGCATTGTGCTCTTTGTATTAAATTCGGATGCAATTTCTGTGTTTCATCGTCAATAAGAAGGTCCAAGGGATACTGTAAACCTGAAGTGAAGCATCGGAAACTAAAACTGGACTCACAGGGGAGGCTCAAATCATAGAAAGCTAGAGTTTCAGTCCTCTTGTACTTAAGTCGGCATTGTGCCTTTTGTATTAAATTCAGATGCAATTTCTGTGTTTCATCGTCAATAAGAATTTCCAAGGTATACAGTAAACCTGAAGTGAAGCATCGGAAACAAACACTGGACCCACAGGAGAGGTTCGAATCATTGAAGTTAGAGTGTCCGTCCTCTTGTACTTAAGTCGGCATTGAGCCTTTTTTATTAAATCCGGATGCAATTTCTGTGTTTCATTGTCAATAAGAAGGTCCAAGGGATACAGTAAACCTGAAGTGAAGCATCGGAAACTAAAACTGGACTCACAGAAGAGGTTCGAATCATAGGAAGTTAGAGTATAAGTCCTCTTGTACTTAAGTCGGCATTGTGCCTTTTGTATTAAATTCGGATGCAATTTCTGTGTTTCATCGTCAATAAGAAGGTCCAAGGTATACTGTAAACCTGAAGTGAAGCATCGGAATCTCAAACTGGACTCACAGGAGAGGTTCACATCATAGAAAGTTAGAGTGTTAGTTCTCTTGTACTTAAGTCGGCATTGTGCCTTTTGTATTACATTTGGATGCAATTTCTGTGATACATCGTCAATAAGAAGGTCCAAGGTATAAAGTAATCCTGAAGTGAAGCATCGGAATCTAAAACTGGACTCACAGGAGAGGTTTAAATCATAGAAAGTTAGAGTGTGAGTCATCTTGTACTTAAGTCGGCATTGTGCCTTTTGTATTAAATTCGGATGAAATTTCTGTGTTTCATCGTCAATAAGAAGGTCCAAGGTATACGGTACACCTGAAGTGAAGCATCGGAATCTAAAACTGGACTCACAGGAGAGGTTCAAATCATAGAAAATTAGAGTGTCAGTCCCCATGTACTTAAGTCGGCATTGTGACTTTTGTATTAAATTCGGATGCAATTTCTGTGTTTTATCGTCAATAAGAAGGTCCAAGATATACAGTAAACCTGAAGTGAAGCATCGGAATCCAAATCTGGACTCACATGAGCGGTTCAAATCATAGAAAGTAGCGAGTTAGTCCTCTTGTAATTAAGTCGGCATTGTGCCTTTTGTATTATATTCAGATGGAATTTCTGTGTTTCATCGTCAATAAGAAGATCCAAGGTATATAGTAAACCTGAAGTGAAGCATCGGAATCTAAAACTGGACTCACATTAGGGGTTCTAATCAAGGAAAATTAGAGTGCCAGTCCTCGTGTACTTAAGTCAGTATTGTGCCTTTTGAATTAAATTCAGATGCAATTTCTGTGTTTCATCGTCAATAAGAAGGTCCAAGGGATACAGTAAACCTGAAGTGAAGCATCGGAATCTAAAACTGGACTCACAGGAGAGGTTCAAATCATAGAAAGTTAGAGTGTCAGGCCTCTTGTCCATAAGTCGGCATTGTGCCTTTTGTATTAAATTCAGATGGAATATCTGTCTTTCATCGTCAATAAGAAGGTCCAAGCGATACAGTAAACCCTAAGTGAAGCATCCGAATCTAAAACTGGACTCACAGGAGAGGTTCAAATCATAGAAAATTAGAGTGTCAGTCCTCTTGTACTTAAGTCGGCATTGTGGCTTTTGTATTAAATTCTGATGCAATTTCTGTGTTTCATGGTCACTAAGAAGGTCCAAGAGATTCAGTAAACCTGAAGTGAAGCATCGGAAACTAAAACTGGGCTCACCGGAGAGGTTCAAATCATAGAAAATTAGAGTGTCAGTCCTCTTGTACTTAAGTCGTCATTGTGAATTTTGTATTAAATTCGGATGCAATTTCTGTGTTTCATCGTCAATAAGAAGGTCCGAGGGATACTGTAAACCTGAAGTGAAGCATCGGAAACTAAAACTGGACTCACATAAGGGGCTCAAATCATAGAAAGCTAGAGTTTCAGTCCTCTTGTACTTAAGTCGGCATTGTGCCTTTTGTATTAAATTCAGATGCAATTTCTGTGTTTCATCGTCAATAAGAAGGTCCAAAGTATACAGTAAACCTGAAGTGAAGCATCGGAAACAAACACTGGACCCACAGGAGAGGTTCGAATCACTGAAGTTAGAGTGTCCGTCCTCTTGTACTTAAGTCGGCATTGAGCCTTTTTTATTAAATTCGGATGCAATTTCTGTGTTTCATTGTCAATAAGAAGGTCCAAGGGATACAGTAAACCTGAAGTGAAGCATCGGAAACTAAAACTGGACTCTCAGAAGAGGTTCGAATCATAGAAAGTTAGAGTATAAGTCCTCTTATACTTAAGTCGGCATTGTGCCTTTTGTATTAAATTCGGATGCAATTTCTGTGTTTCATCGTCAATAAGAAGGTCCAAGGTATACTGTAAACCTGAAGTGAAGCATCGAAATCTAAAACAGGACTCACAGGAGAGGTTCACATCATAGAAACTTAGAGTGTTAGTTCTCTTGTACTTAAGTCCGCATTGTGCCTTTTGTATTACATTTGGATGCAATTTCTGTGATACATCGACAATAAGAAGGTCCAAGGTATAAAGTAAACCTGAAGTGAAGCATCGGAATCTAAAACTGGACTCACAGGAGAGGTTTAAATCATAGAAAGTTAGAGTGTGAGTCATCTTGTACTTAAGACGGCATTGTGCCTTTTGTATTAAATTCGGATGCAATTTCTGTGTTTTATCGTCAATAAGAAGGTCCAAGATATACAGTAAACCTGAAGTGAAGCATCGGAATCTAAAACTGGACTCACATGAGAGGTTCAAATCATAGAAAGTAGCGTGTCTGTCCTCTTGTACTTATGTCGGCATTGTGCCTTTTGTATTATATTCAGATGGAATTTCTGTGTTTCATCGTCAATAAGAAGATCCAAGGTATACAGTAAACCTGATGTAAAGCATCGGAATCTAAAACTGGACTCACAGAAGGGGTTCTAATCAAGGAAAACTAGAGTGTCAGTCCGCATGTACTTAAGTCAGCATTGTGCCTTTTGAATTAAATTCAGATGCAATTTCTGTGTTTCATCGTCAATAAGAAGGTCCAAGGGATACAGTAAACCTGAAGTGAAGCTTCGGAATCTAAAACTGGACTCACAGGAGAGATTCAAATCATCGAAAGTTAGAGTGTCAGGCCTCTCGTCCATAAGTCGGCATTGTGCCTTTTGTATTAAATTCGGATGCAATTTCTGTGTTTCATCGTCAATAAGAAGGTCCAAGGTATACTGTAAACCTGAAGTGAAGCATCGGAATCTCAAACTGGACTCACAGGAGAGGTTCACATCATAGAAAGTTAGAGTGTTAGTTCTCTTGTACTTAAGTCGGCATTGTGCCTTTTGTATTACATTTGGATGCAATTTCTGTGATACATCGTCAATAAGAAGGTCCAAGGTATAAAGTAATCCTGAAGTGAAGCATCGGAATCTAAAACTGGACTCACAGGAGAGGTTTAAATCATAGAAAGTTAGAGTGTGAGTCATCTTGTACTTAAGTCGGCATTGTGCTTTTTGTATTAAATTCGGATGAAATTTCTGTGTTTCATCGTCAATAAGAAGGTCCAAGGTATACAGTACACCTGAAGTGAAGCATCGGAATCTAAAACTGGACTCACAGGAGAGGTTCAAATCATAGAAAATTAGAGTCTCAGTCCCCATGTACTTAAGTCGGCATTGTGACTTTTGTATTAAATTCGGATGCAATTTCTGTGTTTTATCGTCAATAAGAAGGTCCAAGATATACAGTAAACCTGAAGTGAAGCATCGGAATCTAAAACTGGACTCACATGAGAGGTTCAAATCATAGAAAGTAGCGTGTCTGTCCTCTTGTACTTAAGTCGGCATTGTGCCTTTTGTATTATATTCAGATGGAATTTCTGTGTTTCATCGTCAATAAGAAGGTCCAAGGTATATAGTAAACCCTAAGTGAAGCATCGGAATCTAAAACTGGACTCACAGGAGAGGTTCAAATCATAGAAAGTTACAGTGCCAGTCCTGTAGTACTCAAGTCGGCATTGTGCTTTTTGTATTAAATTCGGATGCAATTTCTGTGTTTCATCGTCAATAAGAAGGTCCAAGGGATACTGTAAACCTGAAGTGAAGCATCGGAAACTAAAACTGGACTCACAGGAGAGGCTCAAATCATAGAAAGCTAGAGTTTCAGTCCTCTTGTACTTAAGTCGGCATTGTGCCTTTTGTATTAAATTCAGATGCAATTTCTGTGTTTCATCGACAATAAGAAGGTCCAAGGTATACAGTAAACCTGAAGTGAAGCATCGGAAACAAACACTGGACCCACAGGAGAAGTTCGAATCATTGAAGTTAGAGTGTCCGTCCTCTTGTACTTAAGTCGGCATTGAGCCTTTTTTATTAAATTCGGATGCAATTTCTGTGTTTCATTGTCAATAAGAAGGTCCAAGGGATACAGTAAACCTGAAGTGAAGCATCGGAAACTAAAACTGGACTCACAGAAGAGGTTCGAATCATAGGAAGTTAGAGTATAAGTCCTCTTGTACTTAAGTCGGCATTGTGCCTTTTGTATTAAATTCGGATGCAATTTCTGTGTTTTATCGTCAATACGAAGGTCCAAGATATACAGTAAACCTGAAGTGAAGCATCGGAATCTAAAACTGGACTCACATGAGAGGTTCAAATCATAGAAAGTAGCGTGTCTGTCCTCTTGTACTTATGTCGGCATTGTGCATTTTGTATTATATTCAGATGGAATTTCTGTGTTTCATCGTCAATAAGAAGATCCAAGGTATACAGTAAACCTGATGTGAAGCATCGGAATCTAAAACTGGACTCACAGGATGGGTTCTAATCAAGGAAAACTAGAGTGTCAGTCCTCATGTACTTAAGTCAGCATTGTGCCTTTTGAATTAAATTCAGATGCAATTTCTGTGTTTCATCGTCAATAAGAAGGTCCAAGGGATACAGTAAACCTGAAGTGAAGCTTCGGAATCTAAAACTGGACTCACAGGAGAGGTTCAAATCATAGAAAGTTAGAGTGTCAGGCCTCTTGTCCATAAGTCGGCATTGTGCCTTTTGTATTAAATTCAGATGGAATATCTGTCTTTCATCGTCAATAAGAAGGTCCAAGCGATACAGTAAACCCTAAGTGAAGCATCCGAATCAAAAACTGGACTCACAGGAGAGGTTCAAATCATAGAAAATTAGAGTGTCAGTCCTCTAGTACTTAAGTCGGCATTGTGGCTTTTGTATTAAATTCGGATGCAATTTCTGTGTTTCATGGTCACTAAGAAGGTCCGAAAGATACAGTAAACCTGAAGTGAAGCATCTTAATCTAAAACTGGACTCACAGGAGGGGTTCAATTCATAGACAGTTAGAGTGTCAGTCCTCTTGTAATTAAGTCGGCATTGTGCCTTTTGTATTAAATTCGGATCCAATTTCTGTGTTTTATCGTCAATAGGAAGGTCCAAGGGATACAGTAAACCCGAAGTGAAACATCGGAAACTAAAACTGGAATCACAGGAGAGGTTCAAATCAAAGAAAGTTGGAGTGTCAGTCCCCTAGTACTTAAGTCGTCATTGTGCCTTTTGTATTAAATTCCGATGCAATTTCTGTGTTTCATCGTCAATAAGAAGGTCCAAGGGATACAGTAAACCTGAAGTGAAGCATCAGAAACTAAAACTGAACTCACAGGAGAGATTCAAATCATCGAAAGTTAGAGTGTCAGGCCTCTCGTCCATAAGTCGGCATTGTGCCTTTTGTATTAAATTCGGATGCAATTTCTGTGTTTCATCGTCAATAAGAAGGTCCAAGGTATACTGTAAACCTGAAGTGAAGCATCGGAATCTCAAACTGGACTCACAGGAGCGGTTCACATCATAGAAAGTTAGAGTGTTAGTTCTCTTGTACTTAAGTCGGCATTGTGCCTTTTGTATTACATTTGGATGCAATTTCTGTGATACATCGTCAATAAGAAGGTCCAAGGTATAAAGTAATCCTGAAGTGAAGCATCGGAATCTAAAACTGGACTCACAGGAGAGGTTTAAATCATAGAAAGTTAGAGTGTGAGTCACCTTGTACTTAAGTCGGCATTGTGCTTTTTGTATTAAATTCGGATGAAATTTCTGTGTTTCATCGTCAATAAGAAGGTCCAAGGTATACAGTACACCTGAAGTGAAGCATCGGAATCTAAAACTGGACTCACAGGAGAGGTTCAAATCATAGAAAATTAGAGTCTCAGTCCCCATGTACTTAAGTCGGCATTGTGACTTTTGTATTAAATTCGGATGCAATTTCTGTGTTTTATCGTCAATAAGAAGGTCCAAGATATACAGTAAACCTGAAGTGAAGCATCGGAATCTAAAACTGGACTCACATGAGAGGTTCAAATCATAGAAAGTAGCGTGTCTGTCCTCTTGTACTTAAGTCGGCATTGTGCCTTTTGTATTATATTCAGATGGAATTTCTGTGTTTCATCGTCAATAAGAAGGTCCAAGGTATATAGTAAACCCTAAGTGAAGCATCGGAATCTAAAACTGGACTCACAGGAGAGGTTCAAATCATAGAAAGTTACAGTGCCAGTCCTGTAGTACTCAAGTCGGCATTGTGCTTTTTGTATTAAATTCGGATGCAATTTCTGTGTTTCATCGTCAATAAGAAGGTCCAAGGGATACTGTAAACCTGAAGTGAAGCATCGGAAACTAAAACTGGACTCACAGGAGAGGCTCAAATCATAGAAAGCTAGAGTTTCAGTCCTCTTGTACTTAAGTCGGCATTGTGCCTTTTGTATTAAATTCAGATGCAATTTCTGTGTTTCATCGTCAATAAGAAGGTCCAAGGTATACAGTAAACCTGAAGTGAAGCATCGGAAACAAACACTGGACCCACAGGAGAGGTTCGAATCATTGAAGTTAGAGTGTCCGTCCTCTTGTACTTAAGTCGGCATTGAGCCTTTTTTATTAAATTCGGATGCAATTTCTGTGTTTCATTGTCAATAAGAAGGTCCAAGGGATACAGTAAACCTGAAGTGAAGCATCGGAAACTAAAACTGGACTCACAGAAGAGGTTCGAATCATAGGAAGTTAGAGTATAAGTCCTCTTGTACTCAAGTCGGCATTGTGCCTTTTGTATTAAATTCGGATGCAATTTCTGTGTTTCATCGTCAATAAGAAGGTCCAAGGTATACTGTAAAACTGAAGTGAAGCATCGGAATCTCAAACTGGACTCACAGGAGAGGTTCAAATCATAGAAAGTTACAGTGCCAGTCCTGTAGTACTCAAGTCGGCATTTTGCTTTTTGTATTAAATTCGGATGCAATTTCTGTGTTTCATCGTCAATAAGAAGGTCCAAGGGATACTGTAAACCTGAAGTGAAGCATCGGAAACTAAAACTGGACTCACAGGAGAGGCTCAAATCATAGAAAGCTAGAGTTTCAGTCCTCTTGTACTTAAGTCGGCATTGTGCCTTTTGTATTAAATTCAGATGCAATTTCTGTGTTTCATCGTCAATAAGAAGGTCCAAGGTATACAGTAAACCTGAAGTGAAGAATCGGAAACAAACACTGGACCCACAGGAGAGGTTCGAATCATTGAAGTTAGAGTGTCCGTCCTCTTGTACTTAAGTCGGCATTGAGCCTTTTTTATTAAATTCGGATGCAATTTCTGTGTTTCATTGTCAATAAGAAGGTCCAAGGTATACTGTAAAACTGAAGTGAAGCATCGGAATCTCAAACTGGACTCACAGGAGAGGTTCACATCATAGAAAGTTAGAGTGTTAGTTCTCTTGTACTTAAGTCGGTATTGTGCCTTTTGTATTACATTTGGATGCAATTTCTGTGATACATCGTCAATAAGAAGGTCCAAGGTATAAAGTAATCCTGAAGTGAAGCATCGGAATCTAAAACTGGACTCACAGGAGAGGTTTGAATCATAGAAAGTTAGAGTGTGAGTCACCTTGTACTTAAGTCGGCATTGTGCCTTTTGTTTTAAATTCGGATGCAATTTCTGTGTTTTATCGTCAATAAGAAGGTCCAAGATATACAGTAAACCTGAAGTGAAGCATCGGAATCTGAAACTGGACTCACATGAGAGGGTCAAATCATAGAAAGTAGCGTGTCTGTCCTCTTGTACTTAAGTCGGCATTGTGCCTTTTGTATTATATTCAGATGGAATTTCTGTGTTTCATCGTCATTAAGAAGATCCAAGGTATATAGTAAACCTGAAGTGAAGCATCGGAATCTAAAACTGGACTCACAGGAGGGGTTCTAATCAAGGAAAATTAGAGTGTCAGTCCTCGTGTACTTAAGTCAGTATTGTGCCTTTTGAATTAAATTCAGATGCAATTTCTGTGTTTCATCGTCAATAAGAAGGTCCAAGGGATACAGTAAACCTGAAGTGAAGCATCGGAATCTAAAACTGGACTCACAGGAGAGGTTCAAATCATAGAAAGTTAGAGTGTCAGGCCTCTTGTCCATAAGTCGGCATTGTGCCTTTTGTATTAAATTCAGATGGAATATCTGTCTTTCATCGTCAATAAGAAGGTCCAAGCGATACAGTAAACCCTAAGTGAAGCATCCGAATCTAAAACTGGACTCACAGGAGAGGTTCAAATCATAGAAAATTAGAGTGTCAGTCCTCTTGTAATTAAGTCGGCATTGTGGCTTTTGTATTAAATTCGGATGCAATTTCTGTGTTTCATCGTCAATAAGAAGGTCCAAGGTATATAGGAAAACCCTAAGTGAAGCATCGGAATCTAAAACTGGACTCACAGGAGAGGTTCAAATCATAGAAAGTTACAGTGCCAGTCCTGTAGTACTTAATTCGGCATTGTGCATTTTGTATTAAAGTCGGATGCAATTTGTGTGTTTCATCGTCAATAAGAAGGTCCAAGGGATACTGTAAACCTGAAGTGAAGCATCGGAAACTAAAACTGGACTCACAGGAGAGGCTCAAATCATAGAAAGCTAGAGTTTCAGTCCTCTTGTACTTAAGTCGGCATTGTGCCCTTTTAATTAAATTTGGATGCAATTTCTGTGTTTCATTGTCAATAAGAAGGTCCAAGGGATACAGTAAACCTCAAGTGAAGCGTCGGAAACTAAATCTGAACTCACAGAAGAGGTTCGAATCATAGAAAGTTAGAGTGTCAGTCCTCTTGTACTTAAGTCGGCATTGTGCCTTTTGTATTAAATACGGATGCAATTTCTGTGTTTCATCGTCAATAAGGAGGTCCAAGGTAAACAGTAAACCTGAAGTCAAGCATCGGAACCTAAAACTGGACTCAAAGGAGAGGTTCAAGTTATAGAAAGTTAGAGTGTCAGTCCCCTTGTACTTAAGTCGGCAGTGAGCCTTTCGTATTAAATTCAGATGCAATTTCTGTGTTTCATCGTCAATAAGAAGGTCCACGGTAAACAGTAAACCTGAAGTGAAGCATCTTAATCTAAAACTGGACTCACAAAAGGGGTTCAATTCATAGAAAGTTAGAGTGTCAGTCCTCTTGTAATTAAGTCGGCATTGTGCCTTTTGTATTAAGTTCGGATCCAATTTCTGTGTTTTATCGTCAATAGGAAGGTCCAAGGGATACAGTAAACCCGAAGTGAAACATCGGAAACTAAAACTGGAATCACAGGAGAGGTTCAAATCAAACAAATTTGGAGTGTCAGTCCCTTAGTACTTAAGTCGTCATTGTGCCTTTTGTATTAAATTCCGATGCAATTTCTGTGTTTCATCGTCAATAAGAAGGTCCAAGGGATACAGTAAACCTGAAGTGAAGCATTGGAATCTAAAACTGGACTCACAGTAAGGGTTCGAATCATAGAAATTTAGAGTGTAAGTCCTCTTGTACTTAAGCCGGCATTGTGCCTTTTGTATTAAATTCAGATGGAATTTCTGTGTTTCATCGTCAATAAGAAGGTCCAAGCAATACAGTAAACCTGAAGTGAAGTATCGGAATCGAAAACTGGACTCACAGGAGAGGTTCAAATCATAGAAAGGTAGCGTGTCTGTCCTGTTGTACTTAAGTCGGCATTGTGTCTTTTGTATTATATTCAGATGAAATTTCTGTGTTTTATCGTCAATAAGAAAATCCAAGGCATACAGTAAACCTGAAGTGAAGCATTGGAATCTAAAACTGGACTCACAGGAGGGGTTCTAATCAAGGAAAATTAGAGTGTCAGTCCTCTTGTACTTAAATCAGCATTGTGCCTTTTGAATTAAATTCGGATGCAATTTCTGTGATTCATCGTCAATAAGAAGGTCCAAGGTATACAGTAAACCTGAAGTGAAGCATCGGAAACAAACACTGGACCCACAGGAGAGGTTCGAATCATTGAAGTTAGAGTGTCCGTCCTCTTGTACTTAAGTCGGCATTGAGCCTTTTTTATTAAATTCGGATGCAATTTCTGTGTTTCATTGTCAATAAGAAGGTCCAAGGGATACAGTAAACCTGAAGTGAAGCATCGGAAACTAAAACTGGACTCACAGAAGAGGTTCGAATCATAGGAAGTTAGAGTATAAGTCCTCTTGTACTTAAGTCGGCATTGTGCCTTTTGTATTAAATTCGGATGCAATTTCTGTGTTTCATCGTCAATAAGAAGGTCCAAGGTATACTGTAAACCTGAAGTGAAGCATCGGAATCTCAAACTGGACTCACAGGAGTGGTTCACATCATAGAAAGTTAGAGTGTTAGTTCTCTTGTACTTAAGTCGGCATTGTGCCTTTTGTATTAAATTCGGATGCAATTTCTGCTTTTCATCCTCAATAAGAAGGTCCAAGGGATACAGTAAACTAGAAGTGAAGCATCGGAATCTAAAACTGGAATCACTGGAGACGTTCAAATCATAGAAAGTTAGAGTGTCAGTCCTCTTGTACTTAAGTCGGCATTGAGCCTTTTGTATTACATTCGGATTCAATTTCTGTGCTACATCGTCAATAAGAAGGTCCAAGATATACAGTAAACCTGAAGTGAAGCATCGGAATCAAAAACAGGAGTCACATGAGAGGTTCAAATCATAGAAAGGTAGCGTGTCTGTCCTGTTGTACTTAAGTCGGCATTGTGCCTTTTGTATTATATTCAGATGAAATTTCTGTGTTTCATCGTCAATAAGAAAATCCAAGGCATACAGTAAACCTGAAGTGAAGCATTGGAATCTAAAACTGGACTCACAGGAGGGGTTCTAATCAAGGAAAATTAGAGTGTCAGTCCTCTTGTACTTAAGTCAGCATTGTGCCTTTTGAATTAAATTCGGATGCAATTTCTGTGTTTCATCGTCAATAAGAAGGTCCAAGGGATACAGTAAACCTGAAGTGAAGCATCGGAATCTAAAACTGGACCCACAGGAGAGGTTCAAATCATAGAAAGTTAGAGTGTCAGTCCTCTTGTCCTTATGTCGGCATTGTGCCTTTTGTACTAAATTCAGATGGAATATCTGTCTTTCATCGTCAATAAGAAGGTCCATGCAATACAGTAAACCTGAAGTGAAGCATCGGAATCGCAAACTGGACTCACAGGAGAGGTTCAAATCATAGAAAGTTAGAGTGTCAGTCCTCATGTACTTAAGTCGGCATTGTGCCATTTATATTAAATTCGGATGCAATTTCTGTGTTTCATCGTCAATAAGAAGGTCCATGGTATATAGTAAACCCTAAGTGAAGCATCGGAATCTAAAACTGGACTCACAGGAGAGGTTCAAATCATAGAAAGTTACAGTGCCAGTCCTGTAGTACTCAAGTCGGCATTGTGCTTTTTGTATTAAATTCGGATGCAATTTCTGTGTTTCATCGTCAATAAGAAGGTCCAAGGGATACTGTAAACCTGAAGTGAAGCATCGGAAACTAAAACTGGACTCACAGGAGAGGCTCAAATCATAGAAAGCTAGAGTTTCAGTCCTCTTGTACTTAAGTCGGCATTGTGCCTTTTGTATTAAATTCAGATGCAATTTCTGTGTTTCATCGTCAATAAGAAGGTCCAAGGTATACAGTAAACCTGAAGTGAAGCATCGGAAACAAACACTGGACCCACAGGAGAGGTTCGAATCATTGAAGTTAGAGTGTCCGTCCTCTTGTACTTAAGTCGGCATTGAGCCTTTTTTATTAAATTCGGATGCAATTTCTGTGTTTCCATGTCAATAAGAAGGTCCACGGGATACAGTAAACCTGAAGTGAAGCATCGGAAACTAAAACTGGACTCACAGAAGAGGTTCGAATCATAGGAAGTTAGAGTATAAGTCCTCTTGTACTTAAGTCGGCATTGTGCCTTTTGTATTAAATTCGGATGCAATTTCTGTGTTTCATCGTCAATAAGAAGGTCCAAGGTATACTGTAAACCTGAAGTGAAGCATCCGAATCTAAAACTGGACTCACAGGAGAGGTTCAAATCATAGAAAATTAGAGTGTCACTCCTCTTGTACTTAAGTCGGCATTGTGGCTTTTGTATTAAATTCGGATGCAATTTCTGTGTTTCATGGTCACTAAGAAGGTCCAAGAGATACAGTAAACCTGAAGTGAAGCATCGGAAACTAAAACTGGGCTCACCGGAGAGGTTCAAATCATAGAAAATTAGAGTGTCAGTCCTCTTGTACTTAAGTCGTCATTGTGAATTTTGTATATAATTCGGATGCAATTTCTGTGTTTCATCGTCAATAAGAAGGTCCAAGGGATACAGTAAACCTGAAGTGAAGCATCGGAATCTCAAACTGTACTCACAGGAGGGGTTGAAATCATAGAAAGTTAGAGTGTCAGGCCTCTTGTCCTTAAGTCGGCATTGTGCCTTTTGTATTAAATTCAGATGGAATATCTGTCTTTCATCGTCAATAAGAAGGTCCAAGCGATACAGTAAACCTGAAGTGAAGCATCGGAATCGCAAACAGGACTCACAGGAGAGGTTCAAATCATAGAAAGTTAGAGAGTCAGTTCTCATGTACTTAATTCGGCATTGTGCCTTTTATATTAAATTCGGATGCAATTTCTGTGTTTCATCGTCAATAAGAAGGTCCAAGGTATATAGTAAACCCTAAGTGAAGCATCGGAATCTCAAACTGGACTCACAGGAGAGGTTCAAATCATAGAAAGTTACAGTGCCAGTCCTGTAGTACTTAAGTCGGCATTGTGCTTTTTGTATTAAATTCGGATGCAATTTCTGTGTTTCATCGTCAATAAGAAGGTCCAAGGGATACTGTAAACCTGAAGTGAAGCATCGGAAACTAAAACTGGACTCACAGGAGAGGCTCAAATCATAGAAAGCTAGAGTTTCAGTCCTCTTGTACTTAAGTCGGCATTGTGCCTTTTGCATTAAATTCAGATGCAATTTCTGTGTTTCATCGTCAATAAGAAGGTCCAAGGTATACAGTAAACCAGAAGTGAAGCATCGGAAACAAACACTGGACCCACAGGAGAGGTTCGAATCATTGAAGTTAGAGTGTCCGTCCTCTTGTACTTAAGTCGGCATTGAGCCTTTTTTATTAAATTCGGATGCAATTTCTGTGTTTCATTGTCAATAAGAAGGTCCAAGGGATACAGTAAACCTGAAGTGAAGCATCGGAAACTAAAACTGGACTCTCAGAAGAGGTTCGAATCATAGAAAGTTAGAGTATAAGTCCTCTTGTACTTAAGTCGGCATTGTGCCTTTTGTATTAAATTCGGATGCAATTTCTGTGTTTCATCGTCAATAAGAAGGTCCAAGGTATACTGTAAACCTGAAGTGAAGCATCGGAATCTCAAACTGGACTCACAGGAGAGGTTCACATCATAGAAAGTTAGAGTGTTAGTTCTCTTGTACTTAAGTCGGCATTGTGCCTTTTGTATTACATTTGGATGCAATTTCTGTGATACATCGTCAATAAGAAGGTCCAAGGTATAATGTAAACCTGAAGTGAAGCATCGGAATCTAAAACTGGACTCACAGGAGAGGTTTAAATCATAGAAAGTTAGAGTGTGAGTCATCTTGTACTTAAGTCGGCATTGTGCCTTTTGTATTAAATTCGGATGCAATTTCTGTGTTTTATCGTCAATAAGATGGTCCAAGATATACAGTAAACCTGAAGTGAAGCATCGGAATCTAAAACTGGACTCACAGGAGAGGTTCACATCATAGAAAGTTAGAGTGTTAGTTCTCTTGTACTTAAGTCGGCATTGTGCCTTTTGTATTACATTTGGATGCAATTTCTGTGATACATCGTCAATAAGAAGGTCCAAGATATAATGTAAACCTGAAGTGAAGCATCGGAATCTAAAACTGGACTCACAGGAGAGGTTTAAATCATAGAAAGTTAGAGTGTGAGTCATCTTGTACTTAAGTCGGCATTGTGCCTTTTGTATTAAATTCGGATGCAATTTCTGTGTTTTATCGTCAATAAGAAGGTCCAAGATATACAGTAAACCTGAAGTGAAGCATCGGAATCTAAAACTGGACTCACATGAGAGGTTCAAATCATAGAAAGTAGCGTGTCTGTCCTCTTGTACTTATGTCGGCATTGTGCCTTTTGTATTATATTCAGATGGAATTTCTGTGTTTCATTGTCAATAAGAAGATCCAAGGTATACAGTAAACCTGATGTGAAGCATCGGAATCTAAAACTGGACTCACAGGAGGGGTTCTAATCAAGGATAACTAGAGTGTCAGTCCTCGTGTACTTAAGTCAGCATTGTGCCTTTTGAATTAAATTCAGATGCAATTTCTGTGTTTCATCGTCAATAAGAAGGTCCAAGGGATACAGTAAACCTGAAGTGAAGCTTCGGAATCTAAAACTGGACTCACAGGAGAGGTTCAAATCATAGAAAGTTAGAGTGTCAGGCCTCTTGTCCATAAGTCGGCATTGTGCCTTTTGTATTAAATTCAGATGGAATATCTGTCTTTCATCGTCAATAAGAAGGTCCAAGCGATACAGTAAACCCTAAGTGAAGCATCCGAATCAAAAACTGGACTCACAGGAGAGGTTCAAATCATAGAAAATTAGAGTGTCAGTCCTCTAGTACTTAAGTCGGCATTGTGGCTTTTGTATTAAATTCGGATGCAATTTCTGTGTTTCATGGTCACTAAGAAGGTCCAAGAGATACAGTAAACCTGAAGTGAAGCATCTTAATCTAAAACTGGACTCACAGGAGGGGTTCAATTCATAGAAAGTTAGAGTGTCAGTCCTCTTGTAATTAAGTCGGCATTGTGCCTTTTGTATTAAATTCGGATCCAATTTCTGTGTTTTATCGTCAATAGGAAGGTCCAAGGGATACAGTAAACCCGAAGTGAAACATCGGAATCTCAAACTGGACTCACAGGAGAGGTTCACATCATAGAAAGTTAGAGTGTTAGTTCTCTTGTACTTAAGTCGGCATCGTGCCTTTTGTATTACATTTGGATGCAATTTCTGTGATACATCGTCAATAAGAAGGTCCAAGGTATAAAGTAATCCTGAAGTGAAGCATCGGAATCTAAAACTGGACTCACAGGAGAGGTTTAAATCATAGAAAGTTAGAGTGTGAGTCATCTTGTACTTAAGTCGGCATTGTGCCTTTTGTATTAAATTCGGATGAAATTTCTGTGTTTCATCGTCAATAAGAAGGTCCAAGGTATACAGTACACCTGAAGTGAAGCATCGGAATCTAAAACTGGAATCACAGGAGAGGTTCAAATCATAGAAAATTAGAGTGTCAGTCCCCATGTACTTAAGTCGGCATTGTGACTTTTGTATTAAATTCGGATGCAATTTCTGTGTTTTATCGTCAATAAGAAGGTCCAAGATATACAGTAAACCTGAAGTGAAGCATCGGAATCTAAAACTGGACTCACATGAGAGGTTCAAATCATAGAAAGTAGCGTGTCTGTCCTCTTGTACTGAAGTCGGCATTGTGCCTTTTGTATTATATTCAGATGGAATTTCTGTGTTTCATCGTCAATAAGAAGGTCCAAGGTATATAGTAAACCCTAAGTGAAGCATCGGAATCTAAAACTGGACTCACAGGAGAGGTTCAAATCATAGAAAGTTACAGTGCCAGTCCTGTAGTACTCAAGTCGGCATTGTGCTTTTTGTATTAAATTCGGATGCAATTTCTGTGTTTCATCGTCAATAAGAAGGTCCAAGGGATACTGTAAACCTGAAGTGAAGCATCGGAAACTAAAGCTGGACTCACAGGAGAGGCTCAAATCATAGAAAGCTAGAGTTTCAGTCCTCTTGTACTTAAGTCGGCATTGTGCCTTTTGTATTAAATTCAGATGCAATTTCTGTGTTTCATCGTCAATAAGAAGGTCCAAGGTATACAGTAAACCTGAAGTGAAGCATCGGAAACAAACACTGGACCCACAGGAGAGGTTCGAATCATTGAAGTTAGAGTGTCCGTCCTCTTGTACTTAAGTCGGCATTGAGCCTTTTTTATTAAATTCGGATGCAATTTCTGTGTTTCATTGTCAATAAGAAGGTCCAAGGGATACAGTAAACCTGAAGTGAAGAATCGGAAACTAAAACTGGACTCACAGAAGAGGTTCGAATCATAGGAAGTTAGAGTATAAGTCCTCTTGTACTTAAGTCGGCATTGTGCCTTTTGCATTAAATTCGGATGCAATTTCTGTGTTTCATCGTCAATAAGAAGGTCCAAGGTATACTGTAAACCTTAAGTGAAGCATCGGAATCTCAAACTGGACTCACAGGAGAGGTTCACATCATAGAAAGTTAGAGTGTTAGTTCTCTTGTACTTAAGTCGGTATTGTGCCTTTTGTATTACATTTGGATGCAATTTCTGTGATACATCGTCAATAAGAAGGTCCAAGGTATAAAGTAATCCTGAAGTGAAGCATCGGAATCTAAAACTGGACTCACAGGAGAGGTTTAAATCATAGAAAGTTAGAGTGTGAGTCGTCTTGTACTTAAGTCGGCATTGTGCCTTTTGTATTAAATTCGGATGCAATTTCTGTGTTTTATCGTCAATAAGAAGGTCCAAGATATACAGTAAACTTGAAGTGAAGCATCGGAATCTAAAACTGGACTCACATGAGAGGTTCAAATCATAGAAAGTAGCGTGTCTGTCCTCTTGTACTTAAGTCGGCATTGTGCCTTTTGTATTATATTCAGATGGAATTTCTGTGTTTCATCGTCAATAAGAAGATCCAAGGTATATAGTAAACCTGAAGTGAAGCATCGGAATCTAAAACTGGACTCACAGGAGGGGTTCTAATCAAGGAAAATTAGAGTGTCAGTCCTCGTGTACTTAAGTCAGTATTGTGCCTTTTGAATTTAATTCAGATGCAATTTCTGTGTTTCATCGTCAATAAGAAGGTCCAAGGGATACAGTAAACCTGAAGTGAAGCATCGGAATCTAAAACTGGACTCACAGGAGAGGTTCAAATCATAGAAAGTTAGAGTGTCAGGCCTCTTGTCCATAAGTCGGCATTTTGCCTTTTGTATTAAATTCAGATGGAATATCTGTCTTTCATCGTCAATAAGAAGGTCCAAGCGATACAGTAAACCCTAAGTGAAGCATCCGAATCTAAAACTGGACTCACAGGAGAGGTTCAAATCATAGAAAATTAGAGTGTCAGTCCTCTTGTACTTAAGTCGGCATTGTGGCTTTTGTATTAAATTCTGATGCAATTTCTGTGTTTCATGGTCACTAAGAAGGTCCAAGAGATACAGTAAACCTGAAGTGAAGCATCGGAAACTAAAACTGGGCTCACCGGAGAGGTTCAAATCATTGAAAATTAGAGTGTCAGTCCTCTTGTACTTAAGTCGTCATTGTGAATTTTGTATATAATTCGGATGCAATTTCTGTGTTTCATCGTCAATAAGAAGGTCCAAGGGATACAGTAAACCTGAAGTGAAGCATCGGAATCCCAAACTGTACTCACAGGAGGGGTTCAAATCATAGAAAGTTAGAGTGTCAGGCCTCTTGTCCTTAAGTCGGCATTGTGCCTTTTGTATTAAATTCAGATGGAATATCTGTCTTTCATCGTCAATAAGAAGGTCCAAGCGATACAGTAAACCTGAAGTGAAGCATCGGAATCGCAAACTGGACTCACAGGAGAGGTTCAAATCATAGAAAGTTAGAGTGTCAGTCCTCATGTACTTAATTCGGCATTGTGCCTTTTATATTAAATTCGGATGCAATTTCTGTGTTTCATCGTCAATAAGAAGGTCCAAGGTATATAGTAAACCATAAGTGAAGCACCGGAATCTCAAACTGGACTCACAGGAGAGGTTCAAATCATAGAAAGTTACAGTGCCAGTCCTGTAGTACTTAAGTCGGCATTGTGCTTTCTGTATTAAATTCGGATGCAATTTCTGTGTTTCATCGTCAATAAGAAGGTCCAAGGGATACTGTAAACCTGAAGTGAAGCATCGGAAACTAAAACTGGACTCACAGGAGAGGCTCAAATCATAGAAAGCTAGAGTTTCAGTCCTCTTGTACTTAACTCGGCATTGTGCCTTTTGTATTAAATTCAGATGCAATTTCTGTGTTTCGTCGTCAATAAGAAGGTCCAAGGTATACAGTAAACCTGAAGTGAAGCATCGGAAACAAACACTGGACCCACAGGAGAGGTTCGAATCATTGAAGTTAGAGTGTCCGTCCTCTTGTACTTAAGTCGGCATTGAGCCTTTTTTATTAAATTCGGATGCAATTTCTGTGTTTCATCGTCAATAAGAAGGTCCAAGGTATACTGTAAACCTGAAGTGAAGCATCGGAATCTCAAACTGGACTCACAGGAGAGGTTCACATCATAGAAACTTAGAGTGTTAGTTCTCTTGTACTTAAGTCGGCATTGTGCCTTTTGTATTACATTTGGATGCAATTTCTGTGATACATCGTCAATAAGAAGGTCCAAGGTATAAAGTAAACCTGAAGTGAAGCATCGGAATCTAAAACTGGAATCACAGGAGAGGTTTAAATCATAGAAAGTTAGAGTGTGAGTCATCTTGTACTTAAGTCGGCATTGTGCCTTTTGTATTAAATTCGGATGCAATTTCTGTGTTTTATCGTCAATAAGAAGGTCCAAGATATACAGTAAACCTGAAGTGAAGCATCGGAATCTAAAACTGGACTCACATGAGAGGTTCAAATCATAGAAAGTAGCGTGTCTGTCCTCTTGTACTTATGTCGGCATTGTGCCTTTTGTGTTATATTCAGATGGAATTTCTGTGTTTCATCGTCAATAAGAAGATCCAAGGTATACAGTAAACCTGATGTGAAGCATCGGAATCTAAAACTGGACTCACAGGAGGGGTTCTAATCAAGGAAAACTAGAGTGTCAGTCCTCGTGTACTTAAGTCAGCATTGTGCCTTTTGAATTAAATTCAGATGCAATTTCTGTGTTTCATCGTCAATAAGAAGGTCCAAGGGATACAGTAAACCTGAAGCGAAGCTTCGGAATCTAAAACTGGACTCACAGGAGATTTTCAAATCATAGAAAGTTAGAGTGTCAGGCCTCTTGTCCATAAGTCGGCATTGTGCCTTTAGTATTAAATTCAGATGGAATATCTGTCCTTCATCGTCAATAAGAAGGTCCAAGCGTTACAGTAAACCCTAAGTGAAGCATCCGAATCAAAAACTGGACTCACAGGAGAGGTTCAAATCATAGAAAATTAGAGTGTCAGTCCTCTAGTACTTAAGTCGGCATTGTGGCTTTTGTATTAAATTGGGATGCAATTTCTGTGTTTCATGGTCACTAAGAAGGTCCAAGAGATACAGTAAACCTGAAGTGAAGCATCTTAATCTAAAACTGGACTCACAGGAGGGGTTCAATTCATAGAAAGTTAGAGTGTCAGTCCTCTTGTAATTAAGTCGGCATTGAGCCTTTTGCATTAAATTCGGATCCAATTTCTGTGTTTTATCGTCAATAGGAAGGTCCAAGGGATACAGTAAACCCGAAGTGAAACATCGGAAACTAAAACTGGAATTACAGGAGAGGTTCAAATCAAAGAAAGTTGGAGTGTCACTCCCCTAGTACTTAAGTCGTCATTGTGCCTTTTGTATTAAATTCCGATGCAATTTCTGTGTTTCATCGTCAATAAGAAGGTCCAAGGGATACAGTAAACCTGAAGTGAAGCATCAGAAACTAAAACTGGACTCACAGGAGAGGTTCAAATCATCGAAAGTTAGAGTGTCAGGCCTCTTGTCCATAAGTCGGCATTGTGCCTTTTGTATTAAATTCAGATGGAATATCTGTCTTTCATCGTCAATAAGAAGGTCCAAGCGATACAGTAAACCCTAAGTGAAGCATCCGAATCAAAAACTGGACTCACAGGAGAGGTTCAAATCATAGAAAATTAGAGTGTCAGTCCTCTAGTACTTAAGTCGGCATTGTGGCTTTTGTGTTAAATTCGGATGCAATTTCTGTGTTTCATGGTCACTAAGAAGGTCCAAGAGATACAGTATACCTGAAGTGAAGCATCTTAATCTAAAACTGGACTCACAGGAGGGGTTCAATTCATAGAAAGTTAGAGTGTCAGTCCTCTTGTAATTAAGTCGGCATTGTGCCTTTTGTATTAAATTCGGATCCAATTTCTGTGTTTTATCGTAAATAGGAAGGTCCAAGGTATATAGTAAACCCTAAGTGAAGCATCGGAATCTCAAACTGGACTCACAGGAGAGGTTCAAATCATAGAAAGTTACAGTGCCAGTCCTGTAGTACTTAAGTCGGCATTGTGCTTTTTGTATTAAATTCGGATGCAATTTCTGTGTTTCATCGTCAATAAGAAGGTCCAAGGGATACTGTAAACCTGAAGTGAAGCATCGGAAACTAAAACTGGACTCACAGGAGAGGCTCAAATCATAGAAGCTAGAGTTTCAGTCCTCTTGTACTTAAGTCGGCATTGTGCCTTTTGTATTAAATTCGGATGCAATTTCTGTGTTTCATCGTCAATAAGAAGGTCCAAGGTATACTGTTAACCTGAAGTGAAGCATCGGAATCTCAAACTGGACTACCAGGAGAGGTTCACATCATAGAAACTTAGAGTGTTAGTTCTCTTGTACTTAAGTCGGCATTGTGCCTTTTGTATTACATTTGGATGCAATTTCTGTGATACATCGTCAATAAGAAGGTCCAAGGTATAAAGTAAACCTGAAGTGAAGCATCGGAATCTAAAACTGGACTCACAGGAGAGGTTTAAATCATAGAAAGTTAGAGTGTGAGTCATCTTGTACTTAAGTCGGCATTGTGCCTTTTGTATTAAATTCGGATGCAATTTCTGTGTTTTATCGTCAATAAGAAGGTCCAAGATATACAGTAAACCTGAAGTGAAGCATCGGAATCTAAAACTGGACTCACATGAGAGGTTCAAATCATAGAAAGTAGCGTGTCTGTCCTCTTGTACTTATGTCGGCATTGTGCCTTTTGTATTATATTCAGATGGAATTTCTGTGTTTCATCGTCAATAAGAAGATCCAAGGTATACAGTAAACCTGATGTGAAGCATCGGAATCTAAAACTGGACTCACAGGAGGGGCTCTAATCAAGGAAAACTAGAGTGTCAGTCCTCGTGTACTTAAGTCAGCATTGTGCCTTTTGAATTAAATTCAGATGCAATTTCTGTGTTTCATCGTCAATAAGAAGGTCCAAGGGATACAGTAAACCTGAAGTGAAGCTTCGGAATCTAAAACTGGACTCACAGGAGAGGTTCAAATCATAGAAAGTTAGAGTGTCAGGCCTCTTGTCCATAAGTCGGCATTGTGCCTTTTGTATTAAATTCAGATGGAATATCTGTCTTTCATCGTCAATAAGAAGGTCCAAGCGATACAGTAAACCCTAAGTGAAGCATCCGAATCAAAACTGGACTCACAGGAGAGGTTCAAATCATAGAAAATTAGAGTGTCAGTCCTCTAGTATTTAAGTCGGCATTGTGGCTTTTGTATTAAATTCGGATGCAATTTCTGTGTTTCATGGTCACTAAGAAGGTCCAAGAGATACAGTAAACCTGAAGTGAAGCATCTTAATCTAAAACTGGACTCACAGGAGGGGTTCAATTCATAGAAAGTTAGAGTGTCAGTCCTCTTGTAATTAAGTCGGCATTGTGCCTTTTGTATTAAATTCGGATCCAATTTCTGTTTTTTATCGTCAATAGGAAGGTCCAAGGGATACAGTAAACCCGAAGTGAAACATCGGAAACTAAAACTGGAATCACAGGAGAGGTTCAAATCAAAGAAAGTTGGAGTGTCAGTCCCCTAGTACTTAAGTCGTCATTGTGCCTTTTGTATTAAATTCCGATGCAATTTCTGTGTTTCATCGTCAATAAGAAGGTCCAAGGGATACAGTAAACCTGAAGTGAAGCATCAGAAACTAAAACTGGACTCACAGGAGAGGTTCAAATCATCGAAAGTTAGAGTTTCAGTCCTTTTGTACTTAAGTCGGCATTGTGCCTTTTGTATTAAATCCGGATGCTATTTCTGTGCTTCATCGTCAATAAGAAGATCCAAGGGATACAGTAAACCTGAAGTGAAGCATCGGAAACTAAAACTGGACTCACAGGAAAATTTCAAATCATAGAAAGTTAGAGTGTCAGTACTCTTGTACTTAAGTTGGCATTGTGCCTTTTGAACTTAATTCGGATGCAATTTCTGTGTTTCATCGTCAATAAGAAGGTCCAAGGTATACAGTAAACCTGAAGTGAATCGTCGGAAACTAAAACTGGACTCACAGTAAGGGTTCGAATCATAGAAATTTAGAGTGTAAGTCCTCTTGTACTTAAGCCGGCATTGTGCCTTTTGTATTAAATTCAGATGGAATTTCTGTGTTTCGTCGTCAATAAGAAGGTCCAAGCAATACAGTAAACCTGAAGTGAAGTATCGGAATCGAAAACTGGACTCACAGGAGAGGTTCAAATCATAGAAAGTTAGAGTGTCAGTCCTCTTGTACTTAAGTCGGCATTGTGCCTTTTGTATTAAATTCGGATGCAATTTCTGCTTTTCATCCTCAATAAGAAGGTCCAAGGGATACAGTAAACTAGAAGTGAAGCATCGGAATCTAAAACTGGAATCACTGGAGACGTTCAAATCATAGAAAGTTAGAGTGTCAGTCCTCTTGTACTTAAGTCGGCATTGAGCCTTTTGTATTACATTCGGATTCAATTTCTGTGCTACATCGTCAATAAGAAGGTCCAAGATATACAGTAAACCTGAAGTGAAGCATCGGAATCTAAAACAGGACTCACATGAGAGGTTCAAATCATAGAAAGGTAGCGTGTCTGTGCTGTTGTACTTAAGTCGGCATTGTGCCTTTTGTATTATATTCTGATGAAATTTCTGTGTTTCATCGTCAATAAGAAAATCCAAGGCATACAGTAAACCTGAAGTGAAGCATTGGAATCTAAAACTGGACTCACAGGAGGGGTTCTAATCAAGGAAAATTAGAGTGTCAGTCCTCTTGTACTTAAGTGAGCATTGTGCCTTTTGAATTAAATTCGGATGCAATTTCTGTGTTTCATCGTCAATAAGAAGGTCCAAGGGATACAGTAAACCTGAAGTGAAGCTTCGGAATCTAAAACTGGACTCACAGGAGAGGTTCAAATCATAGAAAGTTAGAGTGTCAGGCCTCTGGTCCATAAGTCGGCATTGTGCCTTTTGTATTAAATTCAGATGGAATATCTGTCTTTCATCGTCAATAAGAAGGTCCAAGCGATACAGTAAACCCTAAGTGAAGCATCCGAATCAAAACTGGACTCACAGGAGAGGTTCAAATCATAGAAAATTAGAGTGTCAGTCCTCTAGTATTTAAGTCGGCATTGTGGCTTTTGTATTAAATTCGGATGCAATTTCTGTGTTTCATGGTCACTAAGAAGGTCCAAGAGATACAGTAAACCTGAAGTGAAGCATCTTAATCTAAAACTGGACTCACAGGAGGGGTTCAATTCATAGAAAGTTAGAGTGTCAGTTTTCTTGTAATTAAGTCGGCATTGTGCCTTTTGTATTAAATTCGGATCCAATTTCTGTGTTTTATCGTCAATAGGAAGGTCCAAGGGATACAGTAAACCCGAAGTGAAACATCGGAAACTAAAACTGGAATCACAGGAGAGGTTCAAATCAAAGAAAGTTGGAGTGTCAGTCCCCTAGTACTTAAGTCGTCATTGTGCCTTTTGTATTAAATTCCGATGCAATTTCTGTGTTTCATCGTCAATAAGAAGGTCCAAGGGATACAGTAAACCTGAAGTGAAGCGTCGGAAACTAAAACTGGACTCACAGTAAGGGTTCGAATCATAGAAATTTAGAGTGTAAGTCCTCTTGTACTTAAGCCGGCATTGTGCCTTTTGTATTAAATTCAGATGGAATTTCTGTGTTTCGTCGTCAATAAGAAGGTCCAAGCAATACAGTAAACCTGAAGTGAAGTATCGGAATCGAAAACTGGACTCACAGGAGAGGTTCAAATCATAGAAAGTTAGAGTGTCAGTCCTCTTGTACTTAAGTCGGCATTGTGCCTTTTGTATTAAATTCGGATGCAATTTCTGCTTTTCATCCTCAATAAGAAGGTCCAAGGGATACAGTAAACTAGAAGTGAAGCATCGGAATCTAAAACTGGAATCACTGGAGACGTTCAAATCATAGAAAGTTAGAGTGTCAGTCCTCTTGTACTTAAGTCGGCATTGAGCCTTTTGTATTACATTCGGATTCAATTTCTGTGCTACATCGTCAATAAGAAGGTCCAAGATATACAGTAAACCTGAAGTGAAGCATCGGAATCTAAAACAGGACTCACATGAGAGGTTCAAATCATAGAAAGGTAGCGTGTCTGTGCTGTTGTACTTAAGTCGGCATTGTGCCTTTTGTATTATATTCTGATGAAATTTCTGTGTTTCATCGTCAATAAGAAAATCCAAGGTATACAGTAATCCCTAAGTGAAGCATCGGAATCTAAAACTGGACTCACAGGAGGGGTTCAATTCATAGAAAGTTAGAGTGTCAGTCCTCTTGTAATTAAGTCGGCATTGTGCCTTTTGTATTAAATTCGGATCCAATTTCTGTGTTTTATCGTAAATAGGAAGGTCCAAGGGATACAGTAAACCCGAAGTGAAACATCGGAAACTAAAACTGGAATCACAGGAGAGGTTCAAATCAAAGAAAGTTGGAGTGTCAGTCCCCTAGTACTTAAGTCGTCATTGTGCCTTTTGTATTAAATTCCGATGCAATTTCTGTGTTTCATCGTCAATAAGAAGGTCCAAGGGATACAGTAAACCTGAAGTGAAGCATCAGAAACTAAAACTGGACTCACAGGAGAAATTCAAATCATCGAAAGTTAGAGTTTCAGTCCTTTTGTACTTAAGTCGGCATTGTGCCTTTTGTATTAAATCCGGATGCTATTTCTGTGCTTCATCGTCATTAAGAAGATCCAAGGGATACAGTAAACCTGAAGTGAAGCATCGGAAACTAAAACTGGACTCACAGGAAAATTTCAAATCATAGAAAGTTAGAGTGTCAGTACTCTTGTACT